>NW_016107421.1:5266612-5293825 GCF_001604975.1 Cebus imitator | reverse complement strand
GATCCAGCACAGGACAGCGTGGGGGAGCTGCCCCCTGATCCAGTCACCCTTACCACGCCCCTCACTCAACACGTGGGTATGACAGTTTGAGATGAGATTTGGATGGGGACAGAGCCAAGCCATATCAAACCCCTAAGGCCTCTGGTAGCTAGTAGAGATGGGGGCTCCATCTCCAGGGCAGCCACAGCCCAGCCCTGCACTGGCCAGTGGCAGGGGAAGGCCATCCTGCTGGCAAGACTCCCAGATGAACCACCTGTGTGGAGCCGAGCCCAAGGGGACAGGTCACACCTGCAGACACCCAGCTCCCAGGTCTGTTGTAAAATACAGTCAAGCGGAATCTTGACAGGATCCTCATTTTCATAGAAAAACCACAGATTCTTTACTAGGGAGATTACGTTACCTTAAACAGTAATTTGTTTAAAGAAAAGGAAATTTGCGTTAAAATCATTTAAAACTACATTATTTATATTGAAAGAATAAAAAAAAAAAAACCCTTGAGACATTTGAAAGCTTACCTATTTCTAAATATCTTGCGAAGAAATTCGGAAGCGGTTTTGAAGGAGGACAGAGAAAAGCTGAAGCTCTTGCAGAAACTGCAGCCCCGGTTCACGGAGAGTCAGAAGCAGGAGCTGCGCGAGGTCCACACGTGGCTGCAGACGGGCGGCCTACCCGCAGCCATCGACGTGGCGGTGAGCTCAGGGGCTTGACTTCTGCTGCGGCCCGGAGAGGCTCTGTGATGGGGATTCTCTGTACTATCTTTGCAACTTCTCTTTCAATTTAAAACTTCTAGGCCAGGCGCGGTGGCTCAAGCCTGTAATCCCAGCACTTTGGGAGGCCAAGGTGGGTGGATCATGAGGTCAAGAGATCGAGACCATCCGGGTCAACATGGTGAAACCCCGTCTCTACTAAAAAAGTACAAAACATCAGCTGGGCATGGTGGCGCGTGCCTGTAATCCCAGCTACTGAGGAGGTTGAGACAGGAGAATTGCCTGAACCCAGGAGGCAGAGGTTGCGGTGAGCCAAGATCGCGCCATTGCACTCCAACCTGTGAAACTCCATCTCAAAAAAAAAAAAAAAAACTTCTAAAGTGAAAGGTTTATTTTTTTAAAGGCACAACAACACTATGTCTGATTCAAAAACTTTCTTCCAGTGGCTTTTCCACATTGTTTCCAAAAAGGTTGAAAAACTAATCCCAGTCACTTGCTGAAATCTGTTTTTTCTTTCTCTCAATTCTGTTTTCTATTTTACAAAAAAACCTCTCCTGACACAAATCCTCCGTGTCCATGGAGACCATTAAATAACGGTGGAAAAACCAGGTTCCTGCTGGCATGCTCTCCAGGCACATGGCCTTCCAGCCACCCCATGGGCACGCCAGCCCCTCTCTCCTGCTCTGCCAACCCGCTCCCCACACACCATGGTAGCTGCTCTTATCACGGCATCTGGGTCTCCAGCAGCCGAACACAGTGCTACTTCTCAGTCCTCGTCCCAGGGACCGTTGGCGGCAGTGAGTGGCTCTCTCCAGGGAGCTCTTTCTGCACTTGGCGTCCAGGGCCTGTGCTCCAGGATGTCCCTCTGGCCTCTCAGCCTCCCCACACGCTCCTCCTCACCTCTTCAGCTGTGGCTCAGTGTCTACACCTCTTTTCTCCCCTGCGCTCCCAAGCCCTGGAGGCATCCTGGCTCTGCTCCTCTCAGGCCCCAGCCAGTGGGTGGGCAGATTGTGTCTGCGCTCAACCTTGAAGATGGATAGGAGCCCATCTTCTCCTCCAGCATCACCATACAGGTCCAAGCCATGAGGATGCTTCCATGGCATGAGCCCTGGATGTTACAGTGGCCTCCCGGCTGCCCTCACTGTCCCCTGTCCCCTCCTGTCAGATCCTGGCACCACACTGCAGATCCCTGTCAGCGCTGCCCCACCTCCATCAGAATAAATGGTGCAAAGCCGTACACATCTACCTCACCGCCCATTTCTCCTCCTTCCCTCCTCTCCAGCTACACTGGCCCTGGCTATTTGCTGGACTGTCCTGGCAGGCACCTGCCACAGGGTCTTTGCATGTGCCCAGCCCTCTGCTCGGAATCCTCTTTCCTCACATAGACCCGTGGCCCACCCTGGCTGCCTCGGGGTCTGTTTTCCACCTGCCACTGCGTTAGTAATCTATTGCTGCATGGCAGATGGCCCCAACACTTAGTAACTTCAACAATAAACATGTATTATCTACGTGGTCTGTTTGGGTCAGGCATTTGAAAGCAGCTTAGCTGGGTAGTTCTGGCTCAGGGTCATTCCTGACGTTGATGGCGAGATACTGGCAGGGACTTCTGTCGCCTGGTGGCTGGAGGATGGGCCTCCAGGAGCCTCACTCGCAGGCCTCTCACTTGCTGCTGGCTCTTGGCAGAGGCCTCAGTTCCTTGCTGTGGGGACTTCTCTGTAGGGCTGCCTGGATGTCTTCACAGTGTGGCACATAACTGCCCCAGAAAGAACAAGAGGAAGCCAAGGTGCCTATTACGAACGACCTAGAATCAGAAGTCAGGTACTCTTTGTTTTTGGTTCGTTTTTTTTTGTGAGACGGAGTCTGCTCTGTCACCAGGCTGGAGTGCAGTTGTGCAATCTCGGCTCACTGCAACCTCCACCTCCTGGGTTCAAGTGATTCTTCCACCTCAACCTCCCAAGTAGCTGGGACCACAGGCGCGTGCCACCACGTCCAGCTAATTTTTTTGTATTTTTAGTAGAGACAGGGTTTCACCATGGCCAGGATGGTCTCAATCTCTTGACCTCATGATCCACCCTCCTCGGCCTCCCAAAGTGCTGGGATTGCAGGTGTGAGCCACCGCACCCAGCCCAGGTACTCTTTGTTAGAGGCAAATGCCTAAGTCCAGCCAAGGTTGAAGGAGAAAGGAATTAGGCCCCGCCTTTCGAAGGGGGAGTGGCAGAGTGTGTGGCCACGTCTCAAAACCACTGCATCACCTTCTCTGGCCTGTTGTGAATGTCCAGTTGACAATCACAGACGTCCTGCATATGCCCTACACCTCTGCAGCCTTCTTAGCTATTGTCCCTCTCCTCTACTGGGGTGCCAGCGCCCGGGCCGGGGATTTTTGCCTTTGCTGCCGGCCGCCTCCCAGGCGATACTTGGTCACCTGCATCTTACTCAGTTTGAATGACCTTTTTGCAACAACGCAGATCCCAACTTTATTACTGATTTCACTCTTTTTTTTTTTTTCTTTTAAGGAATGCGTTTACTGTGAAAACAAGGAAAAGGGTAATATTTGCATACCATATGAGGAAGATATTCCTTCTCTGGGACTCAGCGAAGTGTCAGACACCAAAGAAGATGAAAATGGATCCTCCTTGAATCATAAAATCGAAGAGCAGACGTAACCCCCGCCCACCTTCAGGCCAGCAGCCAGCCAGCTACATGAGATGGTGCTTGGAAGAGGTGAAAGGTCTTCATGGCTGTTTCCAATGAAGTGGACACATATTCTCATGTGGCTTTTTTTGTTTTAGGAAAAAAACAGTTTTCTGAAGGGGTGACTTAAAACTGTGGAGGGTGGGGAGGGTTTGGAAAGAAATGTGTTTTTATCTATAAAATATCAATATGGAGTTTTGTGGGATGGGGAAGAGATTTTAGTTGTGATTTAACTTGAGAAAGACTAAACGCCTCTTAGTGTCAGGGAAGTTGCCTCAGTGCTCTCAGAAGTCCTGCGACTGTGACGAGACCTCTCTGCTGCACCAGCTGGGGACTCCGGCTCCTAGAGCTTTCCAGGGCTGTTTGGATCAGATCAAATTTTGTCCTCTCTTAGGGACTGCTTTTTATCTGAATTATCATTTAGTCAAGGCAGATTTTTCTTTTACATACCAAGTGGAGATAGTAGCCTCTCCTAGCTTTCTTTCAAAACGTTTCACATTAAATATTGTGAAGGCATCATTTGGCAAACCAACAGCTTTGGCATCTGGTACCCTCACGGTCAGTATTTCAATCTAACGTAGCTTTTGTTTGTAGTGAACAAAGTTGAAACATTTGTTGTGGACTAAAGAAGCCTAGCGGGTTGTGTGGCCAGCTCCATCGGATGAGCGCACGGCAGACCCTGTGTATACTTCTGCATCGTTCTTGTCACCTTTCAGATGATTATGGCCAATACGGAGATTCGAACATGTTATCAGTCATCTCTTTATAGTAACTTCCCTCTGCAAACCAGGCTGTGACCAACACATGTGGGACCCAGTCCTGTCTGTCTTCTTCCGTTGGAGCCACCCAGACATCAGCTCCCACCCAGCCAAGGCCACATCACATCTTCTGGCTGAGAGCAGCCACTGCCACCCTGAGTCCCACAGCTTGCAACTGCATCTGTATTTTCAGGGGTGCAGTGAGCTCACCTCTCCCACTGCACCCTGGGGTGGGTGCCCAGCCCTCATTCTTTTCATGAGCCCGTCCTCTCTTGGAGCAGCTTCAGGCCTCTGCCAGTGTCGCCGGCACTTTTAGGTCATTTGGACACTTGGGGAAAAGCGAGGCCAATCTGCCCAACTTTTTATAAAACCTCATGTTGTGTTGTATATTCCAAAGATGGTTCTGAAAATTTAATATTGGTCCCTGTTGTGAATTCAAAGTTACTACTGAAGAACAGTTGACTTAAAATTGGACCAAGACTATGAGGCTTAAATGGGACCAGGGTTTTCTTTTTTTTTTTTTTTGAGACGGAGTTTCACTCTTGTTGCCCAGGCTGGAGTGCAGTAGCACATTATTAGCTCACTGCAACCTCTGCCTCCCGGGTTCAAGCAATTCTCCTGACTCAACCTCCCTAGTAGCTGGGATTACAGGCGCCCACCAACATGCCTGGCTAATTTTTTGTATTTTTAGTAGAGATGGGGTTTTGCCATGTGGGGCAGGCTGGTCTCGAACTCCTGACCTCAGGTGACCCACTCACCTCGGCCTCCCAAAGTGCTGGGATTACAGGCGTGAGCCACTGCGCCTGGCCGGGACCAGGGTTTTCTTTGTTTTTTGGTGGAGGTGAAATCTCTTTGTAATCCACTAGGTTTTCTTAGTAAAACCATCTTATGCCTGAATATTAAACCTATTTTTCATAAACAAAAGAACACTTCAATTTTTCAATTTACAAAGTAACATCACCTGCCTATGCCTAAGGTAAGGTAGCAGTCTGCATTCGTACGGCAATTAGATGTTACAGACTCCTCCTTGCCTCTAAAGTCAGATCATGGGGGATAGGTGTTAATCTAAGGTTACATTTATGTTACCGAAACACAAAACTGCCAAAATCTTACTCTGCTATTATGAGTGTTTACCATCAGCATTATTTTATTATTTAATATATGCTTATTGATTGTTAACTGTGTAGCTTCAGCGCGTGCCAAGCAGTTGACTTAATAGAATCATCTTGTGAATTTGTTTACATGGTGCCAAGCATCAAGTCACGTTTTCTTTAGTGTGTGTGCTTACACAGGTGTTAAACACTTTTTCTCTATTTTAAACTGAGCCTTCTTTTTAATATATTCCTAAAAAGATATGTAAATAAGCTCTCAGAGTTTGTGTGATGATTTGTTGAGCCTTGCCGGACAAATGGTTTGTTCGTGTGCAAACCAAACTTTCTTTACCCAGTGCAATAGATTTGTTTGACTGCTTGTGTCTTTTTATGACCTATTTGCCTTTTAGAAAATTGGTAAATAAAGCAAGTATATTTTTATTTTTACTTGTATGTATTTTTCACATAACACAGAGCAAAACCTGAATAGAGATCAAAGATTATAAAAAAAATTTTTTTACAGGAACTCCAGAAATTCTGCATTAAAGAATTTTACATCCCAAAGGCCTCCTCGTGGGCAGTTCCCTTGTACAGTTTGCTTCTTGCTGGTTCCCTTTCTTTCTGTGTGTGTGTGTCACACGCACCCTCCTTCAGGCTGCAAGAGTGAACTTTGTGTAATGCAGGCCTAATCAAGTCATGCCCACGGTCTTTTCGCTTTCAAATGGAGGGGCGCAGCTGTCTGACTCAGCCCCCAGAGTGCCCCCAGCTCTGCCCCCCGGCACCTCTCTCTTCCCTGCATCCCTGCCCCAGGTTACCTGGCCTTTCCGGCTGGCTGCCTGAGTTCGGGTCATCCGGCTAGGGCTAAAGGTGGGGAGGTCAGGAGGCTCCACCAGAAAGGTCACATGTGCCCACTGTGAATGATACAGGCAGGGAAGCACAGTCCCCTGACCCCAGCCCTTCTTTCACAGTGATGAATGAAGCCTTGTGACGCCAGAAGTAGAGGCCCGAAGAGCTGCTCCCCACCCCTCACTTTTCACACCATGACCCTGGGGGTTGGAGCACAGAGCTGAATGGATCCTGAACCCAATGCCCAGCCTCTGAGAAGCTTCCTGAGCAGGAGGGAGGAGGCGCTCCTCTGCCTGCTTGTCTGGCTGCCTAACCCCAAGTGCTGATGGGATAAAAGGCAAAGCTCTCCTAGCTAGCACTGAGGCCTCTGCAAACTGCCCTAAATGGGCAGATATGGTTGTTTCACAGAACTTCTGAGTGCTTTTGGGAGACTTCATTTTATCTTTATTTACCATATAACCTCAAGGGCACCCGCTGTCTTTTATTTCCAAACCAAAAGGAGATTCTCTGAGTCTCCTGGGCAGATTGCCCACAAGGGGCCTGAACAGTCTATAGGCCGCAGCTGCCTTTGTTCCCCCAGGGACTTACGGCCTGCCACTCCCACTGCTCACCAGTCCCCCTGCAGCAACCACTGCCCTGCCCAGCCACTGCTGGCCTCTGTTCCTGGCTCTACGGGGATCAAAGGGCCCAAATGCTCAGGAAGTCTGTACTGAGGCAAACTTTGAAGGCAGGATTGGCCCAAGGGACAAATGGCAGGAAGTGTTGGCTAGGGGAGGCTGCTGTGAAGGAGGGAGGGAGGGCTTGGTGACCCCAAGATAGGCCAGGTTTCTGGGACAAAAAGGCTGTGCCAGCTGGCTAGTGCACCACTAAAGGAAATTGAAGCTGACTTTGCAAAGGGGACCTTGGGCAACTTCCAGTCCAACCAAGAAGGATTTTGCTGATACACAGCCTTCTCTACTTAAGCTCTTTTCCTTCAAGGGTCTTTGGTCACACAGAGGTATATCCCAGTGCTTAATATCTCCTTCCCTCTACTCTAGACAGCATTCCTCAGCTCCCACACACTCCGCGGTGTCAGATAAGGCTTTTGAGGTCCCTAGTCCTCCCTTTAGCCTCCCCTCTCTCATAACTGCTATCACCTGTGTCATTTTGTTTTTACAAGGTCAACTTGATACCATAACCATAAACAATCCTTCCTTGCCTTCTGTATAGATTAATTCTAAATGTTAAAACTCTATGAACAGCGTTACATTGTTATGAATTTGAAAATTGTCTCCTGAGCCAAGTAATGTGTTAAGATCACATTTCTTTTCTTGGGCAGCTTTTTGTTTTTCCTAGAGTTCCTAGTTGCCTTTCATTTTTTTTCTTGCACCATTTGCCTTTAGCATGTCCTTCTGGCCCCTCAAATACAGTTCCCCATCCAATCAGGTGTTCAGTCAGTTTTTACCCAGAGTCCTCCTTCAGGGCCCTGATCATCCTGTTGCAATATAAATTGCCTAATACAAAGCATTGGCCTTGTTTGTTTGGATAATGAGAGGAATGTAAATCAGTTTGCAAACCTGGGAGTACAAGAAATATCAGTGAGTTTAATTTTCTCTATCACAGTTTCTCTAAGTAGTGGAAATGTCACTGTAGTCACTTGGGGGAGAGGGATTCTTCCATAGGTAATGTCTAAGTGGTGAAGGAGAGTAAAGTCACAGGCCAATTACCCACTTCCTTGGGATCCACCACTCCAGCCCCATCTTGTCAGGGCAGGTGGGGAGTGTGTGAAGTACAGGGGTAGTTTCACACCCAGGTGAGTGCTGCTGGGCTGGGGGAAATCTCAGGACCCTGCTCACAAAGCAACCAAGAGGCAGATCAGGGACAGTTGGGAGCAGGCAGGAGGGGCTCCCAGGTGATTACAGAGGTCAGTGAGGTGACTTTGGGAACCTTCAAACCTCTCACCAAAGTCACCCTGCAGGAAGGCTGCAGGGGTTCCTCTGGTGGGGAGCCAGAAGTAAAGGGGCCATAGGAGGCCTGACAGACCTCTGCAGGGTCCATGGGGCGGTGGATGCAGCCTAGTCCTGCCGCTCTGCTCAGCTGCTGCGGTTCCGGGTGTTCCCCTCCCACGAGGCCTTCCAGTCCATCCTGCCCGGGACACCCCTCACCTACCCTACCTACCAGGCTTGCCGGGGGTGCAGGAAGGTGGACAGGGGGTCCTAGGTCCGACCATGCCTCTTGTCCAGGGGCGCTTACAGCCTGGAGGAGCTCAGAACAGACCCTGAGGATCCCAGCCTGGGTTAATAGTGGGGACTGAGGACAGCAGGTGCTGTGCGGGGCAGGCTGGTGCCTGGCGGGCCTGGGTCGGAGAAGGCGTCTCCGCCTTGCGGCTCCTACAAGCAGGGTCTGGACTGACGCGGGTGGGGCGGGAGCCGGGTTGCGGTCCCCAGGGCGCTGCCCGAGGGCGCGGCCCCACCGCCCATGCACCCCGCTGGCGGACAGGCGGAGCCGGCAGATGGGCTGCCCGCCGCCACGGGGGGGTCGCGGGCGTCTGGACTGCACAAGCGCGCCCGCCGCCTGCCCGCGGGACAAAGCGCGCGAGACAAAGGCGCGGCCAACACCTGTCGCTCTTGGCGCGGCCGCCGCTTTTCTCCGCCGAAGCGGCCGCAGCTGCCAACTGTCACGGGCATCAAGTTACTGGGGCCAGACGGCAGCCTCCGCGGGCCTGGCGGGGGTGGGGAGGAAGAGGGGACAGGGCGCGAGGAGGACGAGGAGGGGAGGAGGGAGGCGGCAGGGGGCAGGGGAAAGGGAGGTTAAAGGGGTCCGCGGGGCCGAAGGGGACTGGGGGAGATGAGGGAGCTCAGGGGGGACGGGGGTGTGACCGGGGAGGAGAGCCCGGTGAGTGGGGGAGAGAGGCGCGGGCGGGAGCACCACGGACTCCTCCCCACTAGGACTCCACTGCTGGCGGAGGGCGGCGTCGGGGGTCCAGCTCGGCGTCTGGACGGATCTGGAAGAAACGCAGGGGCAGCCCGCTACCGCAGCCCAATGGCCCCTGCCTCCCCCGGGCTCCGCAGCCACCCCAGCCGGGTCCTGAAACCCCTCTAGGTCCGGAGACCGCGGACTTGACTGTGGCTCTGCACCCCAGGGACCCAGCTCCTGGGGCCCGTGGCCCGAGCGCTCCGTTCTGGAGGCGCCATCGGTGAAGGAGGGAAATGAATGAATGAATGGGTGAATGAATGAATGAATGAGTGGACGGAGGGACTGACGGACGGGAGAGCACCTGCTCGCACGCGCGGCAGATCAGTAGTCCTGACTCAGCAGACGGAGAGAAACAAGCGCAGGCAGGCCCGCAGCTCCCCAGAGTCCCCGCCCCGGTGCCGCCCCCGCGGGGGTCTCCGAGAGGCCGGGCTGGGGGCCCCGCCTCGCCCAGCCAGCTGCCCTCCCGCCCTCCAGGGCCGCGGGGCCGGACAAAGCGCGCCGCCACGATTGGCTGCAGTGCGCCTCGCGGTCGGCGGCTCTGGGCCAGTGCGGCCAATCGGCGCATTGAGATGCAAATGAGCGGCTATAAAAGGGCGGGGCCGCGGTGGGCCGGAAGCCGCGAGGAGCGCGGGCGGCGGGGCTGCTGCTGGGCGGCAGCGGGGCAGTGGAGGGCGCCGGCGTTGCGGTCGCCTTGCTCCCCGTCCCTGCCGCGCCCCCAGCGGAGCGGGCATGGCGCCACCCTCGGCGCCTGGCCCGGACCGTGTGGGCCGTGAGGATGAGGACTGGTGGGAGACGCGGGGAGACCGCAAGGTGCGGGCCGGGGCCGTGGGCGAGCGGGCGGGCGGGAGGCCGTGCGGGGCCGGCACTCAGTGCCCCGCTTCTCCGCAGGCCCGGAAGCCCCTGGTGGAGAAGAAGCGGCGCGCGCGGATTAACGAGAGCCTGCAGGAGCTGCGGCTGCTGCTGGCGGGCGCCGAGGTGCGGCGGCCGGGCGGGCGCCCTGGGGCTGCGGGGCGGGCGGGCGGGCCGCGGAGCGCGCTGCCGCTTCACCGCCTTTCCCGCCCGCGCAGGTGCAGGCCAAGCTGGAGAACGCCGAGGTGCTCGAGCTGACGGTGCGGCGGGTCCAGGGCGCGCTGCGGGGCCGGGCGCGCGGTGAGTGGCGGCGGGGAGGGCAGGGGCGCGGGCCGCGGGCGCCTGCCGCCCCCGGCGGACGGAGGACTTTCCCTCCCGGCGCACCTGTCCTGTTGGCGGCGAGGGCTCCCCCCGGAGCAGGGTGCGCCCTCGAGTCTCCTGGGTGAGCCGCGTCCCCGCGGGCCGGGTGGGCTGGGCCAAGCAGTCGCCGCTCACCGCGCGGGACGCGGCTCTCTCCCTCCCACCCTCGGGCCCAGAGCGCGAGCAGCTGCAGGCTGAAGCGAGCGAGCGCTTCGCCGCCGGCTACATCCAGTGCATGCACGAGGTGCACACGTTCGTGTCCACGTGCCAGGCCATCGACGCCACCGTCGCTGCCGAGCTCCTGAACCACCTGCTCGAGTCCATGCCGCTGCGTGAGGGCAGCAGCTTCCAGGATCTGCTGGGGGACGCCCTGGCGGGGCCACCTGGAGCCCCTGGGCGGCGTGGCTGGCCTGCGGGAGGGGCTCCAGGATCCCCAGTACCCAGCCCCCCAGGTCCTGGGGACGACCCGTGCTCCGACCTGGAGGAGGCCTCTGAGGCTGAACTGAGTCGGGCACCTGCTGAGGGGCCCGACTTGGTGCCCACAGCCCTGGGCAGCCTGACTGCAGCCCAAATAGCCCAGAGTGTCTGGAGGCCTTGGTGACCAACACCAGCCAGAGTCCTTCGGGGGTGGGCCCAGCCCTCCCAGGAGCTCCTCTCTCCTCCCAGAGGTTCAGATGTACTGGGGTAGGGCTTTGAAAGCCCCACAGGTCCACCCTTTCTCCTCCCATGGATGGCTTGCAGGGCAGCCCCTGGTGACCAGCCCAGTCAGGCCCCAACCCCGTTTCTTGAGGAAGAAACTTTTAGGGACCCTGCAGCTCTGGGTGGGTGGAGGAAGAGAGCTACAGGCAGGAGGAGGAATCTTGTGGAGCTCCCAGCGCTCTCCCAGCTTTCTGCGCCCAGCCTTCACCAGCCTTGTGCGGGTTCTGGGGGCATAGGTGGCAGGAATGGTGCTGGGCACTAGTGTCCCAGGCAGCCCTGGGCTAAATAAAAGCTTGAACTTGCCATTTCCACCAGAAGACGAGAGGCAGGTGTGTCCTTCCGCATGCTCAGACCTGTGAGGCTCTGTACATCTTGTTTGTAGCACACTTGAGTTTGTGTATTCCACTGCCGTCAAATGTTACAATTTTACTAAATAAAGAATTTGGGAGTTAGTTACCTTTGAAGTCGTGCTGAGCAATGTGTCATTAATGTGTCAGATGTATAAATGCTAAACTAAGCACATTTCCCCTGCACCTGACACTTGTGAATGTCTTAAATTCATGCACAAGGTATCCCCACTGCAGGTCCATGGCTGTCTCTGCCAGCGGGCAGTGCTGCTGCCTCCCGATGATCTTGGGCACTGTGTGTGTCCTGGAGAAGGATTTCCTTTGCATGAGGCTTGTCTCCAGGGTAACTCAATGATACAGAGGTGACCTGGCTCTGCCAGTTTCAGGAATAATAAAATGAACACCTAATTGCTACCCATTTGGCTTGAAAGTACCTTTCAAAGACCTGTTTTAGGACCTACGCACATGATGTAGACATCAGTTTACTTGTGTAAGGTTGTTGCTTATCTTGTATGAAGAAGGACCTTCCCCCCAGTGCCATTGACCTCAGGGTCAAGGAGACCCACCCAGTTTGTGGCTTGAAATGAAAATGCCAAGGCCCCAGAGGGCTTGAGTCTTAGGTCAAACTGGGTCCAGGAAGTCAGAACCCTCAGGGATAGAGGATAGGTGGGCAGCGGGGGTGTGGGAGCCTGCCCTCTCGGCCTGGCAAGGCCTGCAGATAGCACCTGGCCCGCTGGCTGTGGCCACTGCCACACTAGCCTAGCCCCCTCCTCCTGCTCCAGGGACCCAGAGCAGCAGCTTCTCCCTGTGGGTTGGCAGTCCCCAGGCTGGGGCCAGGGTGTGACAACCTAGGGGTGACACTGGGTCTCCTCTCTGGACATGTGCGTTTGCCTCCAGAACACCTTTACGGAAGCCCCCAAGCAGGTCCTGGCCACCAAGTGTGTTTCAAAGTTTGGGGTTCACTCAATCATAGAAGCCACTGTGCTATAACCAGATGCAGCTTAACTTTATAATCTGGAGCTGAGCTTTTGGGGCTGTGGGAGCCAGCACTACAAGAGAAGGCTTGAGTAATGGAGATATCCTTCCTGGGATTATTTTAATTTCCTCAGACTGATGGAGGAAGTGCCCACAGGGACACAGATAACAGTGAAAGCCTGGTGTCTGGTGTGGCTCCCAGTAGCACCCAGAGGCCATGCCAATGAGCTCTCTGCCATTCGGGAGCATCAGCCACAGACTGCTCTGAAGGGACAACTTTCTCCTCTCAAATCCACTCATCACACCTTCCCAGAGGCCCTAGAAGGGGGTCAAGGCAAAGCCCAGGAGACAAGGGGCAAGAGGCTGGCCTGGGGTAAAGTGTCGCTAGGGCCAGGGTCAGAAGCCACTAACCCAATCGGGCCCCGTGCCCCTCCAGCCCTGGGGTCAGTTTCACTGCAATTGTCAAGCGCAGCTTCTTGTGGAAATGTAAAAGTCGCCCCACGCTAGGACCACTGTTGGCCTCCTGGGGCTGAGAGCCACTCTTGCCTAGGGTGCCACCTGGGGTCACCAGCTTCCCAGTCACCTAGTTATTTCCCACCAGCTCCTCTACCCCAGCCTGCTAGGCTCCTGCAGGCCATTCTATGGCCTTGCTTCACCCTTCCCTGAGGGTTGTCTCCTTCCCACCCGGACCCCTTGCCCACTGTATTAGTTTTCTTCAGCTGCCAAAACTAAGGACCACACACGCAGTTATCATTTTGCAGTTCCACGGGTTAGAAGTCTATCGGGATTCACTGGGCTGAGATCAAGGTGTCGGCAGGTTCCTTCTCCCGACTCCATTCAGGAGCCGCCCACGTTCCTTGTAGGATGGCCCCTTCCTCCATCCCCAGGGCTCCTCAGCAGCACTGCATCTCTCTGACCCTTCTTCCGTAGTCACGTCTCCTCCCTCCTACCTTTAAAGATCCATGTGATGACATCAGCCCCCTGGAGAATCCAGAATAATCTCCCTGTATGAATGTCTTTAGCTTAATTCTTAATCACATTTGCAAAGTAACTTTTGCCATATTCTCAAGTGGCATATTCTCAGGTTCTGGGACTTAGGATGTGGTCGTGAAGGACATGATCTGTCTGTGACACCTGCCTGCGCCTTGGCCCAGCCATTCTGCTGTCCATCGTGAAGCAGTGTGGCGCCCGTTTCCCACACAAGCACATGCCACCATCCCTGCTCACCAGCTCAGGGACTCTGCTCTCCACTGCACCATTAGCTTCTCCTCCCTTCTAGATCATTCTCATTAACCTACAAATAGGCTGTAATATTAATACCTTCACTCAGAAAAACCTCCCTGGATCTGACATACTGTTAGTCTCTGCCTCCTTTCTCTGCTCTAAACAATTTCCTTGAAAGCATCATTTACAGTAATTGCCTCCACTACCATACATCTCATTCCTCTTCACTCCTTTCCAAGCAAGCTATTGGCCACCCCTCCACTGAAACTGTACAGTCAAAATCTCTAGTGACGGGCATGCTCCCAACCCAGTGGTCCTGTCTGCATGTCAGTTTCACCTCTCATGGGTTATGACTGTCTATCTGGAGATGCCTCCTCCAACATCAAGGGCACCACACCAGCCTGCCTTCTACCTCACCACCATCCTCAGTCCCCTGTACTCATGCTCCTCCTTGCCAACCTCCCACTGGACATTTCCTTCCCAAGCCTCTGTCCTCAGCCTTCCCTGCCACCCCCGCACCCAGTGACTCCATCTGGCCCATTCTGCCCGTCCCGTAGCCTTGATTCAAAGCCCCTCTCCAGGCGCCTGGCTCCTCTCTATCCTGTCCAGTCAATGACTACACTTGGATGTCAGATGGGCTCACAAACAACACCGCCAAGACAACCCATCCGCCCTGGCGGGGCCACCGGGAGCCCCTGGATGGAGTGGCTGGCCTGTGGGAGGGGCTCCAGGATCCCCAATACCCCGGACCCCAGGTCCTGGGGACAACCTGTGCTCCGACCTGGAGGACGCCCCTGAGGCTGAACTGAGTCGGGCACCTGCTGAGGACCCTGACTTGGTACCCGCAGCCCTGGGCAGCCTGACTGCAGCCCAAATAGCCCAGAGTGTCTGGAGGCCTTGGTGACCAACACCAGCCAGAGTCCTGCGGGGGTGGGCCCAGCCCTCCCAAGAGCTCCTCCCTCCTCCCAGAGGTTCAGATGTGCTGGGGTAGGGCCCTGGAAGTCCCCCGGGTCCCCCATGCCTTGCTGATTTTTGTATTCTTTGTAGAGAGAGATTTTGCAATGTTGTCCAGGCTGGTCCAGCAATCCCCCTGCCTCGCCCTCCCAAAGTGCTGGGGTTATGGGCATGAGCCACCGTGCCTGGCAACCTTGTCTCCTTAAATATTGTGCCCCTCCTTTGTTTGCTTGGCCCTCTGTTCTGGCTTCTAGGCTATAAGCTGTATGATCTCCGTGACTCGCCTGCTGTAAAGTCTGTTTGCAGCCCAGTCCTCCCTGGAGCTCTCTTAGAGTTTATCCAAATGCCCGTGGCTGTTGCCACTCAGGAATCCCACAGGTTCTGCAGCAAGTTCAAATGTGAACTCAGCTTTCCAACAAAACCTGCACCTCCTTTCACGTTCTGGGTCCTGGAGAGCAACAAGGTCATCCTCAATCCCTCAGGCTGGAAACCAGACGGTCCACAGAGACACCTCCTTGGAGCCCCACCTGGAAAACCTTGACCTCCCAGGTTCCAGGGACACGGGAGCCCTGCAGGCAGTGTCCAGGAACTGTCAATCCTATGTCTTTAATAGGTCGAATGAGTGAGTGGATGAGTCTTAGACCTTGTCCCTTTCCATCTGTCCTGCTGCTGCGTTCTGAGTTCAGGTACTTGTCTCTCACCTGGAGAACGGAAAAACCCCCACCTCGAAGATCACCTCCTGAGCTTTAGTCCTTTCAAAGGCCCAACACTGCAGATTCTCAAAGATCAGTAGGCCTGGTCCTCATGTGGGCAAGCTGAGCTGCTGACTTTGCCTCCACGCCCCCTCTGCCACCTTCTGTTTCCACGCCCTTGCCGGGTTTTTGGTTTGCTGCATGATCAACGCCGCTGCTCCGCCCTCTGCGTGCCTCCAGGTTTGGCTCAGGTAGACCGTCCGCACGGAGCCCTTCCTGGTCACCCCTGGTTTCACGCAGTTTCCAAGGCTTTCCCTGATGGCATAGTCTAGGTAATGCCTGTTTGTCCATTCCGTAGTTATTAGCTGGATGCCTGCTCTTTGTCAGAGACAAAACCCTGCTTCTTCTCAAGCTTATGCTGTAATGGGCAGCTAGGCTGTTCGGTGGTTGTCTCTCTCTTTTTTTTTTTTGAGATGGAGTTTGTGTTCTGTTGCCCAGGCTGGAGTGCGATGGCATGACCTCGGCTCACTGCAAGCTCTGCCTCCCAGGTTCAAGTAATTCTCCTGCCTTAGCCTCCCAAGTAGCTGGGATTACAAGCGCCCGCCACCACATCTGGCTAATTTTTGTATTTTTAGTTGAGACAAGGTTTCGCCATGTGGGCCAGGCTGGTCTCGAACTCCTGACCTCTCAAACTCCACCCGCCTCGGCCTCCCAAAGTGCTGGGATTACAGGCGTGAGCCACCGCACCCGGCCTGCTGTCTTTGATCCTTGAATAGGTTCTGTCTGTCTCGTCTGTATTCCTGCCTCATGTTTTCTCTCTCCTTCCTCTATTTTCTCTCCCTCCCTTGTTATCTCTTAACCCTTTGTCTCTCCATCTACACAACGGGAACCGCAGCAGTACCTGCTTGTGTTGAGGCCTGAATGAGACAGCGTGGCAAGCCCCTTCCTCACAGTCTGCTCTTGGATGGAATTCCCTTTCTCTTTGTTTCCACCTCATTCTCTTTGCATCTTCGTCTCCCCTGCCTTTATATCCTTCCTTCCCCATCTCTCCAGCTCCCTCTTCCTCTCTCTGCTCCTTCCTCTCTCCTCTCTTCCCTTTGTCTCTGACCCTTTCACTCTCTTATCTCCGCTTCTGCTCTTCCTCCACCCTTGCCTTCGCTGGGCTTCCTCGGCCTCTGCCCCTGCCTTGCCTTCTTGGTCTTTCTCCAGCCTCCGTCTGCTTCTGCCTCCATCTCAGACGAGAGCAGGCGACTCCCCTGATGCTCCCTGCCCCTTCACTGGCAGTGGGGGTGGAGGCAGTGACTGTCCAGGTTCTGCAGGGTCAGCCACTTCCTCCACCTTGTTCCCCCCCTCCCTCACACAGGCAGAGCCCTGGCTCCTATGTTCACCGTGCTGAGAGAGACCAGTGGGGGACAGTGGGGTGACAGCCGGGGAATGGGCCCGCACTTGCCCAGGTGAGTGCTCTGGGGCATCAGGCCAGCCCTGTGGAGAAGCCTCTGGAAAGTGAGGACCTGATGCTGCCCTGCCTGTTAAAAAGGGCCATCCTGTCTCTGTAGCTGAGGACCAGCGCCGGGCAGGAGCTTCAGTGGGACTTCAGGCTTCGTTAAAGGGCCACAGGCTTGTTTAGGGATGCGGGGACAGAGTCAGGGAGAAGTACCACTTCCCCTAGGAGCAGGCACTCGGCCTGGAACATCATAGCCCGGGGCAGGCCCTGAGCCCAGCCCTAGTTTCCTAGCTAAGGATCAGGGTGAGAACCCCCGACCTCTGACCTCCGGAGTCTCTAGGAGCCTGGCTGCTGGCTGGTTCCTCGTCCACAAGTCCCAAAGATGCTGTCCTATGACTTTGCCATGGCCTAAGACCCAGTGTGCTCCAAGGCTGAGTCCCTGGACTCCTGGAGAGAGAGGGCTGCCCCTTCATGTCCTGCAAGAGCAGACAGTGTGGGGGGGGCCTCCCCGGGCCCTGGGCTGGGTCTGTGGCACCGGCACCTAGGAGGCACGCCCTGCCCTCAGGAAACTAAGAACAGGAACAGAACCCAGGGGGCACCTTGTGCCCCTGTAACCAGGAGGAGTCGAAATAGGAAATGTCCATCCCTCTCAGATTTTGCTCTGTATGGGAGAGTGGAATTTCAGAGGGACGGATATTTCTTGACCATTCGTGTATAAGAAACAAGGCAATGAGAGAATGATCAATGGCCTGGGAGTTGAGAAAAAGGTGAGATGACCTCTGATAGGCAGGCTGCTGAAGGAAGGCTTCCAGGAGGAGGGGGCAGGTGAGCCCCATAAGACAGGTGGAGGTTGGAGGATGAGACAGAGTAGGGGGCTTGCCTTTCAGACCCCAGGTGCCACCGTGCTCCCCATCTTGACTTGGGAATTTCCCAGTGACAGAGCTGGAGTGAAGCACAGGGCCTTCCTGCTCAGGGAGTTGGGCTGTGTTGCCTCAGGGACTGCTCTGGAGCACGGGCTGCCTTCACTGGCTTCACCCGCTCCCCACCCTCCCCTTCTTACACTCAGAGGCAGAGCCTGCGCTTCTCAGGCTCCCTAGGCAGCCACGCCCTGGCAGTGGGAACTGGAAGGCTTACCGGAGTCTGTGCAGCCCCGCTGCCCTCCTCACGATCGGGGGTGGGCACTGGGGGGACAGGCCAGGGCAGGGAGGAGGACAGGGCCTGGCTCACCCCACAGCTCACCCCACGAGGGTGTGCAGAGCAGGGCTGGCAGCAGCGGGCCACTCCACGCCCAGCCCTGCTGAAGAAAAAGAACAGAAATGGAGAACAGAAGCTTATCATCTATTGCCTGTAACAAACTGCCTCGCAACTTAGCCCCACCAAACAAACGTGGCTGCACAGCGTCTGTGGGTCGGACATCCAGTCCGGGTGAAGGGGGCCTCTGCCTCAACGTCCCTCAGTCAGGCCCCCCCCGACCATGAGTGGGTACAGGCTCCGTGCAGGGAGGCTTGGCTTCCTCGCTGGCCCCGCGGCTATGGGCAGGATTCAGCTCCTCATGGGCTATGAGAGTGAGGGTCTCGCTCTTTTCTGCTTTTTGGCTGGAGGCCTCGCTCAGTTCTCTGCTGCACTGGCCTCTCTTTGGCACAGCCCCTGGTAGCTCAGCAAGCCGTGAAGGTGGGCTCCTATGCCCCAGGGTATTCCTGCCTCCTTTTGCTGTGTTTTGTTTGTGTGGGTTCAGCCGGGGGCGGGGAGGTTCCACAGGACAGACAGATCAGGAGTTGGGGACATTGAGGCCCATCTCACAGGCTGCCCACCACAGCCACCCCGTGGCCACCTGTGTCTGTGTTCTTGCTACTGTCCCCACCCTCCAGGAGTGGGTCTGGTCTTCACCACGTCCTTACTCTGGTGTTCCACTGTGATTTTAAAAACTGAATCCTGAATTGTTACCCATGCCGTAGCTGCGCCCTGAGAGTGCCAAGGCTTTCCGAGCTGTCTGATGACGTTTAATTCTCATTTTTTCTTGAGTGACATAGAGCATCTTTTTCTTAAGCTTATGAGTGACTTCTTTGTGCTTTCCTCAGAGCTAGAGGGCCCCCCAATCTGTTTACGCATCCAGAGGCCCTGATGGTGTGCTCCTGGGAGTGGAGGAACCCGTGGGAAAATCCTGGGGGTAAGTCAGGGGAGAGCTGTGCCCTGGCGCCCTTGCTCGTATCCAAATGGACCACAGCTGCGGAACTCCTTGCCATCCTCTGGGCACAGCCGGGCCCTCTCACCTCGCTGCGGCTCCTGACGCCTCCCCGGCTCTGCGGAGGCCACCTTGGGCACAGGCTGTAGAACTTAGCATGGCCGCGGCTCTTCGCAGCCCGGTGTCCTGTCATCCATGTGGCAGTCATGTGGTCACTTTTGGGTGTTGCCCTGTGCAAGATCCATGGGGACCAGGCGCCTTTGGCCATTTTTTCTTTGGTTGTCTGTGCAAGTAATAAACTAAATCTGAAAACGTCTTCAATTTCTTTACCAGCCAATCTGTCAGCCTTGGCCTTGCCTTGTCCTTGACAGAGTGGAGGGAAAATAAGGGGAGACTTGGTGGGGATGGGGGTGGGAGAGGAAGGCCTGGGCCAGCCCCCCCTGTTTTGAGGGTGCTCCATGTCTCCTCTTGCCCAGTGTCACATTCTGCTCTCTGCCTCTTCTTTTTACGACTTGATCCATCCCCCGTAAGGCGTGACCACTTCTCCCTCAGGATACTGCACTTCCCCCAGCCACCCCGCCGGCAGAGCCTCCGAGAG
Organism: Cebus imitator; assembly: GCF_001604975.1. Taxonomy (NCBI): domain Eukaryota; kingdom Metazoa; phylum Chordata; class Mammalia; order Primates; family Cebidae; genus Cebus; species Cebus imitator. Next base: position 5,274,453 of record NW_016107421.1, on the reverse strand, counting down.
TTCCCAGGAGCTTCCCCTGGGCCTGGCCGGCATCTGAAGCACAGGACCAGAGGCCTAGAGCTCCCTCTTCCCCAGCACTTGGCGTCGGACACTTCCCCGCACACAGCCACAATGAACGAATTTTATCTTGCACATCTGGAAATATATCTACCACTTGAGTGTGCCCTTCACATTGTCCTGGACTTTGTCACATCTAGTTAATCCTCCCTGCATTGACACATTTTATTTTTGATGCATTTCCAAGTAAATTACAGACATCAGGCGGCTTTCCCTAACTGCTCCAGTGTGACATCGTCACAGCCCATTTGCCACAGCCATTTCCTGTGATGTCAAACTTGGTGTTCAGTGCAGCGCCCTGCTCACGTGTGAACCTGCTGAGTTTTGATAAATGTGTGCTTTTTGTGCCTCAAACCCTTCACAAAGTCCTGAGTGTGACCATCAGGTGCCCTCACACACCTTCCACCCAGTACCCTGCGGTACAGGAGAGCCATGCTGGAGCCTGAGGCAAAAGGAAAAATACGGTTTTTGTGTGTGTGGTGTTTTGTTTTGTTTTTTGAGATGGAGTTTCACTCTTGTTGTCCAGGCTGGAGTGTAATGGCGTGATCTTGACTCACTGCAGCCTCTGCCTCCTGGGTTCAAACAATTCTCTGCCTGTAAGCTCAGAAGGGCCAGGGCTCCCCAGGTGCCGCTGCAGCCGCCCAAACTGTGACTCTGACCCGGGCCTCCTGCTGCATGGAGCAGGCAGGAACCCTGCCAGCCCCTTGCCTGCCCAGTGGCAGCTGCCCAAACCACGGCTGCAGACTCAGGCATCCCTGCACTCAGGGGACCCCCCCTGCCCTCACAGACTCAGAAATATCTGCTCCCACTGTCTGGCCTCTGTCTGTTCCCGATGCCTGCTCCAATCTCAGAGCAATGTCAGGGCCGAGCCCCTGTGCCACAAACGGCAGCAGGAGGCAAATACATTCTGGGCAAAAGAGGGCAGGTCCCTAGTGAGGCCCCACCTTTGGGCCAGGGAGGGCCTGAAGGTTGGGGGCCAGGCTGCCAGTCCTGGAGCACTGGAGTAGGAACTTGTGATGCTGTTTCCATGCTGCCCATGGCTGCCTTTGGACCAATCAGCATGCACTTCCTCCCCTCTAAGGCCAATAAAAGCCCTGGCTCAGCCAGAGCTGAGCAGGTGACAGAATGACCAACTGCAGCGAGGAGCTACCCTCTCTGCTGAGAGTTTCAGAAACCTGCAGAGACCTCGGGACTACCAGTTGCAGAGAGGAGCCACCCACACCAGGGCCTCCTCTCTACTGAGAGATGAACACTCAACGGGAGGACTTGCCTACAGAGAGAAGCTACCCACTGCGCGGCTCTGCCACGCTGCTCTAACAGTCAATAAAGCTCCTCTGTGTCTTGCTCACCCTCTGCTTGTCTGCATACCTCATTCTTCCGGGACGCAGGGCGAGAACTCAGGCAAAGGCACCACCGGCCACAGAGGTTTCCAGCCAGAAAAGTGACACCCCAAAGATCCTGTAACAGGAGGATTGCTTGAGCCCAGGAGTTTGAGGCCACAAATGCGGTGAGCTATGATTGTATCACTGCATTCAGCCTGGGTGACAGAGAAAGACCCTGTCTCAGAAGAAAACAAATAAAAAGAAAGCTTCACAATAAAACAAAATTTTCATGATCACAAATTCTGTTTCACTTTTTCCAATCTTTGGAACCTTTATTTCAGTTGTAAAAATTTGATCTTATTGCATTACCAGAGAAAGTATGCATGAAAAATAAGAACAATTTTTTTGGAATATATGAACAGTCACAACAAATTAATTTGCCATTAGAACATTAAAGAAAAATGTTTTGTCAGGCGCAGTGGCTCATGCCTATAATCCCAGCAATGCGGAGGATTCCTTGAGGCCAGGAGTTCAAGACCTTCCTGGGCAACTTACTGAGACACCGCTTCCCCACGGCCCCATTCTCTAGAAAATGTCCAGTGTATGTCCATGTGTGAAACCGATTCCCTAAAATCTAAATCATCTCCTTTGTGAAGTATGTGCTCTATCCAGATCATTTTTATTTTATCACAAATAGTAGCCACATTGGATAATTATTATAATTTATTTCAAATGGCATCTTCTCACTTTCTTGCTCAAACGCATGTTCACTAGTTTCTGAAACTTCTAAAATTTCTCTTTAATGTTTTGAAGCAAATACTTCAGTTAGCTGACTTTGATGACAACTCTGTTCTGATAATATCCATGTTGGAGGACTCGGTCATTTTCATTAGCCGAAATACTGTATTTCTACCCAAACTTATAGTTGTCTCCTATAATGTTATATATTTCTGCATGTATTTTTCTTATTTTCCTGAACACTCTACCTCTTGGTTTTTTATTTATTATTTATTTTTATTTAAAAAATTATTTTGGGCTGGGTGCAGTGGCTCATGCCTGTAATCTCAGCACTTTGGGAGGCCAAGGCAGGTGGATCACAAAGTCAAGAGTTTGAGACCAGCCTGGCCAACGTAGTGAAACCCTGTCTTTACTAAAAATACAATAAATTAACTGGGTGTGGTAGCAAGCACGTGTAGTCCCAGCTACTTGGGAGGCTGAGCTGGGAGAAGCACTTGAACCCGGGACGCAGAGGTTGTGGTGAGCCGAGATGCACCACCGCACCCTAGCCTGGGCAACAGAGTGCTCCATCTCAAAAAAAAATTTTTTTTTAATTATTTTGTAGAGATAATCTTGCAATATTGTCCAGGCTAGTCTCCAACTCTTGGCCTCAAGCAATCCTCCTGCCTCGGCCTCTCAAAGTGCTGGCATTAATAGACCTGAGCCGCTGCGTTCAGCCCTTGTCTTTTTAGTTACTGAAACCTCCACCTCCCAGGCTCAAGCTATCCTCCCACCTCAGCCTCCCAAGTAGCTGGGACTACAAGTACATGCCACCATGCCTGACTACTGTTTGTATTCTTTCGCAGAGTCGGGGTTTCTCCATGTTGCCCAGGCTGGTCTCCAGCTCAGGAGCTCAAGTGATCTTCCCACCTCGGCCTCCCAAAGCACTGGGATGACAGGTTTGAGTAACCATGCCCAGCCTCAATACCATATTTATTTTAAAACTTCTAGTATGAATTTAAAATATTTTTAAATATAGTATTTAATTATAGAAATTATAATATTGATTTACATTAACTAAATATGAATTATAATATTTAACAAGTAGGTGTACATAGAATTTTGTACCAAAAATACAGAAATCTTGGTGTGTATACTAAGAGTAAAAGAAAAAAATACAGAAGCCAGTTGGTGGGAATGTAAATGGTGTAGTCACTATCAAAAACAGTTTAGTGGTTCCTCAAACACTACACATAGAATTACCATATGACCCGGCAGTTCCACTCCTAGGTATATGCCCCAAAGAACTGAGAATGGGCTGGGCGTGGTAGCCCATGCCTGTAATCCCAGCACTTTGGGAGGTCAAGGCAGGCAGATCACTTGAGGTCAGGAGTTTGAGACCAGCCTGGCCAATATGGTGAAACCCTGTCTCTACTAAAAATACAAAAATTAGCCGGCTATGGTGGTGCATGCCTGTAATCCCAGCTACCTGGGAGGCTGAGGCTGGAGAATCGCTTGAACCCCGGAAGCAGAGGTTGCAGTGAGCCAAGATCATATTATTGCACTCCAGCCTGAGCGTCGCAAGGAGACTCTAACAAAAAGAAGAATTGAAAACAGGAACTCAACGGTTATAGCAGCATTATTCACAGTGGCCAAAAGCGGGAAAAAAACTGAAGTGTCCATCAACAGATTATATTTAAACAAGTCATGGTATAGCCATACAATGAAATATTATTCAGCCATGAAAAGGAATAAAGTTCTGATACATGTAACAAAATAAATGAATCTTGAAAACATTATGCTAGGTTAAATGAGTCAAACACAAAAGAACAAATAATATATAATTCTGCTTATATGAAGCGCTCAGAATAGGCAAATTCACGGAGATAAAGTAGCACAGGGGTTACAGGAACTCTGTAAAGGGAGGGATGGGGAGATATTAGTTAACGAGGAGAGACTTTCTGTTTGGGATGATGAAAAATCTTCGGAATAGATAGTGGTGATGATTGCACAATGTTTTGAATGTACTTAGTGCCATTGAATTGTACACTTAAAAATCCTCTTTTTAGGTTGGGCACCATGGCTCACACCTGTAATCCCAGCACTTTGGGAAGCCGAGGTAGGCAGATCACAAGGTTAGGAGTTCGAGACCAGCCTGACCAACATGGTGAAACCCTGTCTTTATTAAAAATACAAAAATTGTCAGGCGTGGTGGTTCACGCATGTAATCCCAGCACTTTGGGAGGCTGAGGCAGGTGGATCATGAGGTCAGGAGATAAAGACCATCCTGGCCAACATGGTGAAATCCCATCTCTACTATAAATACAAAAATTGGCTGGGTGTGGTAGTGCATGCCTGTAGTCCCAGCTGCTCAGGAGGCTGAGGCAGGAGAACTACTTGAGTCCTAAAGGCGGAGGCTGCAGTGAGCCAAGATCGCACCACTGTACTCCAGCCTGGGTGGCGGAGCAAGACTCTGTCTCAAAAAATAAAAATAAAAAAAGCCATGCATGGTGGTGAGTGCCTGTAATCCCAGCTACTCGGGAGGCTGAGGCGGGAGAATTGCTTGAACATGGGAGACGGAGGTTGCAGTGAGCCAAGATCATGCCACTGCACTCAAGCCCGAGCAATAGAGTAAGATCCTGTCTCACACACAAAAAATAATCCTCTCTTTAAAACAACTGCTATCTTTTGCCTGGTCTCGGCTTGGCAGTTCTTGCTTGAGATCCTTCATGTAGTTGTAGTTGGCACATTCAACATTTTTCCTGGAACTCTCCTTAGCCAGATTCATCAGCTCATCGGGTACATTTTCTGTTTCCCGTAATACTGCAGGCAATCGTTTTACTAAACTTTCCTCACTACAGAACAATTACATTCTCTTTTCAGTCTTTCGACAACAATCTTTCTTCTCTCTTTTTAAGCCCTCATCAGCAGCCTCGCGGCCCACCGAGGTGCCACTAACAGTCTTCTCAAGGCCCTTCCAGCATCTGCCTGCTGCCCAGTCCCAAAGATAATACCATATGCTTTGGGTTGGGTTTTGGTTTTGTTTTTTATACAAGGTCTCACTCTGCTGCCCAAGCTAGAGTGCAGTGGTGTGACCAGGGCTACCTCCAGCCTCACGCTCCTGGGCTCACGCAAGCCTACCATCTCAGCCTCCTGAGTAGCTAGGAACATGCACCACTGCGCCTGGCTAATTCTTTTAGTTGTTGTAGAGATGGGGTCTCACTGTGTTGTCCAGGTGGGTCTCAAACTCTTGGGCTCAAGCAATCCACCAATCTTGGCCTCCCAAACGGTTGAGATTGTAGGTGTGATTGCCCAGCCTGTCTTGGGTCTTTGATGCACCCACTCTGGGTACCAAATTGCTCTTGCAGTTACTATTGTGTGACAAATTACCTCCAAATTTAGCAGCTTCAAAAAAGCAAGGGTGCTTTTTAAAAATGTTTTATTTTGCTTGTGGTTTTGTAGGTTAGGAATCCACAAGGGGCTTAGCTGGGCAGACCTTGCTTGTGGTCACTCAGGAGGTTGTAGTCAGATGCTGGTTGGGGAGGTGGAGCATGATGGCCAAATAACAGCCTCCATCCATCGTTCTCTCCACAGGAGCACCAAATTCTACAACTATCTAGACAAGAAGTATATCCATAAGATCAAAAAATCAGGAATCAGGTGAGCAGTCACAGTACGTGGTTTTAAGTTAGTGTCACTGAAAGAGGCAAGGAAGAGGGTAGAGAAGACAGTCTTGAATTGCCAACAGCACGCCCAGCCAGCACCTCCAGCAGTAGCGGGCCATGTACCCTTGGAGGGGAGAGAACACGGTGACTGTGGGACTTTGCTTTGGTACTCAGTGCTGCCAGCACTGGGCGGGACTCAGCTGGCACCCATGGCGGGAGCAGTTAAACCAGCCTTGGCCAGAGGGGAATCACTCGTCCCAGCAATTGGAATTTGAGATCATTGCCACTGTGGGCTGAAGTGCTATGGGATCCTAAATAAATCTGAAAGGCAGTTTAGGTCACAAGGACTGTAACTCCTAGGCAAGTCCTGTTGCTGTGCTGGGCTGAGAGCCAGCGCACACGTGGGACACACACGCTAGTGAGACACCAGATGGTGCAGCTAAGGGAGTGCTCGCATCACTCCCCCCCTACGCCAGGCAGCACAACTCGCAGCTCCAAAAAAGACCCCTTTGTTCTGCTTGAGGAGAGGAGAGGGGAGGAGAGGAGAGGGAAGACTAAAAAGGACTTTGTCTTGCGACTTGGATACCAGCTCAGCCACAGTAGGACAGGGCACCAGGCAGAGTCATGAGGCCTCATTCCAGGCCCTAGCTCCCAGATGACATTTCTAGACACACCCTGGGCCAGAAGGGAACTCACTGCCTTGAAGGGAAGAAACCAGTCTTGGCAGGATTTATCGCCTGCTGATGAAATAGCCCTTGGATCCTGAATAATCAGCAGTGGTAACCAGGTGGTTCAGCCATGGGCCGTGAGTGAGACTCTGAGATGTGCTGACTTCAGGTGTGACCCGGGACATTCCCAGCTGTGGTGGCTATGCAGAAGGCCCCTACTGCTTGAGAAAAGTAGAGGGGAAAGTAAAGAGGACTTTCTCTTGAACTTAGGTACCAGTTCAGCTACAATGGGGAAGAGCACCAAGCAGGCCACGGCATGGGATGGCATATCTGGACATACCCTGGGCCAGAGGGCAGCCCACTTCCCTGAAGGATGAGTTCCAGGGCTGGCAGCATTCACCACATGCTGACGGAAGAGCCCTTGGGCCTTAAATAAACATCAAGGCAGTACGCACTGTGGGCCTGTGGTGGTAGTGGACATGAGAAGACACTCTTCTGCCTCGGAAGAGCGGGAAGGACTTTGGTGGTTTTGGCACCAGCTCAGCTGCCAAAATAGAGCAACAGTAGATTTCTGTGGTTTTTGCTTCCAGGGCCTGGATCCCAGACAGCATCTCTGGACTCACTTGGGGCCTGGGGAACTCACCACCCTCAAGGGAAGGACACAAGCCTGGCTGGCATTGCCACCTGCTGATCATAGAGTCCTAGGGCCATGAGTGAACACAGGTGGTAGCTTGGTAGCAGTTACAACAGGCATTGGGCAAGACCCAGTGCTGTGCCAGCTTCAGGTCTGACCCAGTATACCCCCAGTTATGGTGGCCACAGGGGCGCTTGTGTTACCCCTCCCCAGATCCAGGCATCTCAACACAGAGTGAGAGACTTTGATTATTTGGGAAAAAGTAAGGGAAGAGAACAAGAGTCTCTACCTGGTAATCCAGAGAATTCTTCCAGATCTTAGATCCTCTACGAGTCTGCAAGAACCACAGTGTTACTGGGCTTGGAGTACTACCTAATGCAGCTACAGCTGCAGTGACCAAAAACATAGATTATAACACTAAGTCTTTTCAAATACCTGGAGAGCCTCCCCAAGGACAGGTACAAACAAGCCCAGAATGTGAAGACTACAATAAATACCTAACTATTCAATGCCTAGACACTGATGAGCATCTGTAAGCATCAAGACCATCCAGGAAAACATGACCTCACTAAATGAACTAAAAAGCACAATGGGCCAGGTGCGGTGGCTCACACCTGTAGTCCCTGCATTTTGGGAGGCCAAGATGGGCAGATCACGAGGTCAGGAGATCCAGACCATCCTGGCTAGCACGATGAAACCCCGTCTCTACTAAAAATACACACACACACACACACAAATTAGCCAGGTGTGGTGGCACACACCTGTAGTCCCAGCTACT
>NW_016107421.1:5263864-5265012 GCF_001604975.1 Cebus imitator | reverse complement strand
AAAAAAAAAAAAAAAAAAAAAAAAAAACAGCAGGAGCAGCAATACTTACATCAGGTAAAATGGATTTCAAGACAAAAACTATAAAACGAGACAACATCACTATATAATGATAAAGGGGTCAGCTCAGCAAGAGGATATAGCAATGGTAAATACATATGCACCCAGCACTGCAGCATCCAGATATATAAACCAAATATTATTAGTGCTAAGGAGAGTGATAGATCACGATACAATAACAGCTGGAGGCTGGGCACAGTGGCTCACGCCTGTAATCCTAGCACTTTGGGAGGCCAACGTGGGCAGATCACCTGAGGTCAGGAGTTCGAGACCAGCCTGGCCAACATAGTGAAACCCCATCTCTACTAAAAATACACAATTATCCGGGCGTGGTGGGACATGCCTGTAATCCCAGCTACTTGGGAGGCTGAGGCAGGAGAATCGCTTGAACCCAGAAGGTGGAAGTTGCAGTGAGCTGAGATCGTGCCGTTGCACTGCAGCCTGGGCAACAAGAGCAAAACTCCATCTCAAAAAACAAAAATAAATAAATAATAACAGCTGGAGACTTCAATGTCCACTTTCAGCATTGGACAGATCATCTGACCAGAAAATCAACAAAGGAACATCAGACTTAATCTGCACTATAGACCAAATGAATCTAAGAGATGTTTATGGAGCATTTAATCCAACAGCTTCAGAATATATTCTTCTCCTCAGCACATGGATCATTCTCAAGGACAGATCATGTTAGGTCACAAAATAAGACTTAAAGCATTCAAAGAAATTGAAATAATGTCAAGTATCTTCTTTGACCACAAGGGAGTAAAACTAGAAATCAATAACGAGGAATTCTGGAAACTAGACAAACACGTGGAATTTAAACAATACGCTCCTGAACGACCAGTGGGTCAAGGAGGTGATTAAGAAGGAAATTGAAAAATATCTTGAAACAAATGATAGTGGAAATACAACATACCAAAACCTACAGCAACAGCAGTCCAAGAGACAAGTTTTTAATTATAAGTACCTTCATTAAGAAAAAAGAAAAACTTCAGGCTGGGTGCAGTGGCTCATGCCTTTAATCCCAGCACATTGGTAGGCCGAGGCGGGTGGATCACTTGAGGTCAGGAGTTCAAGACCAGCCTGCCCAA
>NW_016107421.1:5222796-5263639 GCF_001604975.1 Cebus imitator | reverse complement strand
AAAAAAAAAAGAAAGAAAGAAAGAAGAAAAACTTCAAATAAACAACCTACTGATGCATCTTAAAGAACTAGAAAAGCAAGAACAAACCAAAGCCAAACTTATTAGAAGAAAGGAAATAATAAAGATCAGAACAGGAAGACATGAAATTGAAATGAAGAAAACAATACAAAAGATCAATGAAATAAAAAGTTGGCTGAGGCCAGGTGCAGTGGCTCATGCCTATAATCCCAGCACTTTGGGAGGCCAAGGCAGGCAGATCACTTGAGGTCAGGAGTTCAAGACCATCCTGGCCAACATGGTGAAACCCCATCTCTATTAAAAATATAAAAATTAGCCAGGCATGGTGGTGGGCACCTGTAATCCCAGATACTCAGGAGGATGAGGGAAGAGAATTGCTTGAACCCAAGAGGCAGAGGTTGCAGTGAGCCAAGATCATGCCACTACACTCCAGCCTGGGCAACAGAGTGAGACTGTCTAAAAAAAAGGGGAGGGAGGGAGAGAGAGAGAGAGAGAGAGAGAGAGAGAGAGAGAAGAAAAACTCAGAGAAATTACACAAGAGCTCCAGGAAAATCCTGCCCTTTTCTTATCATGCCTTACTGAAACTATGCTAAAATATGCCAATTTAGACACAGAATCTAGAGAAGGTCAAACTTTCCTCCACCTTAAATTTATTTCTCAATCCATCCCACATATCCAGAAAAAATTACAAAAATTAGAGGAGGGTCCCCAGACATCTCGGCGGGACCTCCTAAATGCAGCCTTCCGTTTCTTTAAGAACAGAGACAAGGGCCCTTCTCTCTTCCTCAGCGCTGCCTACGGAGGTAGCAGCGATCTCCTCCTCAGCATCATGGCCGCCCTTAGACCCCTTGTGAAACCCAAGATCGTCAAAAAGAGAACCAAGAAGTTCATCCGGCACCAGTCAGACCGATATGTCAAAATTAAGTGTAGCTGGCGGAAACCCAGAGGTATTGACAACAGGGTTCGTAGAAGGTTTAAGGGCCAGATCTTGATGCCTAACATTGGTTATGGGAGCAACAAGAAAACAAAGCACATGCTGCCCAGTGGCTTCCGGAAGTTCCTGGTCCACAACGTCAAGGAGCTGGAAGTGCTGCTGATGTGCAACAAATCTTAGTATGCTGAGATCGCTCACAATGTTTCCTCCAAGAACCGCAAAGCCATTGTGGAAAGAGCTGCCCAGCTGGCCATCAGAGTCACCAACCCCAATGCCAGGCTGCGCAGTGAAGAAAATGAGTAGACAGCTTATGTGCACATTTTGTGTTTAAATAAAACTGGCATCTTCCTTTAAAAAAAAAAAGAAAGAAAAGAAACAAATAATTCAAAAAGACAAGCATCTCCATTTAAAATACCAGATGCTCACCTCTGCTGTCCAAAAGTCAATTCCTCAGATGCCTCCCCATAACCCAAAAGGAAACTCTCTACCTCTCTGAGAGTCTGTTTCCAATGTGGCAACCCTGGACAATGGACAGAGGCTTGTTCTAGCCTCCAGTCCTCCACAAAAGCATGCCCAACTTGTGGTCTTTGGGGACACTGGAAAATGGACTGCCCCAGTGGGGACACCCTCTCATTCAGGTGGGGCTCATAATGAACCCTGCCCCCACCCCGGCCATCACAGGAGGAAATCTCTTCACTGCTGGTGCTGACAGCAGAGGACTGAGGGTACCTGGGATTCTTCGTCCCCATAACTAGTGAGTTCACAGAACCCAGGGTAATTGAGATGGTATCCAGTGAGATTATTTCCTTTCTTCTGGATATTGGGGCAACCATATTGGTATTAACAAGACCCATTAGAACGTTCATGCGTTTCTGTTGCTGGCATGAAGGGCATGCCCTTTCATGCCCCCCCACCCATGCAAAACACTGTCTGTCCACTGCTCATTTCAGGGAGTCATCCTCACTCTTTCTTGGTCATTCCTCATTGTCCCACTCCTTTATTAGGAAGGGATAATCTAAACAAACTAGGAGGAATCATTTATTTACCGGCCCTACACCAAAGCCGCTCTTACTTATTATTATGTCAAGAACAGAAGCCCTCCTCAGACACTCCACATCAAACAGATTTAAATCCCAAATTTCTCAGCCATGTAAACCCCATACTAGGGAACACGACTTCTGCATAATCGCTACCCACCATTCTCCAATCCAAATTTCACTGAAGAATCCTAAGCACTATACAGTGTTTCTACAATATCCCCATCAACCCTGATGGATTACAGGGACTCATCATCTCCTGATTTGGGCGGCCATCCATTCTCCCTACAATACTCCTATTCTCCCAGTTAAAAAACTGGATGGCTCCTATAGACTGGTTCAGAATTTGTGACTAATCAACTCTGCTATTGTTCCTGTTTGTCTTCTTGTCCCAAACCCTACAGCTTCCTATCACGAATTCCTCCCAGCACTAGCCATTTCTCTGTATTAGACCCCAAAGATACCCTTTTTACTCTCCCTCTTCATCCCTTCTCTCAAAACCTTTTTGCTTTCACTTGGTCCAAATCTGACACAAGCTACGCCCAACAACTCACCTGCACTCTCCTCCCTCAGGAGTTTAGGGCAGCCCTCACTATTTCAGTCAGGCACTTCAATTGGACCTCTCCCAACTGCCCACAACCCAGCATTCTGCTTCAATATGTGGATTTACTCCTTTGCAGCCCCTCCCTGGAATGTTATATTCAACATACCACCACGCTTTTACATTTTTTTGGTTGAATGTGGGTACTGGGTATCTAAAAGGCCCAATTAACATCTCCCAACGTTTCATACCTACAACTAATCATAACTCCAAATTCTGTCAGCAGGAAAGAAAGGTGTCCAGCAAATCCCATTTCCTGAAACAAAAAGGGACTTACTTTCCCTCCTCGGGTCAGTGGGATATTTCCAAATAAGGACAGCAAATTTTGCCGTTGTTGCAAAATGAACACACAAAAGAAAATCCTGACCAACTACTCACTCCTACCCCAGATCTCTATCATGCTTTCTCTCGTCTAAAACATGCCTTATGACAGGCCCCTGCTTTAGGCCTTGAAAACCCCAAGACCTTTTCATCTATATTTACACAGTTCTCACAAGCAGGCCCTTGGACTGTTAGCCCAACCCATGGGAAACTCCCTCCAACCAGTGGTACATTTTTCAAAACAACTAGACCCCAGTTATAAAAGCTGGCCCCTTTGCTTAAAAATTTTGGCCACAGCCTCAATAATTATCCCTAAGGCACAAAATCTCACGTTTTATGAACCTCTTCAGGTATTTTCTTCTCACCATCTACAAGACATGCTCAGCTGCAAGGCGCTTACCTCCATCTCATCCTCTCTAATGCGAGCCTTACATTCAACTCTCCTTTACCCCTCTGTCTCTTTCCACAGATGCTCCCCGACAAACCCCACCACTCTTTTACCTTCAACACCGATTTTATTTTATTTATCTATTTTGAGACAGTCTTACTCTGTCTCCAGGCTGGAGTGCAGTGGCATGATCCTGGCTCACTGAAACCTCCTCCTCCCAGGTTCAAGCAATTCTCCTGCCTCAGCCTCCCAAGTAGCTGGGACTACAGGTGTGCACCACTACACCCAGCTAATTTTTGTATTTTTAGTAGAGACGGTGTTTCACCATGTTGGCCAAGATGGTCTCAATCTCTTGACCTGATGTTCCGCCTGCCTCAGCCTCCAAAAGTGCTGGGATTACAGGCTTGAGCCACCACGCCCGGCCTCAACACTGATTTTAGGTCTTGACCAATACTCATGCTCTGATCTAATTGAAAGTTCTCTGTTTCACCACCTTACTTCCACTCACATAAAAGCAGCCCCAGATTAGACTGGTTTGTAGATAGGAGCCCATCAAAAAACCCTCCCCTCCAAGCAGGATATGCCATCGTTGAAAGGATATCATAATGATACCCACTCTCTCCCACCTAGAAAGTTGTAGAGACTGCCCCCTTGCCTTTTGGCACATCCTCCCAACAAGAAGAATTAATTGCCCTAATAAGAGCACTAACTCTAGCAAAAAACACACAAGCGAACGTATAACTCTAGCAAAAAACACACAAGCGAACGTATACACTGATTCCAGACATGACCGTAATATTATCCATTCCAATGCCCAAATTTGTAGTGAACAGGGCTGTCTCATGGCTAAGGGAATTCCTATCATTAATGGAAAACTCATCCATCATCTATTAAAGGCAGCTGTACTTCCAGAAAAGTTATCCACTGCAAAGGACATCAATCAGACAAAAGCCACATTTCTTTAGGGAACTGTGAGGCTGACTATTGGGCAAAACATGCCTCAACCAACCACCCAATTCCCCAGTACTTATTTCGTCTCATGCAATATATCCCTTCCTTTAATCCAGAACACCAAACACAATACCCAATCACGCCGGGGACACGATTTAAACTCCCATGCTGGCTCACAAAACAAATTAGTCCTACCTGACCCTGAAAAAACAGTTCTTCCATCGGACATTCAGAACCTCTTCCAAATAAGCCATTCCCCTCAACAACATTCTTAGGTTGCCATATACATATAACCCCAGATATCAAGGAACAGTTAAAAGCCATTTCCCATCAATGCTCTATTTGCCAAAAAGCCCCACCCCACACCAACTATAGACCCCCTTATTTCCCAACCCATCAAGCCAGAGGACACCTTCCCAGACATTACTGGCAAATTGATTTTACCCATATGCTCCCAGTAAAAAGGGTTCGATTTCTTTTAGTGCTGCTTGACACCTTTTCGGGGTGGGTCGAGGCTTTTCCCACAACCAACAAACGAGCTTCTACTGTCACTTCCAAATTCATAACAGAAATCAATCCCAGGTTCGGGGTGCCTCTTTCTTTTCAATCTGATAATGGTCCTGAATTCATTTCTCAAATTATTCCAACACTTGCACAAGCCCTAAGAATCACCTGGAAGCCACACATCCCCCACTGACCGCAATCTTCAGGAAAGGCTGAATGGCATTCTAGAAAAACACCCTCACCAGGTACTCACTCCAAACACAGAAAAACCGGGTTACATGTTTGCCTCTAGCCGTTCTAAAGATTCGGGCGCTCCCACGTAAACTTCTAGTGCTCAGCCTCTTTGAACTCGTGATGGGAGACCATTCGCCCCTTGTGCTCCACCTCAGGGTCAAGCCCCACCTCTACCAGCCCCTCGTTTTCCTCTCTTCCGCATACCATCCGCCATTTCATTTGGGAATATACTCACAAATACCTGTCGCAACCTGTCGACAACTCCTCTAATCCCTTCCTACAGCCAGGAGACTGGGTTCTGGTCAAAGATCCCAGCCCTCCCCCCAAACCCCCTCACACCTTACCAGATCATCCTTCCCACACCCACGTGGCAAAGCTCCAGGGACTCCCCAACTGGTCTCATACTTCTCACAGGAAGACAGACTTCCCTTCACCACATACCCAAACAACGAAATCTAAATCCCCTTCAGCCTTCTCTTGTGTCTCCACAGGACCTACTTCCCTTTGCCTCACCCAAATCCTGGAGGAAAAGGAGGAGAAATCCATTGAGAAGTTCCCATTATACATCCTGATCAGCTCCTGACTGCTCTGTGGGACCTATAGCTTCAAGGAACTTTCCAGCACTTTACTCCTACCAAGTCACTTTTTTCTCTTTTTGCCCATTTCTTTCGCATAAATTCCCTAATCACATCAACCTCTCCAGTACAACCGCTCCTCACTGCTCTCAAACCAGAATGCTCTATCACCCTCACACAGTCTCTCACTGCAGGCTAACGCTTCCTCTGGAGCGCTGGGCTGCTTACTGCTGTCTTCCTCAGCTCACACAGCTCTTCCTACTCTCCTGCATGACCTTGTAACAGGAAACATAACTCCAATGTATAAGCTCCAAAAAGGAGCTTCCTTTTTTCAAAGAGCTGACACTTTGGTCGCCGATTATTCTACTTCCAACCAATCAGGCCAACAAATTATTTCCAACCGATTACAACCCCCTAGAATGCCTTAAGCCCCAAAGCCCTCCCATTGAAGGGCCCATAACTAAACACCCCCCCCCACTTTTACACCAAGCCCCACTCTGCTTTTCAGCCTCCGAGGGAAATTTCCCTGTAGGGTCCTTGATATCTAACCAATACAATGCCACTATCACTGTTAAACACCCCTCTGACCATCAAGCTAACCAGGTCAACTACCAAGTATGACCTGAAGCAAAGGCAGCATTTCTGTCTTACAGAAATGTCTCACAGCCCCTCCCTCAGCCAGTGCCTCCAGCCTCACCTGTTGCCCCTAGCGCCGCCTTTTTCCATGGCTCATGTCCATGGGAGTAATGAATCACAGAAAGAAAAAAACACCTCATCTTGAATTCACTTATTTTCTTTCCATATTTCCGCTTGTATTTACGACAAAGCCTTGTTCTTTTTCTTTGGCATCAACATGTATCTTTGTCTCCCCACCAGCTGGACCAGAACCTGGGCCCTAGTTTACCTTTCTCCCTCCATTGGACGAGTTCCTCCAAATCATTCCTTTTTTTTTTTTTTTTTTTTGAGACAGAGTCCTGCTCTTTTGCCCAGGCTGGAGTGCAGTGGCAGGATCTCGGCTCAACCTCTGCCTCCGGGGTTCAAGCAATTCTCCTGCCTCAGCATCCCAAGTAGGTGGGACTACAGGCATGTGCCACCACGCCCAGCTAATTTTTTGTATTTTTAGTAGAGATGGGGTTTCACCGTGTTAGCCAGGATGGTCTTGACCTCTTGACCTCATGATCTGCCCACCTCAGCCTCCCAAAATGCTGGGATTACAGGTATGAGTCACTGTGCCCAGCCCCTCCTAATCAATCTTTACCTGTTCCAGCCAACCAATATGTTACGAAGAGGAGGGCCATACACCTCATTCCTTTAATGACTGTTACGTATAACCTCCGGGCTTGGGATTGGAGCAGGCAGATTGGCCACCTCCTTAACACGCTTTAAAACTCTTTCAACAGAACTGCAGAGATCATTAGAAGATTTGACCCAAAGCCTTATAAGAGTCCAAGACCAACTAGACTCCTTGACTCCTCCAAAATAGATGGGAATTCGATTTTACAATGACTGAAAAAGGGGATCTCTGCCTCTCACTGGGTAAAAAATGTTGCTTCTATCTCAACCAATTGCCCTTAGTAAGAGACACTGCTAAAAAACTTAAAGAAAGGGCTAAAAAGCTAAGAGAATACCAAGACAACCAAATAAATTCTCAGTTTAAAAACAAAATCTTAACACGGGTCATCCCATTTCTGGGCCAGCCCCTAAAAATATGCCTAGGAATAATGTTCTTACCCTGCTTAATTAACCTTTTTCAAAGATTTTTAACCAACAGGATCATGGCCATCTCAGAGACAATTACCCAAAAAATAGGATCATGGCCATCTCAGAAACAATTACCCAAAAAATATCTACAGACGGCATTATTCTTACAATCACTCTGAAACCAAAGAACTCTCGGCCCCTGCTCCTCAGCAGGAAGTAGCCACAAAAAACACCCTGCTCCTCGTCCTTTTTATAACTATAAAAACTGGATTGACAGAGCAGGAGCATAGCCATCTTGGACAAACACCACCATTTTAAATTCCCCTTGATTAAAAAAACTGCCTAGTGGGCGGATCATGAGGTCTGGAGTTCGAGACCAGCCTGGCCAACAAGGTAAAATCCCATCTCTACCAATGAAAAAATTAGCCAGGCATGGTGGTGTGCACCTGTAATCCCAGATACTCGGGAGGCTGAGGCAGGAGAATCACTTAAACCAGGGAGGCAGAGGTTGTAGTGAGGAGAGATCACACCATTGCACTCCAGCCTGGGCGACAGGGTGAGACTCTGTCTCAAAAAACAAAAAAAACAAAAATCTGCCTAAATCTGCCCCCAAATATCAGCTTAATGGCTAATGTCAGCATAACCAGAAACATTCCAACCCTAAGATAAACCCCTCTCTGACCAGACACATACCAACCCTGAAAAAGCCTCCCTTCCGACCAGACATTCCAACCCTGCAAGAAACTTTCCCTCACCTAGAAACAGTCTGAATCTACGATAAGCTCCCCCACTTTCAAAACCCTTAAATATCCTTAGTCTGTAAGAGAGAACACTCCTGACCGAAATTGGCCAGAATACCCTCTCAGGTTTATTCTCTGAAATAAACCAGTCTTTGACTGTTGAGCTGCTTTTCGTGTTCCTTTCCTCTTTCTTAAACTCTTACAAGTATTGTTACTTGAGTGTTTCTGCTGTAATGAAGGAGGTAGCAGTGAAGATCTCAGAATTGCAAGTGAGAAGCCAGTAGATGAGAGGCATGAAGCCTTGTTGGGCTCCCTCCATGTCCTACAGCCGAGTGCCAGAAACACATCTGTCCTGGAATGAATTGGGCTTAACTCTCTGCATGGAGGGAGACCACATAACCTGAGAAGCTTGGGTAAAGGGTGTTGGAAAGGACGTGTAAGATTTGGGTTTGTGTTAGTTGGCTTGGGGAAATGTTGATGGAAACGGGTCTTTACTCCAGATTGGATGTCAGGAAGAGGGGGTGATTCCATGATTGGGTATCTTGATGAAGCTTATCTAAATGGCAGGAAGACTGGACAAATGCTAAACGTGTAACAGGTCAAGAAGCAGCAATCACTCTTATTGGCCGTCACCAGGGAACTTTGGTCACTCTTGCGGCTTGGACAGTGTTTCTGCTTTGTCTATGTCAGACTTGATTACAGAGTGGTCTGTTTTTTTGTCTTGCTCCGTATCATGGCCTGATGTTGGTGTTTTATGAAATTGTTCGCAAAGAGAACACCCAGGCCTAGCTTTTGTGCCAGACCAACCCAAGTCCTGGCTGCAGAACCAGGCCAGCCCCCCGATGTCAGAAGCCGTCTTTCTTTCTAGGAATAGAAGGGAACGCCATCAAGGAGTCGGTCTTCTCCGCTCCCCACAGGGACCGGGTGGGTGCAGACAGATCGGGGAATGCCTCCTCTCCCGCCGGCATCTTTTGAGGTTTCTTTCCTGACGCCCAGGGGCGCTCCATCCACGCCTCGGTTTCTCAGGCTGTAAAACAGGCCAGGAAGAGGCACGCCGTGGTTAAAGAACGAGCCGAAGAGATGGCAAGAGCCCCAAAGCCTTCCCAGCCATCAGGGGCTGCCCTTGAGCTCGGACATTTCTCTCTGAACAGGCCTTCTCGGACAGGAACTCAACGAAACTTGACGGAAATCGGACACCCCCCGCCAAGGAAAAGCAGGAGAGGCCCGGGAGTCGCCAAGGCAGGAAACACCGCGGAGCCCAAGCGGCGCCGCCTGCCGCGCTCGCAGTCCCGGCGCGGGAAGGGCCTACGCGCGTGCGCAGCGCGCCTCCCTACTCCCTCCGCCCCGCCCGCGCGCAGCCCTCTGGGGCGGCGGGGCAACGCCGCGCGCCGATTGGTGGCGTCCGGGGCTCTCCCTGCAGGTGACTGACGGCGCTGACCACCCGCGCCCGTCGCCCGCCAGCCGCCGCCACCGCCCGCCCGGGGTGTGGAGCCCGGCCTCCGCTCGCGGGCTGCGCGTCTGCCGCTCCCGCCGTCGCCGCCCAGCCTCCGCCATGGACCTGTTCGGGGACCTGCCGGAGCCCGAGCGCTCGCCGCGCCCGCCTGCCGGTAAGCGGCGTTGCCGCCGGGCGGACCAGGGAAAGAGGGCGGGCGGGATGGCGGCGGCCTGGGGCCCGCGGCGGCTGAGGCGGCGCCCGCGTTGGGAGGCGACGGGCGGCGCGGGCTGTACGGGGCCTGTTTCTGCCTGGCCCGGCCCTGTCCGGCTCGCTGGCCGCCCCGCCGGGTGGCCCGGTAGTTCGCGGAGCTCGGAAAGGCCGCTCCGCCATTTTCGCTACGCAGGAAGGAAAGGGCTGCGCCGCCCTGGCCACGACCCTCTGCCTGGCGGTGGAAGGCCGCGGGGCGGCCGCGTGGGCCGGCCGGGGGGACCAGCTCTCTGCGCCCAGCGGCCCCGCGGGCCCCCGCGCCGCAATTCCACCCGCGGCCGGGGCTGCCCTGCGCGCCGCCCGCCCGCCCGCGACTTCCGGGCCGCGCTTCACTCGCGGGCCGTGGAACGGCTGCGCTCCCGGCGGGTGCGCGTTCAGGGGCTCGGCGTTCCGTTTTGCTCGGGAGGTTGAATTAATCACCATCTTAAGCCTTCGTGTTTCTGAAGCCTGGAAGACAGGATGCCTCCTCTGCCATCCTACGATTTTGTGATAATTAACAGTAGTTTTTTGTTCTTTTCTGGGCTGCGGGAAGTTTCCCCTCTCCCTGAAGTTAAAGGGACGGCTCATCTGCTAAACCCTGTTCCCTGGTGGGAGTCCCTGTGGGCTGCGGTGTGAGCGCAGCATCCTAACAGCGTGAAACGGGGCCTGTGTTAATCTCTGCGTCCCGTGGGTTACCGCCACTCCGGATTTCATTTGGCAGAATGCGTGAATATTTCACATGCGAGACTTCAGCTAGATGCTGTAGTTTAGAGCCTTATTACCAAACCTAACTTGGGGGCAGAAATCCTGGAAAACTGAAGACATTCAGATTTCCAGGTCCACCTCAGCCCCAATAAATCCGAATCCCTGAGGGTGGGGTTTCCGAATCTGTTACTAAATCCCCAGGCCCACCGAGCGGGGGCTGCAGACCAACGGTTTGGGAACTGCTCTTGTGGGGCAGATAGAGGTAAGGCCCAGCTTTCGCTTTCTAAGAGCTGCTTTCTGAAGGCTAGTAATTACGGTAATTAAAACTGGCAAAAGTTAATGACTGTGGGAAATGGCGAGGACTCTTCAGGAGGGATTGTCGTGCACCAAGAGCCTGGGGAAGGAGGCAGTGTTGGAACTGAGCTGCTGAGGATGAGCAGGCTTGTGATTTGCAGTGATTCTGGGCAAGAAAATGGTGTTTATTTTTGTTTTTGAGACGGAGGCTCTTGTCACCCAGGCTGCAGCTTTCTGCACCCTGCGCCTCAGCCTCCCTAGTAGCTGGGATTACAGGCACCGACCACCACACCCAGCTAATTTTTGTATTTTTAAGTAGAGACGGGGTTTCATCATGTTGGCCACGCTAGTCTTGAACTCCTTCAGGTGATCCAGCCGCCTCGACCTCCCAAAGTGCTGGAATTACATGTGTGAGCCACCGCGCCCGGCCCCCACTGACCATTCTCATGGTACAGAGTATATCAGTAACTGGTCCTGGAGTCTTTGGATTTGACTCAGCCATTCATTTTCAGAATAACCCCAGTTCTAGCTGTGGGTAAAAATTGGCTTTGTGTAGCCGTCTTTTTCTCTGTCAGTGGAATTTAACTTCTATGTGAATATATTTGGGGCAGCGTTTGTATTCACTAATGTGCCTATAAACCTATGAGTTTTTAAATCTCCGTTACTTCTTACCTGCAATTAGATTCTGCTCAGGGGTAGGCTTCCTTGACTGACAAGAAACGTGGCAACTCAAAATCTCATAAGTTGACACCTTAGCAGCCTTTCGCTACATAAAATGGGAAAAGTACATCCTGTTGCTGTTTTTTCCAAACTCAGTTTCCAACCTTGACTGAGCTGAAAGGGTGGCAGAGGGGCTGCATGGTGTTTAAACTGCCAACTCCCCTGAGAATGGATTGGTCACCTGCTCCCCGTCTGCCGGGAGGGCACTGACACTGTCAACAGGTCCTGCTTGCTGAGTGTATTTTTAAAAGTAGCTTTAAAACGAAGAAGATACCAAAATTTGTAGATGACTGGAAGCTGAGAGGGATAAGTACTAAAGTGAGTGACAGAATTGGGATCCAAAGTTAGCTACAACCAACAATGAGATTTGACAAGTTAAAAAATCTTTTGTGCAAGAACAGAATCTGGTTTCACATACTTGTGAAAATACTGTGATTTTTTAAAAAATTACACTACTTTGATAAATGATATTGATTGCTACAGTGAGTGGAATAATGAATCTAAACGGTGCATCATGACCCTCAAACATGGTATGTGGGTACCACAAATCTCTGAGCTGATGCGGTGAACAATAAAAGACCTAGTTATTTTCACAGAGCGCAAAAATAGTTGTTCAGGAAATGTAATCAGACTATTTGGTTTAGAATCCAGCTCTTACTCCCTCTGCCTTCTATGGCTGTTCGTACATCTGTAAAAAGGGGTGACACCTCCTACTGTTACTGTACAAATTCAAGAGTATAATATGTATGCTGTTGAACATAGTGTGTGGTAGAACCTGTAGTGTTTTATAGATGTTAGCCATGGTTAATTATTTTTGAGACAGTCTCATTGTGTTGCCCAGACTGGAGTGCAGTGACACAAACACAGCTCACCTCCCTCAATCTCGCAGACCATCTTTCCCCTCAGCTAACTGGGCAGCTGGGATTACAGGTGGGCACCACCATGGCCAGTTAATTTTTGTATGTCTTGTAGATACGAGGCTTTGCCATGTTGCTCATGCTGCTCTCGAACTCCTGGGGCTCACTGGCCCAGAGTGTTGGGATTACAGGTGTAAGCCACTGTGCCTGGCTGAGCCATTAACAGTCTTCTAAAAGTAGAAAAATGCAGTCTTAAATGAATTTTATGAAAGCACTAAGTGTCCAAGGGAGAAAATACTACATTGCTTAGATCACATCAAATTTTTAAATATTTTATATAGATATTTTGATTTTGTTGTTTTAAATAATACATCTAATGTTCCCACCCCCAAACCTCTTAAATTTTTATAATCTAAAAAAATATATAGAATGCACTCAATATTTCAGGTATTGTGCTAAAATTAGTAGTTTTCATAGAAGCCTTTAAAAGTTTTAATTGCTGAGTGAATCAAATTTTTTTAAAAAGATACATACATATATATGTATGTATATATATACACATGTATATGTATATATATACATATATACACATGCATATATACATGTGTGTATATATACATACATATATATGTGTGTGTATATATAAAACCTAAAAAAGTGTTGGTTCATATCAGGCAGAAATGGCACTTTTCTATGTCATACCCATAAATAATGTTGACTTGATGTCTTTAAGCTTGACAGCTTATATCTGACAATGCACACATGTCATTTAAAGGTGTCATGGTTTAAAATTACTTCAGCAGTAACTTGGTTTCATGGTTATAGGGTGGTTCTGTTACTTATTTGGTTGCTGCAACAGTCCATTTAAAATTAGTGGTCATTTGTCAAGGACTACATAAAATACTTGCTTGGCACTCCATCTTACAAATACTTTAAAAAAAACTGGAGGCTGGGCTTGGTGGCTCATACCTGTAATCCCAGCACTTTGAGAGGCTGAGGCAGGAGGATGGCTTGAGGCCAGGAATTTGAGAAGAGCCTCGTGCAACTCCTGTCTCTAAAATTAAAAATAATAATGGGTATTTAAACATAAAATAAAAGTTAAGCATTAGAAGAAAACAGATTAATTATAAAACTACAGGGTTGAACAAGAAGAAAGTCAAAAAACTAAAGTGAATTTGACTATGTAAAAATTTAAAATTTCTGCAGGACAAATGACATTATAAAGGCAAAAGACAGAAAATACTTGCAATATACATTACTAAGGGTAAGTGAAAGGCTCACGAAATTAATAGGAAAAAATAAAACCCACTAGAAAAATGTTCAAAGGATGTATCCTACCAGTTCAGAGGGAAGGAATACAGATGGCCCATCAGCAAAAAGTTGCTGAGGAATTAGTTACTGAGGAAAGGAATGTCAGATCACCTTTTCACCTATCAGATTAGCAACAATTGGTAACATTGGTGAATGTGTAGAGAAATAGATATTCTTATAAAGTGTTTTGGGAGTGAACATTACTACAGCTTTTTGGGGAACAAATTTTGGCTTCTATCAGATTTAAACTAATATCCTTTGACTAGCAGTCTATCAGATTAAGCAAGAATATATGTGTCAGGTTGTTTATTATATAGTGGCATTACTTGTCATGTGAAGAACTGGAAAAAGCTTGAATGCCCATCAGTAAGGCACTGGTGAGGTGAGTGGAGATGCTTCCCATATGTAGCTGTTGGAGAGAATGAATTAGACGTGGGTGTGTTGGCCTGGAGCACACTTTGATGGGTTATGTGAACAATAATATATGTAGAGTATTGTGTAGAGCATGATTCTGTCTTCTACATGTTAAAATGCATGCATTCATGTACACGGGCATTAAGGAAAGTGGAAAATATACACTAAACTGATGCTGTGGTTGGGGAGTGTGGTAGAACCCCTGTCCCCTTTTTTCTGATAATACCTGTGTGATGTTTGGAAAACACTTGGATTTCTTTTATAGTTGAAAAGAAAACTGAGGTATAAAAAACAATTTAGGCAAAATATTTTAACACCCTTTTCCAACTTTATTAGATATAGAAACCTTTAACCCGAATATGATCAACCCAAGGGTATTTTTCTCAGCATAGTGTGTAACTTCAGGTAGACTTAGCTCCAGAATGTTGATAGCTGAAAAAAAAAAAGTTCTAGGTGAGATTAACTATGATTAATAAACATTTTTAGTCCTGTTTCATTCTCATTAATGTTCTAATATTTAGAAGATTGGGGAAGGGGCCTCTTCCAAATTTTTGGGTCAGGGTTACACTTTGTCCAATGATTGCAGTCCCCAGTGCTTTGAATTTTAGTTTATTCAATATAGAGTGTAAGGGCCAGGAGCAGTGGCTCACACCAGTAATCTCAGCACTTTGGGATGTTGAGGTAGGAAGATTGCTTGAGGGCAGCATAGACCCCCGTCTCTACAAAAAGTTAAAAAATTACCTGGGCATGGTGGTGCATGCCTGTAGTTTCAGCTACTCAGGAGTCTGGTGAGGGAGGATTGCTTGAGGCTAGAAGGTTTAGGCTGCAGTGAGCTGTGATCACACCATTGCACTCCAGCCTGCCTCACAGAGCGAGACTCTTGTCTCAATTAAAAAAAAAGAATGGAAGATTTGGCTAATTAGTAGTTTCCTTATGTAGTATTTATGACCTATAGATTTTTTTTAGAAAAAGAATCCATGTGCAGACTTCTAAGTTAGATCCTTTTGATGATGCAAAGGTATTCCAGAATTTTTAGAATCTCAGGATTATCATAGGATTGTTGTAAGGATAAAATGTGATCTTTGTGAAGTTTCTGAAAGGGTGCCCATATATGGAGGCAGCATAGTAACTCACTAAGAGCATGGACTGCATGGGTTTGAATCCCCACTCCACTCCTTATCGGCTCTGTGATCTTGAATGGGTAATTGACCTCAGTGCCTCAGTTTTTTCATCAGTAAATAATAATAGTACCTATCTCATAAGAATTAAATGAGTTAAGATGTATAGAACCCTTAGAATAGTGCCTGACAGGCAGGCAGTATCATATTTATAAGCCATTACCAATTGTGGCCAGCAGAATGTAAGGTGGTCTCACTGTGTTTAATTGAAATAGCTTTCCTAATATTCCAGATTGAGAAAGAAGGTGATAGACACATTCTGTGCAGCACAGGGAGCTAGGCAGTTCTCTGGGGATGGGGCTCAGTTTGGGGCACCATCTGACTGAATAGTAGCCAAAGGAGAGGGGGCTAGGCTAGTATGAATACTAAGCTGGAAGCTGCATTGTGAGGAATGCTTGCAAGAACTGAAGTGTATTTATTACCTGGGTAAAAGACGACTTCCCCCAGTGTACAGTGGACAGACCTGCTTTACATGGGCAAGTTAATTCAAAAATTAAAGACCTGGCATAAGTGGAAGGGTTGGTTCTGCTTCAGGTTGGGCTGTTATCTGTAAATGTCCCCTCCCTTGTTCTAAGACATCTGGCTCTCTGACCCCACTGAATGCAGCACGATTGTCTGCATCATCTCATGGTTTTGAGTCTGTCCAGAGAATGGACATTTTGATTGTTAGACCCAATGTCGTTTGGGCAAAAGTGACCTACTCTTGGATATTAGGAATTCTTGTAAGTGGATTAAATCGAGTAATGGTTATCCTAAATACCTTTTTTTTTCTTTTTTTGCGACAGTCTGGTTTTGTCCCGAAGGCTGGAGTGCAGTGGCGTTAGCTCAGCTCACTGCAACCTCTGCCTCCCAGGTTCAAGCTATTCTGCCTCAGCCTCTCAAGTAGCTAATTTTTGTTTTCGTTTTTGTTTTGTTTTTTTGAGACTGAGCACTCTGTTGCCCAGGCTGGAGTGCAGCAGCACAATCTCAGCTCACTGCAACCTCCTCCTCCTCAGTTCAAGCAGTTCTCCTGTCTCAGCCTCCGCAGTAGCTTGGGAGTACAGTTGTGCACCACCTCTTGCCCAGCTAGTTTTTGGATTTTTAGTAGAGATGGGGTTTCATGTTGGCCAGTCTGGTCTCAAACTCCTGACCTCAGGTGATCCACCCACCTTGGCCTCCCAAAGTGCTGGGATTATAGGTGTGCACCACTGCACCTGGCCATCTTAGATACTTTTTAATGGTTTTATTCTGCTTCTTGTATACTTCTCATAGTCTTTATGTCACTTGTAAGAAAAACAAAAAAACGAAAGTATTTGCAATTCCTTAATTTGTTTAGGGTCATCCTGAAGGATTAGAATACATTTTTCCATTTGTATTAGGGGTCTAAAGCAAAATAGTTACTTTTTGTTAACTCAGAAATTTATTGTGTGTGTTAGGTACTTCTCACCCAAACACCCCAGGAGAAATTTCATTCCCTTGAGTTTATAAATTGTAATTAAAACTTTTGTTTTTAAAAGAAGAAAATTGATACCTAGCTCATTTCTAAATGGAGGCAAAAAGATGTTATGGATGACCCTCTTGGGGGATATAAATTGATTTCTTTAAGTGAGTTGTTTTTTGCCTGGCACAGTAGCTCAGACCTGTAATTCCAGCACTTTGGGAGACTGAGGAGGGGGGACCACTTGAGGCTAGGAGTTTGAGACCAGCCTGGCCAACATGGGGAAACCCCATCTCTACTAAAAATATAACAATTAGGCCCAGTGTGGTGGCTCACACCTGTAATCCCAGCACTTTGGGAGCCTGAGGCAGGCAGATCACTTAAGGTCAGGAGTTCAAGACCAGACTGGTCAATATGGTGAAAACATGTCTCTACTAAAAATGCAAAAATTATCTGGGTGTGGTGGTGTGCACCTGTAATCCCACCTACTCAGGAGGCTGGGGCAGGAGAATCACTTGAACCCGGGAGGTGGAGGCAGTGAGTGGAGATCACTCACCGCACTCCAGCCCGGGTAGCAGAGTGAGACTCAGTCTCAAAAAAAAAAAAAATTTTTTTTTAAGTGAGGTTTTTTTTTTTTTTTTTTTTCCTTAAAGACATGGCATGGTCTCATTATGTTGCCTAGGCTGGAGTGCAGTGGCCCAATCATGGCTCACTGCAGCCTTGGCCTCCCTGGGCTCAGGTGATCCTCCCACCTCAGCGTCCTTAGTAGCTTGGACTACAGGCGCTTGCCACCACATCCAGCTAATTTTTGTAGAGATTTTTTTGCCGTCTTGCCCAGGCTGGTCTTGAACTCCTGGGCTGAAGCAATCCTCCCACCTCAGCCTCCCAAAGTGTTGGGATTATAGGCATGAGCCCACCACGCCTGGCCTAAATGAGTACATTTTTATACTCGAACTGTGAGGAACAAGAGGTGAGAAAAAGCCCATGTGTTTGATTGGTGTGTTGAACTTCGTAGGAGGTGAATGTGCATACTTTCAACTAGGATTCCTGTGTGCCAGTTCAGATATCTAATAGCTTAAATAGAATTTTAGGGAAAGCTGGATAATAAGGAATAGTGGTTAAATTTTATGTGCGAAAAGATAATTAGGCATAAAACATTTACTTTTGGAGTGGAAATCTTTACATTTTTTGTTAAGAGTTTTCTGACTTTCTTCTGAGGCCATCTGTCTTTGATTACCTGAAACTCCTTATTTTCTCCATAGCTATTTATTGAATCAGGCACTGTGCTGGGGCCAGGGACACCAGGTTACAACAGATTTTCTTCCCCAGCAGAATGTTACTAAAATAGGATTTTTATAAACCTGTAGAACTTTGAAGGCCCCCCTCGCCCAGTTTCTGAACTCCTGTCTTGAAGTCTCAAGTATTGTTTTACTGGTCTAGAATCAGTTTTTTTTCTCCCAAGGATTCTATTTCAAAGAAAGACTTAAATGTTTGATGCTTTCAATAATGAAATTATCAAGAAAATACTTATTTTCCTCAAAATACTCAATGGCCCTGACAATGACCTGTTAGGGCATCATTCATTGTTTTTATGTTGACTGTAATTGTTGGAAACAGATGTCCATATTAAAAAGCTGTTAAGAAAAGATTTTTTAAAAGTTTGTCCAGCAGGAAGAAGAAAATTTGAATCTAGTAGTAAACTTGTTTCAAAGCAGGAAGACCACATGGTCTTCTCCTTTGAAAATCTGTCCTGGATGATGACCATATGCTCTCTAAACAGGATTTCTGTGTTTTAGGGAAAGAAGCTCAGAAAGGACCCCTGCTCTTTGATGACCTCCCTCCGGCCAGCAGTACTGACTCAGGTACAGTCTCCAGGCTCTCCCAGGTGTGTGTCAACGTCTCTACTCATCCTGGGATTGTAGTTGTCTCAATCTTTTTCCCTTTCCCCCATTTTCAACACACAGATGTTTTAGGTGTTGGACTGTCTTTAAGTTTTGAATCCATGGGATCAGGTAAGGCAGAAAAATCTGCTAGTCGCCAGCCCTGAGAAGTACTGCCAGAACATGTGGAGCGGTTTTCTCTGGTCCTTTGAGTATTTATTTTACTACCTGAAATACAATTTAACTTTTTAAGGCAGATTTTTATTTCCTATGAAATGATACGACTTTAAAATAGGTTCAAGATATTATTCATTGCAGTATGAGTTGCCACTGGATTGACGCAAGAGTTTTGAGTTTATTTCAGTAACCTACATAGGTGTCCTGGTGGGATGGATTCTGAAACTTAAGCCTTACATTATTTTTTGTGGGCTTACTAAGTGTTCTGCTGTGTTTCAGGATCAGGGGGACCTTTGCTTTTTGATGATCTCCCACCTGCTAGCAGTGGTGATTCAGGTAAGTGGTAGGACAAAAAACCCAAGGTGCTGATGGAAATAATACACAGTATTTCATTCTTATGTGAAATTTACGTATAGATTTTGACAGGATTTTGGATGACATTAAGTCATAATACAGCATAAGGTTTACTATAAAACTATAAACAGGCACCATCAATTGGAAGCACAAAGATAACACTATATCAGTTTCTGGTGATATTAACTTGTTGAGGTTCAGGTTGTTGGAACTGACTTTGAGAATTAAGAGTTCACTGATTTACTCTCAACTTTGTTATTAACATTTTTTAAAAATTCAGTTTGTGATTCTGATATGCCTTATTAAACAAAGTGCTTGACCCAAGTGTATCAAGCCTAGTAGTATTGGCTCTACCTTCTCCTGAAAATGTTCCTTTTCACGTCCTAATTAAGTAGGAGGGAAGAATAGAGGAGATTCCTCTTACCAACGTGGCAAAGGTACGATTCTGTCTCATGAGAACTTCTTATGTGGAGCTCCTCTGGTGGGGGAAGGTGAGGGTTATGAGAAGTTGGGAGATAAATGGTGTGGGGCAGTGGGGATGCAGGTAGTACCATTTCAGAAAATGTACTGCAGTCATCTTACATAAGAATTCTCCGTCTTCAGGGCTGTAGACCCATACAAAAACATTGTAGCATTCTCCTACTCACAGTGTAGCCTGAAACCTTCCTCATAAAGATGGTACCCTTAGTTGTAATAAAAGTTAATATGTTGTGTCCGGGTGCGGTGGCTCATGCCTGTAATCCCAGCACTTTGGGAGGCCAAGGCGCACAGGTAACTTGAGGTCAGGAGTTTGAGACCAGCCTGGCCAACATGGTGAAACCCCATCTCTGCTAAAAATACAAAAATTAGCTGGGTGTGATGGTGCATGCCTGTAGGCTGAGGTAGGAGAATCGCTTAAACCCGTGAGGTGGAGGTTGCAGTGAGCCGAGAACGCTCCACTACACTCCAGCCTGGGCAACGGAGCAAGACTGCATCTCAAAAAAAGAAAAGGAAAACTCAAGTTATGAACCCTACCAACTGAGTGGATGTCTTTCTGTCCTATAGAGGTATTGGTGGCTTATGGATCTGAATCGTGAACTTTTTGTCATTAAACTATGATCATGCCACTGCATTCTAGTCTATGTGACAAGAGTGAGACCCTGTCTAAAAAACAAAAAGAAAAAGAAATATCTGGCAAAGAGGAGGTTGAATAAGTAAATAACTACTTGCATCTTTTTTTTTTTTTAAAGAAACAGGGTCTCACTGCTTTGCCCACGCAGGTCTCAAATGCCTGCGCTGAAGTGATCCTCCTGCCTCAGTCTCTGAAGTAGCTGTGACTACAGGAATGTGCCACTTCATCTGGCTATTGCATACTTCTATACCTAAATACTTTTTATCCCTAAATGCAGAGAACATTTACAGTCATTTGTTAGGACAACAGCTGCCATTATTGGAGATTGATGTGTTAGGCACTGTGATAAATGCTCTTCCTACCTGTCCTTAACAATTTTCAAACATCTCTCTGAGATGAAAGTATTCTTACCATGTTATGCACTGGTGAAGACAACTGAGACTGAAAGGAAAGTAACTTGCTGTTAACAAGTTACTGTTAGCAAGTTACTTGCTGTTTCCTCTTTGAAAGTTGACTTTTCTCATTTCAAACACATAGACACTGCAGATTCCCTTAGCTCTGGCTTTAAGTAGAGATTCATCCTTTCACTAGTGGGAACAGCGTGGCAACCCTATTTTGCCTTTGAAAGGATGTATTACAGTTTTTTTTTTTTTAAAGGATGGGGTTTCACCCTGTTGGTCAGGCTGGTCTTGAACTCCTGACCTCAGGTGATCCACCCGCCTTGGCCTCCAAAGTGCTTGGATTACAGGCGTGAGCCACCGCGCCCGGCCCGGATGTATTACAGTTCTTAAAGGCTGAAATTTACCTCATTTTGAGCCTTTTTGGGTACTTGTTTCTTTTTGGAACTTCTTTAGAGTATGTTAGCTTACTTACAGATTTTGTAAGTTTTTGTTTAATACTAAGAGCCTGTGGATATAAAAACATGTATATGCTATGGGCCAAAAAAAAAAAATATGTGTTTTACCACTGGGAAAGTCTTTTACAGACCCCTTCAGCAGGGTCTGTTTGATTCAGGGCCTGGATCTTAACTTTATGTTCCCTCACTATGGGAACGTGCCCCCCATCACCATGAGGACACAACTCCCGGGTCTGCCTGTGTCTGCCAGTCCTTGCTTGAAATGACCTTGTCTGAGTGCTAGGATGAAGCCCAGTACGCTAGTGACTTCTTCCAACAGTCTACAGCTGTGTTTCTGTCCGGCTTTTACTTTATTTCCAGGTTCTCTTGCCACATCAGTACCCCAGATGGTAAAGAATGAAGGGAAAGGAGCAAAGAGAAAAACCTCTGAGGAAGAGAAGAATGGCAGTGAAGAGCTTGTGGAAAAGAAAGTTTGTAAAGGTTTTCAGACAGTTTGAAAACAAATGTATTAGACTTCATATTTTAAAACAACCCAGAGCAAAACCAGTTTCAGCTTTCTAATAATACTTTCTTTTTATATCTATATCTAAGAAATGGGTTCCCTTTTTGCAATTGAATTTCCGAGTTTCTTTGTGCTTTTTTTCTCCTACTTTTCATGTACATCTATCTCTTATCCTCCCTTTGCTCAGATAGGAAACCTACATTTATTCCTCAAGAGTTACAAAATACAGGTGGTTTTTTTCTTAGCCTTCTGCAGTGAATAGTTTTTGACCACCTAGTCTCCCTGTGATTTCCAGTCTTTGTTCACAGTTTGTGGATTAGTGCTTTTAATTCTGTGATTTAGCTTGGTAGGCAGCTTCCCTAAGCCTGGAAAAAGTAGTTGAAATTTGTAGTCAGTTTTGTAACGTGTCAAAGTTAGTGGGAAAGAAAACAAAAAGTATTAACTAAAGAGAATAGTTGTGATACTCAAGTATTCTTGAGCTGTGGAATTTTCATTGACTGCATTGTCCTTTGCCACAAATTACCTCGGTGAAAGCTGTATGATGCAGGCAGAGGTATGTGAAAAGATCCACTTGTAACTTTACTGGGAAGATGTTTTCTTCAGCTTGGCTTGTCCCTTCCCAGAGGACAGCTCTTTGAGTGTTCATTTTGTTATTTGTCTGGTATTAGGTATCAGAAAATGAGTTTAAATGAGCCTACCCATTAAATGTAAATAGATCTCTGCCCTGCATTGGAATCTTCTCTTTTTCTTCCTCAGTTGAAGTAAAGCAACTGATCTTACCATTTGTTCAAATTCTTCACCAGCCTTGAGCATGGAAATACTTATTTTCTGGGCATCTACAGGGCTTTTGAGACAAACTCTACTGACTTGGATTTGTCTAACTGTTGACTTGCATTTGTCCTTATTTATCACAAGACTAAATTTGCTCATAATCCTTTCCCCGATTTTAATCTTACTTCTCTGTGATAGCGGCACATCCCCAGGGCACATCCCTTGCCCTGGCACTTCAACTCATACCCTAGACAGAGGTGTTTTGCGCTCACTGACTCCTCTCTTGTGTCTCTGTGCAACCTCTTAGAGCTCACCCTGCCCATCAGTGCTCTGATTTTAATTATAGACTTGCAGCTGGGCGATACCGTAAGGGGTATTGCTTATTTGTTTGCACCATTAGGATATTGCTGAGTAAAACGGTCATAGTTCCCTCTCATTTGCTCTGGGACTAGGGTTTCCAGAGGGTTGGGCACAGTTTTGTATTGGCTTTTTTGTTCTCTTTTCCTTAGCCTCTTCGGTGATCTTTGGTCTGAAGGGCTATGTGGCTGAGCGGAAGGGTGAGAGGGAGGAGATGCAGGATGCCCACGTCATCCTGAACGACATCACCGAGGAGTGTAGGCCCCCATCGTCCCTCATGTGAGTCTCTGTGTGGTAGGAAGCCTGTTTGGCACTAACGTCTCCTGGGTTCTGATTGGCATTTTGGACTGGCGAGTTTGTACTTACTAGAAAGACTAACATATCACTTGATTCTACATCAGTGATTCTCAGCTGGGGTTGATTCTGCCCCCTGCCCAGGGGACAGTTGTCAGTGTTTGGGTACATTTTTGTCACGGTTGCGGGAGGGAGTTGTTACTAGCGTCTGGTGGGTAGAGATCATCTTAGAAGCACAGGGCAGCCCCACAACAAAGAATTTTTCAGGCTGGAATGTCAGTAGTGTTGAGGTTGAGCAACCCTGCTGAGCGGGAGATGACGCCATGTGGCGTGGCTCTGCAGCATGTGTTACTCCTTACTGGCAACTGAGCAGCTTCTGGCAGAGAATATTTTTATTCCGTGACCTAGAAGATAAGAGTTGGAAGCCACCAATTAAAGTATGAATGGTGATCAAGGAGAGCTTGTTCAGATAATGAGGGCCAAGGAAAAACAAAAGTCAAAATGATATCAAGGAAAAGACAGACAATGGAAAATTAGCTGCAGCTATACAAACTAAAATGAAGCCTTCTGGATAAGCTCTTGGGCCTGGAGAAAAAGTAACCAGAGGGTAGGACGTTAAGTTGACTGTTAACGTACATTATAGTACATATTTAATAATACATATTACATAGGTTGCATAATTCAGAATTTCATAATGCATGCATTATGTACTTTAACTGACACCAGTTGGTCATTAACATACAGTGTGCTGGAGCTATTTGGGCTGACAGCGTTTGTCCAGATAAGGGCCACCCATGAAGATGAGGTGATGACTGCTGCAGAGCAGCTGATCATGTGTAGAGGGGATGATATACACTCCCATTGAGACAGGGTCTAACTCTCCTGCTCAGGCTGGAGAACAGTGGCACAATCACAGCTCATTGCAGGCTTGATCTCCTAGGCCCAAGTAATCCTCCCACCTCAGCCTCCTGAGTAGCTGGGACCATAGGCATGTGCCACTACACTGGCTAATTTTTTGAACTTTTATAGAGACAGTGTCTCCCTGTGTTGCTCAGGCTGGTCTCAGACTCCTGGGCTCAAGCCATCCTTTCGCCTTGACCTCCCAAAGTGCTAGGATTACTCCCATGAGCCGCCACACCCAGCCTGGGATTTGCATTAAAACCAGGAAAGGGACCTCTGGAGCCAAGAAGGCAGATCCCTTGAGACTAAATTTAATTGGGAACACTAAATCATGCCTTGCAAGTAGCAGATATTAAGATAACAGCGCTAAGTTACAAAGCAGGTGAGGTTTTTTCTCATGGCTCAGGATGTCCTAAATTGAAAAGGCATTCCAAAAAATTTGAAGGAAAAGCAGCTCTCTAGAATAAATGTCATTTCTCATAGGCATTTTTGTTTTTTTTCCTTCTTGAAATAGTTTATTTCATATCTTTTATTCCATATGTGTGGGTTTTCTGGCAAAACTTGAAAGGGGAATAGGAATAGCTATAGTGGTAAGATAGGTTTTAAAAATGAGATACCTGTATTCAAAATTTATTTGAGTAATAATTCTGTAATATCCTTCCTGCTCTTATAGATACAGTCATGTGCTGAATAACAACATCAAGTCAGTGATGGACTACATATATGATGGTGCTCCCATAAGATTACAAATTTTATAGATATGGGGTCTCACTGTGTTGCCCAGGCTGGTCTTTAACTCCTGGCCTCAGGTGATCCTCCTGCCTTGGTCATCTCCCAAAGTGTTGGGATTAATAGGCGTGAGCTGCCGTGTTCAGCCATAATACCATGTTTGCCGTACCTTTTCTATGTTTAGGTATGTTTAAATACACAAATACTACCATCGTGTTACAACTGCATACAGTATTTAGTGCAGTAACATGCTCTGCAGTTTAGCCTAAGAGCAGTAGACTCTACCATGTAGCTTAGGTGTGTAGTAAGCTACACTATCTCAGTTTGTGTAAATATGTTCTATGATGTGCACACAACAACAGTATCACCTAACAGTGCATTTCTGTTGTTAAGTGATGCATGATTCTATTTTTGACTGTTTTCAATAAATAACCTGATCTGTGTGTTAATGTTTAAAACCAAATCTGATTTAAATAGGAACAGATTTGGTTTTAAACATTTAACACACAGATGAGGTTATGGAATAAAATAGTGTTGTCAGTGAAAAACCAGAATTAACATATCTTGATCTTTGAAGCAAATGTGAGTTTTAAACATTTAATTTAAAATGCTATGAAAGTGTTACAGCTCTTTTAGAATATTAGACCTCTAGCAGGTCTTCCAGTCTTGACCGGAAACACTCCCCATGCTCACAGACACACAAAAGTTTTTTTTTTTTTTAAAGACAAAAATGCTGTGAATGTTACTTAAATGTTTGTCTCAGTTAATATTAAAGCCTTTTTCCCCCCATTTGTAGCAGTGTGACTAGGGTCTTATCAGTGTGACTTCCTCAGACTTGTTAATGTTCACTCTTTGAGATGAGATTTAAAAGCTTTAATGGAAAAGTGTGGTTTTTGCTGTGAGAATTTAATTAACTCTCACTTCATTCTTTCAGTACTCGAGTTTCATATTTTGCTGTATTTGATGGACATGGAGGAATTCGAGCCTCAAAATTTGCTGCACAGAATTTGCATCAGAACTTAATCAGAAAATTTCCTAAAGGTGAGACTGAGAACTAAATCAGTTGTTCATTTTGGTTGTTGCTGTTTGAACGGCTGTGTGAAGCAGTCAGATGTGTCATTTTGGCTTTAGCAAAGAATCATCGATGAGTCTTAAAAGGGTGGGGCTGAGTGGACTCCAGGGCTTCCAGGTGTGGCGGCCCTGCAGGTGTGTCTTAGAATGGCGCTTCTCATAATTCTACGTGATAGACACCTTTTGTGAATTGTCTTAGGGTTCCAGTAGTGTCTTGCCTTTATTGGAAAACTTGTAAAAACAACTTCAGATGGCACTGTGTTATAGGTGAGGAAACACAGATTGTTCTGGCTGGGCACTGTGGCTCATGCAGCACTTTGGGAGGCCAAGGCCAGAAGATCACTTACACCCTGGAGTTTGAGACTAGCCTGGGCAACATAGGGAGACTCCGTCACTACAAAAACAAACAAAAAAACCCAAAAAACAAAACTATCTGGACATGGTGGTATGCGCCTATCGTCCCAGCTACTTGGGAGGCTGTGGCTGGATGATTGCCTGAGCCCAGGAGATTGAGGCTGCAGTGAGCCACAGTTGCACCGTAGCACTCCAGCCTGGGTGACAGAGTGAGACCCAGTCTCAAAACAAAAAATAGAGATTGTTCTTAATCATGCTTGAAATCAGTTGATGTGCAGAAATTACAAAAGCAAAATGACAGTGGGAGCAGCATAATCCTCCCTCCTTAAGAGATTGTTTTCTTTTGGCCCTTCTGTAACAGGAGATGGCATCAGTGTAGAGAAAACCGTGAAGAGATGCCTTTTGGACACTTTCAAGCATACTGATGAAGAGTTCCTTAAACAAGCTTCCAGCCAGTAAGTATAACTTCATGAAGAAGTTTGAATGGACTGTGCATGTTTTCCTAAATGCATTTCAGTCTTCTGATTTGGTTTAACACTAATGCTCACTGTCTGAAAAGTGCCGAGCATTGAGTAAGCTCTTAAAACCATTAACTAAGTCTAAAACAGAAAAAAAAACAATTGTCAGGGAAATGGTCCATTTTGAAATATGAGATACTTTCCATTCAGCTCTGGAAATTAGTCTCAAAGTGCTAGGCTGTTGGTGGTGACTGTGTTTCTGATGTGTTTCCCCCCAGGAAGCCTGCCTGGAAAGACGGGTCCACTGCCACGTGCGTTCTGGCTGTAGACAACATTCTTTATATTGCCAACCTCGGAGATAGTCGGGTATGTGGCTCTGGAGCCACTCACTTAGATAACAATATGTTTTATGGGGAAAAGACCTTAGGAAGTACTTGCTGAGTAGGATTAAAGTGACGATGTCTGCATTGAAACCTTTCTTCTGGGGTTGCTGCAGTGTTCTGCTGCAGTTTAACTCCTGGGTAAGAGAACAGCAGCTCAGCTAGAGGCAGTTTGTCCTCTGGGTAGACTTACACCCTGTGGTAGACTTGTGCTTTAAAACCCAGATCCTGTCTTTTTAGTTTCTTTTTTCCACCTGTGGTTTATTTTGTGTGTGTGTGTGTGTGTGTGTGTGTGTGTGTGTGTGTGTGTGTGTGTGTGTGTGTGTGTGTGATGCTGTAGATCAGAAAGTAATTAGTATGCAAGTAGCCTAAATATTCTTTTATTTCATTTCTCTGACCTTAGACAGTGTTGAATGAAAAGTTTTAACCCCTGCCTTTCAAAGTTATTGTGATTTCAGAGTAACTCAAAAGCTGTAGCTAGAAAATACCAGATGAGGTGCCCTATATCCTCTGAGCCCAGTCCCTGGCTGAGGGAGAAAGCCCAGGGTGCGAT
Organism: Cebus imitator; assembly: GCF_001604975.1. Taxonomy (NCBI): domain Eukaryota; kingdom Metazoa; phylum Chordata; class Mammalia; order Primates; family Cebidae; genus Cebus; species Cebus imitator. Next base: position 5,236,311 of record NW_016107421.1, on the reverse strand, counting down.
AGTCGTGGGCATGCTGTAAAGCCTAGAGGGTGCTGCTGTGGAAAGCAGTCTGCAGACCCTGCCTCCTCTGCATCAGGAACGCATGTTCCATTCCATTGCTACTTTTTCAGCCAGCCTCTTTGTGCCTTCAGCAGTCACAGGAACCAAGTGACTCTGCCTCCACTTAAGCAGCATCTTTAGATCCCTCCTCCCGATGCTTTTGGGGGGATTATTCATCAAATAATCCCTGTTAGGGGTATAGCTGGGAATATAGCAGATGAAAGCCCCTGCTTGGTGGAGTTTATATTCTGGTGATCCTGTAGTAGACTGGCCCTAGTGCACATGTGTTTAAACCAAATGACTTCAGAAATAGCAAGAGGAAAATTGGCAAAAAATAAAAATAAAATAACACTTAGGAGTCAGACCCAAATTTGAATCCTGGCTCTGCTCTGTGACTTTATTGGTTACTTACTCCTCATGCTTCAGTGTCCTCCTGTAAAACACATGGTGAACCTGGCAGGGGTGAGAACACATGGAGGCGCTGTGTGGAAGGCCTGCCTGGCACTTGGCCAGCATGCAAAAGGCTGGCCCTCTGCCTTCCGTAGGCTTACGGACATGTCTCTGGCCTTGTAGAACTCCAGGCCAAAAGAGACCTTGATGCTTGTTGAATGCTTCCTTTCATGTCACAAATGTGACAACATCCAAGGGAGTGCTTGGCTGTAGTCATTCAGCAGAGTTTGCACCAGAGTTGATACCAAAACCGGGGGCAACTCTCCCTGACTGTTGTGTCTTTGACACTTCTTTGCTGTCTGATTCTCTGAACTTGAGTTTATCAGCAGTAGGCTGAATGTGAAACCCCATTGTTAACTGTTTTCTTCAACTGGTACCTTTAGATGCTGGGCCCACTGAATTTCATGACTGTTGTGATCTCCATCTTCCTAGGCAATCTTGTGTCGTTATAATGAGGAGAGTCAAAAACATGCAGCCTTAAGCCTCAGCAAAGAGCATAATCCAACTCAGTATGAAGAGCGGATGAGGATACAGAAGGCTGGAGGAAACGTCAGGTAACCAGGGAACTGAGAGGAGCTCTAGGGAAGGAGGGCTGTTGGCTGTAGAAAGGTCCCTGAGACCTTCAAGGAGTAGAACTTGCCATGTGACATAGTCTTCAGTGTGACGAGGCTGTGTCTGAGTTCTAACACTGGTGACGTAGGTGGATGACTGTTGTAGGATTTCACATATGTCCAAGTGGAAGGAAACTTGCCTCCCTACATTTGCAAAAGGACAAATTCATATTTACCATTCACAGTATATTCTCCGTGCCTAGGAAGTTTCTTAAATACTGTCATTTGTTGCACTGAGCAAGTTACAGTTTTAGGTGAATTCTCCAGAGAGAAAATCTGAAGTAGTTAAGACAGGTTCAGTGATGTCTTTGGACTTCTTGGGAACAACTTGTGGCACAGAGGACCACGTCTTTCTTGGTTCTGTCTTTTGCAGTTTCATTTCACTCTCTCTTTAAATCTTTGAAAACTGTATGTCTGCTCTGGTTTTATTACCTGCTTCTATCCAAGGCAGCTAAAGGAGGGCATATGTTTTTTCTTTAGAATTCCACTTCAAGGACATTGCATTATGGATTCCTCCAGAAGTTTTTTTCTGGTATTATACAGTTTGACTATTAAAATTTTATTTTCTGCCAGAGATAAGAGAGAGATCATCTCTAAGACTGCACTTACCTATTTTTTGAAGTATAGTTTCTCTTCTGTTGTTCATTTGGGAAAGTGTTTTTTATTGCTCCAGGCTGAATCTAGTTAGTGGTACAGGGAGATTTCTGGAGAGTAGCTGGAACTACTACTTTTGTTTGTTCAAAAAGCTCCTGGATTAGTAAGAACCAATTTTATTCACTGTTGCTGCAGTTTACATGAGCAGGGATGGGATATAGGGCTGGTTTCAGGCCTCAAGTAGTGTTGTTTGCCCAATTTTTGCTGCCATAACTACTGTCCTAGTAACTACTGTGGACAGTCATGCCTGAGGATGTGACTCTAATATGAGTGTAAGCATCACTTCTTCTCCCCTTTCTTGTAAGTTTTACATTCTGCTTTTCCCTGAACTACTTGAAAATATTTGGATACTGACAGTCCTGTGGCTGCAGGTAAGGCTAATTGTGTTGCAGTTGCTTCCTGTATCCCAGTCCCCACCTAATTCAGAGCAGTGTGTACATGCCTTATAGTTACCATTTGACAGTGTGGGCTTGGGTGAACCCTTCATCTCGGAGAAGAGGGGCTGGAGGCTAAGAGACCGGCAACGTGGGCTCCGCCTCTGAGCAGCAGAGCCCTGCTGTGACCTGTTTTCCTGCCTGAGGCCAGGGCTGTCTCCTCCACCCTCAGCTTTTATTATTGAATTTTTCAGACATACAGAAGAAACTTTGCAGTAGTAAAACAAACATTTCAAAATCTAGCAGTGAACATTTTGTCATATTTGTATAGATGTGTGACAGGTTGAGCTATTTAAAAGTTGCAGACTTGGTGACATAACACTCTAAATACTTAAGCATGCATCTCCCAAAGATAAAGACGTTCTTGACATAATGAATGAGAATTTTCACACCTAAGACAGTAATATTTCCTTGGGTTATGTTAGGTTATCTAATATCCTGTCTATATTTTTATTTCCCAAGTTATCCCCAAAGCATCTTTGTTTCAAACGAGGGTCTAGTCAGCATTCATGTCTGCCGTGGACTCGACTTGCATTTCTTTTTTTTGTTTTGTTTTGTTTTTTTTTTGAGAGAGTTTCTTGCTCTGTTGCCTGGAGTGCAGTGTGGCACGATCACAGCTCACTGCTGCCTTGACCTCTGAGGCTCAAGCAATCCTCCAGCCGCAGCCTCCCAAGTAGCTGGGACCACAGGCCTGTGCCACTATGCCTGGCTATTTTTCAATTTTTTTGGTAGGGACAGGATCTCTGTCTCTCTCTGTTTCCCACACCGAGTTCAAGTGATCCTCCTTCCTTGGCCTCCCAGAGTGCAGGGATTACAGATGTGAACCACTGCACCCTGCCAAAACTCTCATTTCTTACCAGACTTTGAACCATGTTATGGGCCAGCAGTTGTACAGAGTCATCAACATTCTGAACTTGCCTGTTTCTTTATGGTGTTTTTCCACATATTTCCTGTAAGCTGGAAGTTAGGTGTAAAGCCTTCTTTAGATTCAGATTAGGTGTTTTTAGTAGTGTTTTATGGGGGACACTGTATACTCAGCAGTCCTTCACTTCAGTAGGCACATAGTGTGACCCTTAAAGTTGTCAAATCCCAGCACTTGGCTCTGGTGCTAACAGCCAGATGTTCCTGTTACCTTGTATCATCAGTAAGTAATCTGAGGAGGTTCACTGGTACCTTGTGAATTTTCTGTTTCTTGTCACCTTTCACCTAATGGTCTTAGCATCCCTAAGTCGTCATTTCATCAGAGATGTCAAAGATAATTTTCATATGCTGTGATTCCTTTCACACGTATTAGTGGCATTCTGTAAAGAAACACTTTTCATTATCAATAAGAGAACATAATTCTTCTAAAAAAGCAGGGTAAATGTTTTCATTCTGTCCTTTAATCACCAATTTGAAAGGAAGATAATCACCTGTAGTTGTGGAAATTAGTGTTTTTCTTTCACTTCTCTGCTTCTCTCCCTCCATCCTTGACCTGCATATCCCTGTGTGCCAACAGACTATTCAGTGAGTTAGTTGTGGTTACAGTCATGGTATTTGCTGCTGTTCACTTTATCTCAGATAGGGCCAGTGGAAACTCCTGCCGGCTGGTTCCTGTGTCATTTTCTTACGTGTGTATTAATGATTAAGAACCAAAATCCAGGCTGGGTGCAGTGGCTCACACCTGTAATCCCAGCACTTTGGGAGGCTGAAGTGGGTGGATCTCTTGAGCCTAGGAATTCAAGACCAATTTAGGTTACATTGGTGAAACCCCATCTCTACAAGAAATAGAGAGAAAAAAAAAAGGGAGACATAAGCCAGGTGTGGTGCCACACCTGTGGTCCCATCTACCCAGGAGGCTGAGGTGGGAGGATTGCTTCAGCCTGGGAGGCAGAGGTTGCAGTGAGCAGAGATCGTACCACTGCACACCAGCTTGAGTACAGAGCAAGACTGTCTGAAAAAAAATAATTTACATCAGTGTAGTGTGGGTGGGGACAAATTTTTTCAAAAAAAGAACCCAAATCCATGTTCTTAGGTGCTCAGTTCAGTTGGAGTGTCATTAATTCTATGGCCGCTTGAGACATATAGAGTTAGGAAACAGCACATTTTAAATCACAAGCTTGGAGTGCTATTTCTTACTCATATTTAACATTACAGAGTTTTCTCTTTGATTTAATATTTATAGCTCATTTTTCTTAATATTAGAAATCTTGGTTCTTAACAGTATATTTATTTGTTAAAATAGTTTTATAGTATCAAAATTATCACTACTGGGGGAGCAGAGGGCTCACAGCTGTAATTCCAGTGCTTCAGGAAGCTAAGGCAGGAGGATCGCTCCATGCCAGAAGTTTGAGAGTAGCCTGGGCAACACAGTGAGACATTATCTCTACAAAAAATAAAAACAGGAGCATGGAGCCAGGTCTGGTGGTATGCACCTGTAGTCCCAGCCACTCTGGTGGCTGAGACAGGAGGTTCTCTTCAATTTAGGACTTCTAGGATCTGGTGAGCTATGATTATGCCACTGTACTCCAGCCTAGGTGACAGAGTGAGACCCTGTCTCAAAAAAATATAAAAATCATCACTTTAGTTTGTGTTCTTTGCTGTTCTCTTGTCCTTAGAATATACCTCACTAGAAAGATACTGTCCTTAGTGCAAAAGTGAAATATAACTTTTTACTGTGGTTATTTTACCACTTTGGTTATTTGTTTTCCATTTATTTTTATTCAGTTTATTTTCAGTTTATTCAATTTTTAAATGGCTTTTTTGCCTTTATATAGTATATAGAGAAATTAGAACCCCTTTGCCTGGTTGGTGGGAATGTGAAATGGTGTAGCCACTATGGAAAACAGTGTGGTAGTTCCTCAAACATTAAACACAGAGTTAGCATATGATCTGCAGTTCCACTTCTGGGTATGTACCCAAAAGAATTAAAAGCAGGGACACAAACAGATACTTGCACACCCATGTTCACAGCAGCATTTTCCACCACAGACAAAAGGGGGAAGCAGCCCAAATGTTCATTGACAGATGAATAGATAAGCAAAGTATGAGATATCTCTATAACAGAATACTATTCTTAACCTCATAAAGGAAGGAAATTCTGGCTTATGCTGCAAAATGTATGAACCTGAGGACTTTATGCTAAGTAAAAGAAGCCAGATGCAGTCAGGCATGGTGGCTCACACCTGTAATCCCACTACTTTGGGAGGGAGGCAGATGGATTACCTGAGGTCAGGAGTTTGAGACCAGCATGGCCAACATGGTGAAACCCTGTCTCTACTAAAAATACAAAATTTAGCTGGGTGTGGTGGCATGCACCTGTACCCCCAGCTACTTGGGAGGCTGAGGCAGGAGAATTGCTTCAACCTGGGAGGTGGAGGTTGCAGTGAGCTGAGATCGTGCCATTGCACTCCAGCTTGGGCAACAGAGTAAGACTCTATCTCAAAGAAAAAAAAAAAAAAGCCAGATGCAAAAAGACAAATACTATTATTTCACTCATAGGAGTTACTAGTCAAGTTCACGGAAAGTAGAATGGGGAGGTACAGGGGATGAATTGTGCGGTTAGTGTTTAATGGGAACAGTCTCAGTTTGGAAGATAGAAAAGTTCTGAGGATGGATGGTGGTAATGATTACACAACACTGTGAATATATTTAATGCTGCTGAACTGTACACTTAGAAATGGTTAAGATGGTAAATTTCATGTATATTTTACCACAATAAAAAAATGAAAAATTCCCTGTTGTATGCTTCAAAATCTAAATTGAGTAAAAAGACATTTAGCGATGTCACACTTTCATCCCTGTGTCCCCTTCATCCTATTTCTTGATTCCAGTATTTCTTACAAAACTAAGTAAATCTTGGTGTAGTCTTAATTTTTTCTACTTTCTTACATTGAAGGTAGCTATGTAGCAGTGAATTTTCTGAGAATAAGACAAGTTTTATTTTTATTTTATAAGGAAGGCAGCTGAACAGATGGGAAGTTTACATATAGCATTTAAATTTAAATGTCAGTACTGTGTGCCTAGAACTTGATCAAGTGCAGGTCCCTTATAACTAAAAGTAACTCTTCTAGCATTGTACTTTGGTTATCTCTGTAGCACTCATTGTATTAATACATTTGATTTAGGCATCTGCCAGTTTTTGGATGGTCAGGAGATGGAGTTTCCACCTCCCAACCTTAGCTTTGCAAACATCACTTGGGGATAGCTTATTTTTTGAGACCCGCTGCATCTTGCTTTTACTGACATGCAAGAGGAGCTGAAGTCCAAGCAGTTTCTGGCTGCTAAAGGCAGCCAGATTAGCCTTAAACACGCAAGTAGTAGGATGTCTCAGTCTCACTCAGTCTCTCTCTGGAGAAAAAATTAGAACAGAAACTATCAACAAAAATAGCTAAGATCTGAGGACACTGTTAAACAGCTTGTCCAATAATAGGAAAACAGTTCTCTGGTTGGCAGAAAAGAAGAGAAATAAAGAGCTCAAAACAAAAGTTGGAAGGGTGTAAGGGCAGGAGGCCCGTCCTAATGAGGGCTGGTACCAAGGGACAGGCAGACTGGCTTGGTAGGCTGAGACTTAAAAAGCTACTATCTGCTAAGCATTGTAATTACGGGGGTGGGGGGAAATTTTGAGGGAAGGGGAAAGAATGAACTTTGGGCAGTTTGTTTGAACTTTGAAAACAGCAACGGGGAGAACATGCTGTGAAACAGCTTTCTGTTGTGTCTAGAGTAGTGCACTTTCTAAGAAGTGGACATGGGTAGGGTATGTATTGGTGGCACACACCTGTAGTCCCAGCCACTTGGAGGCTGAGGTGGGAGGATCGTTTGAGTCCAGGCACTTGAGCCTGTAATGCGCCACCATGCCTGTGACTAGCCACTGCACTCCAGTCTGGGTAGCACAGCAGGACCCTTTCTCTTAAAAAAGAGTTCTAGTGAAATGGATCAAGCAGACTGGGAAGTACAAAGCCTGTGGGGCTGCTGGGGCTGAGTCCTGACTAGCCTCGTCAGTGGTGATCCTTTTGGACTTGTACCAACACTTTCCAAAGTAGAAGCGGCATGAATTTATCCTGTGTGATGCTCGGTCTCAGGGTTGGGACTCTGTGATTGGCCTTTGTTGAACTGACAGGTATTTGCATGTGGCATCCTACGTAGGACATTGCATTGGGTGTAAGCACAGCGCCAGTCCGGCTTCCTGCATCATTACCAAACGCTTTTCCTGGGGTCCATCATTCTGTCTATTGCTGCTTTCTCCTGTTACTCCAGCAGTTCAGTGAATGTAAGATTACTACTTTGTATGTGGAACTTTGAAAACAAGAATGAGAGGGCGGGTGTGGTGGCTCACACTTGTAGTCCAAGCACTTTGGGAGGCCGAGGAACGTGGATCACGAGATCAGTCTGGCCAACACAGTGAGATCCCATCTCTACTAAAAATACAGAAATTAGCTGGGCGTGGTGGCGGGCACCTGTAATCCCAGGTACTCAGGAGGCTGAGGCAGGAGAATCACTTGAACCTGGGAGGCGGAGGTTGTTGCAGTGAGCTGAGATCACGCTACTGGACTCCAGCCTGGGCAACAGAGCTAGACTCCATCTGAAGAAAATAAGAACGAGGCACATTATACCTGTAATCTCAGCACTTTGGGAGGCTGAGGTGGGAGGATTGCTTGAGGCCAGTTGTTTAAGACCAGCCTGGGCAACACCCCATCTGTACAAAAAAAAAAAAATTTTTTTTTGTTACTTACCTGGGCTTGGTGGCACCTGTAGTTCTAGGGTGGCTATTTTAAAAGACAGATTTAAAAAGGAAACCTTGGGAAATGTATTGAAAGAAGGTGCTTTGTAGGATTATTGTACTTAAGACTTTAACAGTGTTAACTGGGATAGCTTCTATAAATTTTGAGAAAGTAGCAAGTTCAAAAGAACACTGGTAATTTTACTGTATGTCCAGTTTAAAGAGTGAATTAGATTACTAGAATTCAGCAATAGAGATATATCTATTTTCCATTCAACTACAGAAATATATTTTAGTTATTCACATTAGGTCAGTGTCATAGGATGAGACGGCTCTTCAAAAATTAATTATGTGTTCCCGAGATCAGTTGCTTATAGATAATGTTCAATGACATCGAGGCATGCATTTCTGAGAAATTATCACTTTTAAAAATTTGATCTATACTGATTGTTTTCACTGATTCCAACATTATTATTAACAACACTGGGGCCGGGCGCGGTGGCTCACGCCTGTAATCCCAGCACTTTGGGAGGCCGAGGCGGGTGGATCACGAGGTCAAGAGATCGAGACCACCCTGGTCAACATGGTGAAACCCCATCTCTACTAAAAATACAAAAAATTAGCTGGGCATGGTGGTGCGTGCCTGTAATCCCAGCTACTCGGGAGGCTGAGGCAGGAGAATTGCCTGAACCCAGGAGGCGGAGGTTGCGGTGAGCCGAGATCGCGCCATTGCACTCCAGCCTGGGTAACAAGAGTGAAACTCTGTCTCAAAAAAAAAAACAACACTGCCCTCTGGAAAATATTTTGTTCACAAGAAATAATAAAGTATAATGATTTGTTGCATCAAAAATAAAAAGGAGGCTGAGGTGGGAGGATCACTTGAGCCCAGGGAGCTATGATTACATCGCTGCCCTCCAGCCTGGGCAACAGAGACCCTGTCTCTCTTAAAAAAGAGAGCGAGCGAGTGTGTGCAGGTGTGCGCGCAGATCCCGTGCTACCTCATATTTTCCTTCTTTAGACTTAGGAATTGTTTCATGTTTTCTGTACTGTGTTGTGCAGTACCAGAAGTTGCTGGTAACTTCTAGATCTTCTGGGACCTGCCATTGCAGAGGTGGTCATTGTATTCTTAATCTTGTTGAAATAGGCTGGGTTTATGACTGGGATGGGGAGATCCACACCAGACACCCAGTCATTTGGTTGTGAGAGAGGTACTCTGTTGGCTTTTCATAGTACTTAAACTGTGAGCTGCTTCCTGAACTGGCAGCTCCTAAGGCCAACTGCCCCATGACCGTCTTTAGTCTTCAGCTCTTACCCTGTGCACTCTGGTTCCTCTTGCTGTTTGTTTTAAAAGTTTATATCCTGGAAGATCACTAGGCTTTTTGCAGATGCCAGTAGAAGTCTGTGAGGAAGAAAAAACATGTTTGTTATGGATACTGAACTTTGAGCCACTGAGAGGGTAACCGGGGCCCAGAGAAGGGCCAGGCTGAATTCTGCCTTTAGGACACCAGCCCAGGAAGCATTTCCTACCATGTGCATCCATCTGCACCACATCTCCTGAACGCGTGGTCCATGATTTGGGAGCCCCCCGGTGATCCTAAACGCCCACGCATAGCTGTGGCATTTATGGAGTGCTCTTGGACTTTGAGCGTGGGTTATCTTCCTGCCTTTACAGACAAGGACCTGAAGGGGAGAGCGCTTGCAGCTGCCTAAGGTGACAGTGCTACAGCCCGGACCAGAATTGTTCTTTAGGGCAGTAGGCTCCCCCAAGTGGTTTTTCCTTGACAGTAGGACTGTGCCTTACGTGTCTCTTCGCATTTGTAGATCACTGCCCCATATCCATATCCCCTCACCTAAAAATAGAATGGGAAAAACCTTGATGCTATGTGGGTATGCGGGTTACTGTCATTTACACGCCTGTACTTGATGCAAAGGAACTGTGCTCCACAATTCGGGAATAATCACTTTCAGGGATTTCCCAAATCTAATTAGATTGAAATGTAAAATATCCCTCTGTTCTAGCTATTGTTAACCCTGAGGCATGTGTGAAACTCTCAAGGAGCTTTAAGATACAGAAACACTGCCAGGCTCCCCCACCCAGTCCAGTCAGATTTGATTCTGGAGTTTGGACCTGGATGTGTGATGAGAACTGCTGAGTCCAGCTGAAGGTTAGGCTGGGCAGTCCTGTTTACCAGCCTCCAGAAATGCTATTCCCACCTTGTGCCGCCGGGCAGGCTCCCTACCCCAGGGCAGCGGTTAATGACCTAGACATCCTTGTGTATTTGAGATCCAGAAATGTCAGTACTGGCTAATAATGTGAATTCCACAGCCTATATCTTTCACACTTCCATTCCCTGCTTTTTAAGGTGAGATTCTAAGTACTGTGGACCCATGATCTGTCAGGAATTCCGAGTCTGAAATGTTTTTCCTCTCATTTTAGGGATGGGCGTGTTTTGGGCGTGCTAGAGGTGTCCCGCTCCATTGGGGATGGGCAGTACAAGCGCTGCGGTGTCACATCTGTGCCTGACATCAGACGCTGCCAGCTGACCCCCAATGACAGGTAAAGACCCCTACCAGAGGCACAGGTGCGCCTGCATGTGGCTGTATTTCTCTTCCTCATTTCTTCCAGTTTTCATCAAGCCTTTGTTGGAGGGAAGGTGTGCATGGTGCTAGGCCCTGTGGGTGTAGAGATAAACAGAATGTGGTTTCTGCCCTGCTGGGGGTCCACAGTGGTAGGGGAGCACACATGGGGATGGGCAGTTGCAGTCTAGTGTGTCCTAGGCGTGTGTGGTGCACTGGGGAACTTCGCAATGGGGGAAGGCGTATCCTTGTCGGAGAGGAGAGGGCCTTCCTGACAGAGGGAACACACACTAAGGCATTAAAATGTGACAGTATGAAAGCATGGCCAGACAGGTGCTTGGAGGACCGAGACAGTGGTGGGAAAGTGAGAGCAGGGTGCTTTGGGGACAGATTCTGAAGGGCCCTCAGTCCCATGCTGGAGAGTCTGAATTCTAGTTGATATTAGTGGAGAATCAGAGGAGGTTTTTACGCAGAGCCAGGATCAGTTGAGAAGGAGACTGTTCACTTGTTCGTCTCCTGTTCTTCATACTTAAACATAAGGCACTGTGCTGGCGGAGGGCAAGGCCTCAACAGGTAATGGTTAAAGATGGTATTATGGAGCTAGGGAGGCCCATGAGCAGCAGTGCAGCAGCCCTGGCCTGATGGTGAAAGCTGAACTAAGGCAGTAGCAGGAGGGAGATGAGAGGAAAGCTCACAGAAGCAGGCTCCACGGCACTGAGCTGACGAGGGGAGGCGAGAGATGCTAGCTACACTGTGGCGGGGAGGTCCTCCAAGCGCTGCTCTGAGTCCTGCCCCAGTGCTGCCTTGCTTTGGCACTCGCTGGCGTGGCCTCTTCTCGAGCCATCGCCCATTCTCTACATCTGCCTTCAGTGTGTTATGTTCTCATGTGCCCCAGGGGGTCCTCTATCATCTTGCCAGCAGCTGCCGCCTCTGGTTTTCTGAACGATGCCCCCAGGGCCCCATCTGCTTGGCACCCTCTGCTTTGCCTCCTAGCTCCCCCTCCTGGGTTGCAATTGTGGATCTTTGTGATTGGTTATTCAGGGTCTGACTCTCAGGACACTAGAAGGGCCAGGAGCTTGCTAGGACTGTGTTCTTAGCAGGGACCACCTGCTTAGCAAATAGTGGTTGAATGAAAGCCTAGTCAAAAGAGGAAAACAGGCTGGGCACAGTGGCTCACGCCTCTTAATTCTGGCTCACCTGAGATCAGGAGTTCGAGACCAGCCTGGCCAACATGGCAAAACCCTGTCTCTACTAAAAATACAAAAATTAGCTGGGCCTGATGATGGGCGCTTGTAATCCCAGCTACTCGGGAGGCTGAGGCAAGAGAATTGCTTCAACCCGGGAGGCAGAGGTTGCAGTGAGCTGAGATCATGCCATTGCACTCCAGCCTGGGCAACAAGAGTGAAATTCCATCTCAACAACAACAACAAAAAGGAAAACAAAGATACAGGTATTAGAATGAGAAAAGGAAGGTGGCTTACACCATAAAGCTGTGGGGAAGCATATTCCCCACCCCCAATGCCGGGAGAACAAGAACTGTCACATCAAATCCGTTGGTGTTCAGAAAGATTCCGGGGGCAGTCTAGAGAGGGGCTGATTCTGAAAGGGAGAGCATGCGGTTTCAAACACAGGAACACGAACAGCTGCCCCCTCTTGGACCTTGGACTTGCATGCAGCCCGCAGGTGTGCAGTGTGCATCCAAGGATGTTTCACCGAGGCCAGGCTAATTCTCAGCTTTATGTCTGGAAGTGGTGATATAAATTCTTGTATATTTACCATAACACCCAGTGTTTTTATTCAGTGATTTTTCCTTGAGTTTGTCTAAGAAAGTACAGCACCTAATGTTTGAGGTAATTAATAATTCTGTTAATTGGTGAAGAGAAGGGTAGTCTCAGTTTTGATATATAGCATCCTATCCACAAATAGTTTTAAGTAGTTTAAACCTTTGTCTCAGAAGTTTAAACCTTTGTCACAGAAATTAAGTGGGTTTTCAAAAATCTTAGCCTGGCTGGGTGTGATGGCTCATGCTTGTAATCCCAGCACTTTGGGAGATTGAGGCAGGTGGATCAGTTGAGGTCAGGAGTTCAAGACCAGCCTGGCCAACATGGTGAAACCCCATCTCTACTAAAAATACAAAAAATTAGCCAGGTGATGTGGCGGGCCCCTGTAATGCCAGGTACTGGGAAGGCTGAAGCAGGTGAATCACTTAAACCCGGGAGGCAGAGGTTGCAGTAAGCCAAGATCACACCGTTGCACTCCAGCCTGGGCAACAAGAGTGAAACTCCATCTCAAAAAAAAAAAAATCTTAGCCTTTGAATAGTTGGACAAATATTTATCTCCAACTCCAGGCCATGCTTTTTTTTTTTGGGGGGGCGGGGGGGGGGTTGCACCTAAAACCATTTATATTCCTCCCTGGTGTTACAGGTTCATTTTGTTGGCTTGTGATGGGCTCTTCAAGGTCTTTACCCCAGAAGAAGCCGTGAACTTCATCTTGTCCTGTCTTGAGGTGAGGAATCTCACACGGGAGTGATGGTTGTTCCAAATGTGTCCTAGTTTTTGGAGAAGTAGAAGTCCTGAGACCCCATGTCCTCCCATTGTGGGGCAGCCCTTCTGCCCTTTTTCAGTGTGAACTCTGCCCACTGCACTGGTCAGTTTGTCCTGCCAGCACTGATGGGAGGCCAGAGCAACTCCTCTTCTTGGCAGTAATGTTTCTGGAAAGTGGCAGAGTGCAGAGTCACCCCATTCACTCATCCCCTTTCTCATCTGGTAGGATGAGAAGATCCAGACCCGGGAAGGGAAGTCTGCGGTCGACGCCCGCTACGAAGCAGCCTGCAACAGGCTGGCCAACAAGGCGGTGCAGCGGGGCTCGGCTGACAATGTCACCGTGATGGTGGTACGGATAGGGCACTGAGGGGTGGCGTGCGGCCAGGAGCACCCATTGTATTGACTTAAAAGGTTCATTTTGTGTGTGTGTGCACATTGTGTGTTTTGTGTACTCCTGTGGGACTCCCATGGTTGTAAATAAAGGTTTCTGTTTTTTTTTTTTTTTTTT
>NW_016107421.1:5218832-5222786 GCF_001604975.1 Cebus imitator | reverse complement strand
TTTTTTTTTTTTTTTCCTAGTCTTTTGAGTGATTATACTGTGAATATCACTTGACCCTTCAGAGATGGTGTTTGCTTTTGAATATGCTGCCTTTCCTTGTTAAAACCATTATAGGTGTCTTGGACTGGCTCGTGGTGACCTGCAAGCTGCTTGTTGTGTGAGGTTTTGTAATTCACAGGCATTTTGCTGTGCTTTCACCCTCACGGTGACCCTGGTGGCAGAAGTGGCATGTTGCAATGAAGAGAAGGTGGGGATGACTGGTTAGAGACAAGGCTGACCAGACCAGGGCTTTTGAAACCCTGTAGCTCTTTTCAGTTTTCCATACACAGATACTGTTGCAAAATGTTGCATAGCATGAGCTCCGGCTTAGCCAGGAATAGACTGATACACAAGGTTATTTGTGCATCAGACCCTCTAGAAACAGTCGAGAATTCATGGTTCTGATTCTGTTGGTGAGAGCTGCAGTCTGGCAGAAGGAGTCTGTGGAGGACTAGGTTCGGTTTGGTGGCTTCCATCTGGGTCTCCAGGGTGCAGGTGTGCACCTTCCTGTGGGGGCATGCAGCCTGCTGCCCAGCATGGCTTGGGAATTCTACTTCCCACCTGAGGTAGTGTGGGCAGTGGGCCCTGTGCTGGACTGAGGTTTGTCTTTGCAATAACACCTCAGAGGGGGACATTCTATGAAGGATGTTAAAAGCGTGAAGAGAGTGTATGAATAAGCAGCTCAGAAGAATAAGCTTTAAAATTCTTCTCGAGCACTTGTTTATATAGAAAACATGTCATTAGGACTGTAAGTAGTTTTTAGTAAAGCAGCTCTCAGATCCTTTTGTGTAAATGTTTGGCTCTGGATGATGTAAGATTCTAAAAATTTGCCTTTTCAGAATCTGTTTTGTAATGTTCCCTGGCCCCCACCCAACACACACATATGGTTTTATCACCCAGTTGATTCAGTGAGTGGAATTGGTATCCATGCTATAAGGACCTCATTGGTAAATGCTTCATGGAAACCTTAGGTGACTCCTGGGGATCTGTTGTGTCAAAGCCATAAGTAAAAACTGAAGTGTTGGTGCTGCCCCTTCCCCAGGGAGTTTTAAAGATCCAAGTAAGTATCCATTTCAGTTTGAGGACTGGGAGATTGTACGGTATGGCATCATTGAAGAAAAGAGCCCTGGCACCCCAGCAAACCAGGTATTTGCACAACAATGTCTGTGACTCCTCCATCCCCATGTCCCACTGTCCCCGAGAGGCTGGACACTGGCTTCGCAGGAAGGTTCACTCCCAGCCTTCAGGGGAGTCCCTCCCACCTAGAGACTGGAGGCTATCTCCACCTCACCTTCTATGTTCCTCCTTGCTGTCCTTAGTGAACCTGGGTTAAAGGGTGGATTCTGGATCTTAAGGCCTGCCGTTTGTTTTGTAACGTCACAGAGTTCTTAAGTACTTGGAGCCACCCCACAAAGCCAGTATTAGACAATAAATACTTTAATTGTTGCAAAACACACTGGGAAAATGAAAGATGTGGAATGTGGCTTTTTCAAGAGTAGAAGATACGTTCTCTAAAATAGCTGTGCCCAGTGGATACAAAGTGAAATCTAGATAAGGGTGTGGCCACATCACCCCCTTATCAAAGTGCAGGGGACGCAGTACCCAGGCAAGCCCAGTACTTCCAGGTAGGGTGGGTATGAGTCCTACTGAGAATTGCACCAGGCCTGCCCCAGGGCAGAGTGGTTGGTTTTTATATATTACTGTGCTTAGGGATGGAGATGCTTGATTCGGAGTTGGGGTTTGGAAGCTGGGCTCCTGGGGATCATTCTGGCCTGGCAGTGGTCCCCTCAGCAGAGGCCAGCTAGAAGGTGAAGGTGACTGGCCATTGCTCCCTTCTCTCCCAGGCCTGAGCACCCTGCCAGACTAGCTTGGCTCGCAGGAGGGTCTGAGGTACCAGGTCCCTGGTAGCCTTTTGTGTGGGGAGGCGGCAGGTTAACCCTTCCTCAGCAGGTAAAAGGTCCTGCAGGTCGCTGCCTACACTGGGACAGTCCTGCTCTTTGGGGAAAATGTGGGAGGCTACATTTGAGGAGGCTGTGGGCTCACAGCCCGTGTCTCCTCATGAGAGCTGCCCTCCCCATACCCTATCACTGCCACAGGAGCACAGGCTTGGGACCAGCCCTCCCGAGACCACCCTTTCTCGAGACTGTCTCATCTACCACTTGTCCAGTCCCAGAGCCACATCACCACCCAAGTGGTAAAGATGCTTGGAAGGCTCATCCCAGAGCCGCTGGACCCGGCCAGGCCCTGGCATCCCTTCAGGAAGCCTCTGCTTCAGCTGTTCGGCTGATGGGTCAGCAAGCCCGGATGTCTCCAATCTATAAAGACATTCTAGATCTTTCCTCTGGTGGGTGGATCCTAGCAGTGAGTCAGTGCCTCAGAGGGGAGGGGAAAAGGGATCTCATCCGCCTCTGGAGAGGATAGAAGGGGGCCTTGGCTGTGAAAAGACTTGCAGAGGAGGGAAAGAGCGGAGCTCTCATTTGGAGAGGCCTTCTGAGGTAAATCTGTGAGTTAATCTTGCATACATTAGAACTGGGACCTGCTCCTGAAAGTTGGGTCCAGACTCACTGTCCCCCAGTGGACCCTGTCCAGTGTCCCCCTGGCCCAGGCTAAGCAGTGCTCAGCTCCACTGGCAGGTGGAGCATGGCTAGGGGAAAGGCAGGGAAGACCAAGGAGCCCAGATGGAGACCAGGGGGTGGTGGGTGACCCTGTCCCTTCTGAGCAGTAACATGCAGCATGCTTCCCTGTGGCGCCCCCTCAGCCCTGCACCAGTGTACCCTCTTCCAGGCAGGGACCCTGGCCAGTGCGCTTGTCACTCTGTGAGAACACGAAGAGAGGTGGAATAGGTGGGGCTGGACTGCAGGAAAGATGTAGAGGCCATCTGGGCAGGTGCTGAGCAGGCCAGGAAAGAGCCAGCCTGTAGCCGGGGACTAGCAGGTGCCCCAGGCACACCTGCCATTTCCTGGGTAACAGTCCAACAGGGCTTCCCCTTTTAAAAGATGGTTTTTCTGAATCACTCCCAGCGCTGGGACCACCTCCGCAGGCCTGCCTGCAGTGGCTCTGTGGGCTGAATTGCAGCGGCCAGTGTGGGGAGAGTTCCGGGTGGGCCTCCTGCACGCGGCCACTGCCAGTTGACACTGTCCACACAGTCTAGGCCTCTGCTCCATTTGCCCGTGAGAGGAAAGGGCTGTGGTGGCCGTTCACACGCCCAGGAGGATAGCGCTGAAGTGGGAGCCGCTGCGCACTGTGAGGGAGGAGCCGCTGGCGTTGTCCAGGAAGACAGAGGCCCACTGCCCCATCTGCAAGGAGGGCGCCTTTAAGGCACTGGGCCACCCCAACAGCCTGCAGAGGCGACCCAGGTGCCAGCCAGCCACACTCCTGCCCACTCAGCCCTGAATGTGAGAAGGGTCCAGGCCAAGAGAAGCATGTGGCTGCCAAGGCCACAGCAGGGGCTCACGTGGCCTGGGCTCCACCCAGCACCTCTCACTCCTGCTTTCCCCACAGTGAGCCTGTACTCGGGGCCAGAATTGGATTCAAGAGTCCAACAGGTTTCTCAGCTGCAGGGCTTCTCAGAGCCTATAAGGCTCCAAGTCAGGTGGGAGGGTGGCCCTTCCCCAGGCCTGGCCCTGCGGTCATTTGGCAGAGCCTTCCATGAAACCAGCACTCTCGCCTGGTTGCTCAGATGTGGTCCATGCACCAGCAGTGTCACATCCCCTGCAAACTCCCGGAAATGCATCATCCAGGGATCCACCCAGACTGCCTCAGGATCTGCATCTTAAGATCCAGGTGGTAGCCGGGTGCAGCGGATCACAAGGTCAGGAGATAGAGACCATCCTGGCTAACATGGTGAAACCTGTTTCTACTAAAAATATAAAAATTAGCTGGGCGTGGTGGCACGTGCCTGTAGTCCCAGCTACT
>NW_016107421.1:5201417-5218547 GCF_001604975.1 Cebus imitator | reverse complement strand
AAAAAAAATCCAGGTGGTGCACAGACCATCTGTGTTCACCAAGCACGCTGTGCGGCACCCACACGGACCCCTGATGCTCTCCTGACAACCACAGACTCTGGAGCCGGATGGCCTGGCCTCCATTTCTGGCTCTGCTGTGTGAATTTGGGCAAACTAGGCAAGTAGCACTACCTTCCCCAAAACTCTGGGAGAATTCAAGAGCAGCTGTTAGTCTACACACCTGCACTCAATTTTTTTCTTCATTAATAAATTCTACCTTTATGTCAGTTTCTCTACCACTTGCCAAAATTCCCACAGTGCCAGAAAGACATGATCACTTAGGGTTTTAGTAGGAAAATAACATCTCTGGCTTCCCAGTCATGGGACCCAGGGCGTCAGCCTGGGCAGAGCGCTCTCCTCTATTCCCTCCCTCCACTGGTCCCTCAAACAGGCCTGTGGTGGCCGGAAGTACCAGGCCTCTATGAGGTGCTCGGGAAGTCTGAATATCGGGATGCAGAGCAGAGCAGCTGCTCAAGTGGGCAGCGCCCTCAGGGAAGGGCTGTTAGGAGGAAGGAGATCAGGAGTTGAAGCCTGGCTGTGCCCAGACCAAGGTGGGCACTTGGCATGTCCTGGACCCTGTCCCAGGCCTGAAGTCTGAGGGTGCTGCTCCTGGTGATCCTGAGCACCTAACAGCACCTCTCCAGGCCCATGACAGCCTCCAGGGAGCTGTGGCCAAAACAAAGAGGGTCAGTCTGCCCCAGAAGACACCACCAGCTTCACCCACAACACACAGTCCTGCCAGCAGCCAACACACGCCCAGCCAAGTGCCTGACCTTGGCCAGGCCTTCCAGTGGAGGTGGTATCTGAACTGAGTCCCAAGAGGAGGAAGGAGAGAGAGGGCCAGAGGCGCCTGCAGTATTGGGAAAGGCAAGGCCAGAGCCCAGCAAGGGGCAGCAGAGCCCTGGCTCAGATGGGAAACGACCCAGAAGTGGGGGTGTGGTGGTAGGAGATGCTAAAAGTTGGTTCAGGCCAACACACTCTGAGGGTTCAAAGCCAGACTAAGCAGTTTGGACTTGATCTATTCATTCCCATCTTCTCCAGCTATCTGCAGAGCATCTGCACTGTTCCTGGGTGAGGGGTGGGAGGGCCACTGAGGAGGGGGCATCCAGAAAGCTGTCAGGAGAGGCCACTTGGAGTAATACCGGTGCTTGGGGCCCCAGAATGAAAGTCTCCAAGTTGGGAAGGAGATAGGAGGCTGGGAGGAGCTGGGCCTCCTAGGACCTGGGGAGGTGAACGTCTGGGCAGGGAGTGGCCTGGAAAGGTTTTTGTTTTGTTTGAGACAGTCTCACTCTTGTCATGGAGGCTGGAATGCAATGGCACGGTCTCGGCTCACTGCTACCTCCACCTCCCAGGTTCAAGTGATTCTCCTGCCTCAACCTCCAGAGTAGCTGGGATTACAGGCGCACCACACTCAGCTAATTTTTGTATTTTAGAGAGAGACGGAGTTTCACTATGTTGGCCAGGCTGGCCTCGAACTCCTGGAAAAGGTCATTTTTAACAGCTCCTGCTTGCTGTGAAGAGAAGGCCTGATTGGGGGCAGAAGTAAACGGGGAGACCAGGGAGGGTGGAGTCAACCAGGCCATGGTGGGGTGGGAATGGGCGGAAGCCTGTTTAAACAGGATGGTGGCTGTTTAACACCCCGAGCTTGTGGAGGCCGAGTGCACGTGGGTATGGGGTCCGGGTCGGGGCTCACTCACGCGTTGCGCTGGCACTGGGACTGGATGCAGATGAGCAGGCGCAGGCGGTCCCGGGGGCGCGGCGGCCCCCTCCTCGGCGGTTCCCCGAGCACTGCGGGGCAGAGTGGGGTGTGGTCACGCAGTAGGGCGGCAAGGAAGGGCTGGAGGCAGGGCGGGTGGTCCCCCCACGCCCCGGGGCTCACCTACGTGCAGCGTGGCAGTAAGCGCGTAGAAGCCAGTCACGGGCGCCCTATACTGGCCACTGGTCAAGTTCAGGCCAGGGCCACGGTGGAAGGCACCCTCGGCGTCAGGCTGTGGGGAGCACGAACAGTCACCCCGGCTTCTGCCTGGCCGGCCCCACCCCCCTTTCGTGCGCCCGCACTCACCAGGTGGTAGGCACCAAGCTCGTGCAGCACACGCCGCTCCACCGACACGTCCTGGCGCAGGCGGCAGTGGAAGGCGGCCTCCACGCGTGGCGGCCCCGGGGCCCGGGACGCAGCCAGCAGCGCCAGCACGACCTCCACCGCGTCATCATCATCCTCCCTGGCAGTGGCGGAGACCGGGGCGAGGCTTGCTGCAACTGGCCCGGCGGGGCCGCGCGTGCAGGGTCTGGGCTCCGCGCGCTCCCGCTGCCGCACCGCGCCTGGCACAGAGTGAGCTGTGGCCGTGCACCGGGCACCCCTCACCCGCTTGCAGTGTGGGTCCAGCCCCGAATGACGGGCGCAAACAGGGGTGGGGCGAGGCCTTGGAGCCTTTGCTTCCTGACCCCGCAGTGGCTCCCGTTTCCCTCACGCTTTGGGAAGCTTGGGCAGAAGTGCTCCAGCGTCCTTGGCCTCCAGCCTCACCTCTACCCCACCCACATTTTTCAAATAAGCTGGGGGCAAAATAAGCGATAGCAGCTTCACTGGAAATTACAGGGAGGTTCTTCAGCGCAGAAGGTGCTATATTTAAACCAACAGGACATTGAACTGAAGGAAAAACCAGCTCAATTCTAATGACTAATGTGAGCCGCGCTCTGCAGTGGGCCTTAGTGCGGACTCCACAGCTGGGCTCAGCTCTGTCTCCTCCAGCACAGGCTGCCCCAGCCCGCGCCAGTGGTGACTGTGGGTACCAGGCTGAGCTCCACCCGGTGCTGCCCCATATACGAGCCTCTGCTTTTCGCTGGGCTACCGACTCCCAGGCGGGGCAGGGGCGCTGGTCCCTGAGCACCTGCCACACTAGCCAAGTTAACCTTCCTCTGTGGAACCTCCTCCTGGCCATGCCCCCCAACCCCCAGACCCCCTCAGCCCTGACCATTGGCAGACCTGGGCCAGCTCCACTGTTCTGGAGTCCAGCCCGGAGCAGGTACCTCCTTGGGTGTCTGCTGAAGTGCGAGGTTGGCCCCGTCGGCTCTTTGGGACACCATCCCAAGGCCCTGCTCACAGGGGTGTGTGGGTGCCTGAACCGGGGCACACCCCTACCTTTCAGCAGCAGCTGGAACTCCTTCAGCAGCGCCTCGGGTGGGATGGTGGGGCCTGGGGGGCCCTGGGGACCGGGTGGCCCAGGGGGCCCTGGCAAGCCGAACTGAAAGGGAACCTTGGCTGTGAGGACACGAGAGGAGCAGGCTGGGACCCCCGGCATCTCCTGTGCAAGCTCTTGCCTCTGAGAGGCAGGCAAGAGAGCTTCATGGGCTCCAGCCTCAAACAGTGAAAGCTTCTCCTGGAGTGAGCACGAGGACCGTGTTGGAGGTGGGGGCTCTGGGGCCGGGGAGGGCTCTGCTCTGAGGGGGAAGCAGAGGGCGGAAGCCGCTCCTGTGGCCAGGCCTCCTGGAGGGAGGAATGCCAGGCTGCTTTTGGGGACTTGCATCTCAGGGTCTGCACTGGGCCTGGGTCCACCATCATCAGCAACTCCCCACTAGGCTGGGTTGGGACCCGAAACAGACGCCAGTGAGCCCCCTTCAGGGAGGAGCTTAGGGCAGGGTCAGGAGGCTGGGGCAGAGGTGGGAGGCCAGGCCATGGGGACAGCCCAGCCTATGCACCTGCCTCATGTGCTCCAAGCTGGCGTCCCATGGTGCGGTCAGATCCCAGGCAGTGAGATTGTCCCCAGGAGACCGAGAAGCCCGCACCCCGTATGTGCCTTCTTGGGGCTAATAGGAGGCAGCTCCAGGACCAAGTGTGAAATTTCTGCCCAGGCCAAGACCCAAGGCTGAGTGAGTGTGGGAGCCCTGCAGCCGCCAGGACTCCATGCCCCTAGCCCCTGGGAGCCAGACACTCCTGCAGGCATGAGCAAGGTGTCACCCAGCCTCCCGGGCCAGGACACAGAGGGAGGAGAAAAGAGGGAACCACCGAGTACCTGGCATTCTAGGGGTATGGGAAAAGGGCTGGGACCAGGCCCTTAACTCTGGGCTCCCCTTGGGACTGCCTGGGTTCTTCCTCTGTGTTCTCTGTCCCCAGGCTGAGGCATGAGGGGTGTGCCATTGGAAATGGTCAGGATGTAGTGGGAGTGGGTGAGGAGCGAGGAAACAGCTCCCCGCGGCCTGGTGCTGACGGGATGCCGGGCTCACCTTCAGCTTCTTGGCCTTGCCTCTGCTCCTCCTCTTGCCATTGACACCCTTGTCACTCTGCCTGACGAAAAGCATCCAGGCGTCCCGGGGGTCGATGCTGTGTGCACGTTCATCCGTGGGCTCCTGGAACACAGCCAGCCCAGCAGGGCGCTTGGCCTCACTGGGCTCCCACCAAGCAGGTGGGACACTGCAGGAGGTGACTATGTGGCCTTCTGCACGCTGGGACCCTGGTCCTTGTCACCTGGGGTGCCCTCAAAGGCAGCGCCTCAAAGGCAGCTCCCAAAGGGGCCCCCACCCCTCACACCTTCTCTTCCAGCCCATGGAGGACTCCTAATGGAGGTCTCCTAAACAGGCCTCACCATGGCCTGGACTTTGCTCTCATGGGAGAGGCAGACCGAGGATGCAAGGAGGGAAGATGGGGTGCAGGGCTGGTGTGCGGGGTGAATGCCTGCACTGCCAGGCCTCCTTCCTCCAGATAAGCTGTGGTGACCACAGCATCCTCCAGGCACCAGGAGAATCCCACCACCGGGGCACCCACAGGTGCTCAGGAAGAAGCAACTGTGATTATCAGGAAGCCCACCTACTAGCTAACCCTCCTCTGTCCATCCCCCACTGTCAGATGTTCTAAGGAGGCAAATTCAGCCCTCATGGCCGCCTCTGGTTACAGTCCAGTGGGAGAGGGGACCAGGCGAGCTGTCGTGACGTGAGGACTCTGCATGGGACGTTCCCTTCCTCAGCACTTCTGAGACACTGACTCAAGCACGGACAGTGATGCTTCTGGAAGTCCCCATTCCTGTGTGTGCTGCATCCTGACTGATGCTGATGCTGCCACTTAGCACTGTTTTGGGAAGAACCTTCCTGGGAGAGGCCTCGGGCCCACTGGGCTATCTGGGCTCCAGGCAAGGCTGCAGCTGGGAAGGAAACCGACCCAGGAGGGCTTAGATGAGGTCATGGGTGCTGACTTGGGGAGCTGACTATGCCCTTTTATCAGAGACGGAGCCAGCTGCCAAGTCACTGCCCTTGGTTCCTGGCTGCTCTGGGGGGACCCAGGGCCTTCTTTTGGGAGCTGGCTGACCAGTGCACAAGCCAGGGTGCTGTGGTGGGAAGATGAAGGCTGTGTGGTTGGACGGAGAGAGGGTCCAGGGTGCCCAGGGCCCTCAGCGCCTCCCTGCGCCTTGCAGGGCTAACTGCACCACCTGCTGGCGGCTCTCCACCCCCCCCCCCACCCTCTTCACTTTACAGCCTCAGGGTGCCCCTGTCAGCAGAAACAGCTGCAAAGATTCAGCAGGCAGGCCAGGAGAGGTGTGCCCAGCTGACCCTCCCGCCTGCACCTGTAGCCTGTGGGTGGACTCTGACCACAGTGTGGTTTGGGGGCAGAGCTGTAACAGACAGAACCATGTTAGCTGGGGTCCCAGGAGATGGCCCTAGCAGTGGGGCCCTGGTTCTGGCCACGAGCGGTCGCTCAGAAACAAGCCTTGGAGCCTGGGAGGACCTCTGGTGTCACCTTGTGCCCCCAAACAGGGTCCAAGGCCAAAACTCCACCTGGAAGCCCCTGAGCCTGTCCGCCTCCTGCTGACCGTGCCCTGACATTTGGCTGCTGTGCCCACCTGGGTGGTTTGGCCAACTGCAGGGGGAGGGGGCACCTTCAGTCCTTGGGAAGTGACTGGGGGTGGTGGGGCTGGGATAGAGAACTCCGGAGGCCCCCAGGGCTGGCTACACCCGCACCCCCTCTAGATCCTTCCTGGCTCTCCCCTCTACTGCCCTGAGCATCTTCGGGATAAACAGCACCTGTGCCCACCCACCTTCCCTGGAGCAGCTCTGCCTCCCTGACCCAAGGCCCGGCCACACTGGGGCTCCTCTGAAGCCGTCCCCTCCCCAGGCCTGGGCCACACCTCCCTAACCTGACCACCCTCTGCTCAGCAGTCCAGGCTCCAAAACCCAGAAGCGGAGGGGGCAGGGCAGAGCTCAAGATCACCCCTTCCCGGCCAGAGGCCACTCGACGCAAAGCCAGTCATTCCCCACCCTGAACAGCACCCTGCCCCCACACCCGCAGGTTTTTGTTTTTCAGAGAATTGCGCCACATAGATTGGGGGGGCGGTGGCAGTAATTTCTTACACTTTTTACAAGCGCGTTCTTCCCAATTTCCTCAAGTCATTTACACTTTACCTAGCTGGCTCTCAATTTCCTTTCTGGCCCAAAAGAAAAGGGGGTTTCCGCCGACCTAGCAGAACCTTGCTTTAAGTAGAAGAACACCCCAAAGCCAAGGTCAAGGCTGCCCCCAGCAGCGCCCCGCCGGGCCGAGGGCGGCGCCGACCAGGCCCTAAGTCTCGGCGGAGCCCGGAGCCCCGGAGTCGGGCGTTGCTGCCGCTCTCGGGGTGAGCGCGGGCCTGGCCTCCCCGCCCGCCGCAGCCGCCCCGGGCCGGGGCTTGCGGGCTCGGGCTGGGTCCGGAGCGGACCCCGGCGTCTTACCGGCGGATGGGCGGCCAGCCCCGCGCGGCTCTCCCCGGGGCCCCGGGGCAGCTCGTTCCCCGGCGGCGGCTCCTCGCGGGCGCGACCCCTCGAGGGCGCCCCAGGCTCCGGGGAGCCCAGGCCCGCGGCGGCGGCCAGCAGGCCCGCGTAGAGCAGCAGCAGGCGGGCTCCGGCGGGGCGGCGGGCCGGGGCCATGCGGGCGGCGGGTCCCTCGTGGCTCCGAGCGCGGCGTCTCGGGCGTCCCGGGCTCCTCGCCTTATAACGCGCTTGAATCCCCCGCCTCGCCCGAGACCGCGCGCCCGCCCGCGCCCCCTCCCGGCTCCCGCGCGCGCTGCAGGGGGATGGGGGCGTGTCCGCGCTGGGCGGTGCGGGAGGGGACAGGGAGGGGTGTTCCCCTGCTGGGCGCTACCCCGGTGCTGGGGTCCCTCCTTCGCGCTGTCCCGCGCTTCTGCTTCCTGGGGAGCAGACGCCCCTTCTCCCGGCCCTGGACCCTCAGCCCCGGGAGCCAGGCGCTGCCTTGTCCCACCCAGCCCGAGGCATCCTCTCTTCCCTCTCCGTCACCCACGTCCTCTGCAGGGACCCCTGAGGTACCCCCTTCCCATTCTCCAGGCCGCGCCCCGCGAAGCCCAGGCCTCTGCGACACGAATAGAGCAAAATCGGAGCCGGGAGACCCTCAGGGCCCCTTCTCCGCGCCCCTTTCCCAGGCAGGAACTCCCCCTTCCGGGCCTTCTCTCTATACCTGGGGTGCTCTGAGCGCAGGGACTCACTGTTCTTCCGCACCCAGTGCACCTGCAGGGACCGAGGGGACGCCAAGAAAGAACTCAGGACAGCCGCCCTGCCCTGATGAGGCGGACCGTGGCCTGGGCTGGGAGAACTGACCCCTGTTGTGCCCTAACAGGGGTGTGGGGACAGACCAGACCAGAAGCCAGTCTGCCCACCGCCCACCAGGGTCAGTGTCCCCAGAGGCAGATAGACCCTGCAGGCCTTGGAGAAGGTGGCAGAGAGGCCTCTGGGCGCCCTCCCAGGAAAGACCCCAGCCCCATCCCACCCCTGGCTTTGTTATATCACATGCCCTTTTGGCTATCTGCCCCCCACGGGATGCTAAGCCAAGGAGGGTCGCACACCTGGCTTGCTCGCCCCAGCCCGGCAGGCACCTGCCCCTGATGATACACAGGGCTTTTTGTTAAAGAGCAGGAGAAGTAGAAATGCCCCCCCACTCACACCCAGGGTGGCTGTTCACCTCTTTGGAGAAGAGGCCTCTGGGGAAGCGGAGGCCTCCCCCTGTCCTGGTTCACAGGATGTGGCAGCAGGCACTGAAAGGGGTAGGGGGTGCCCCCCCCAGGCTTGGGGGATGGGCCAAGGTCAGTCCTCAGACGCAAGCTGGCCCTTGTCACCTGCCTTTTCTGGCCACTCATGCGTTCCACCTGGCTGGCTTCGTGCCTGGCAGGTGGAGAAACCAGGAAGTACCTCATACTTCAGGAAAAGCATGGGATCAGAAGGCGATCATTCCCTGTGATCCACCTCTTTTCTCATAGGATATGGGAATGGTGTCGAGTTGGGTGGAGTGGGTGTTTAAAGAAAAGCATGCCCTGCCCCGCATGAGAATCTGTCCCGCAGGGCTCGGCAAGTCCCATAGACTTACTCTATGAAGATGTCTTTGAATGGCAGGTGAGGATGCTAGAGAGAAGTCCTGCCTTTAAAAGCCACAAATGGGCCCGCCTATAACCTCAACACTTTGGGAGGTGGAGGTAGGTGGATCACTTGAGGGTCAGGAGTTCAAGACCAGCCTGAACAACATGGTGAAACCCTGTCTCTACTAAAAATACAAAACTTAGCCAGGCATGGTGGCAGGTGCCTGTAATCCCAGCTACTCCGGAGGCTGAGGCAGAATTGCTTGAAGCTGGGTGGCGGAGGTTGCAGTGAGCTGAGCTCGTGCCACTGCACTCCAGCCTGGCGCCTGGCAAAAGAGCAAGACTCTGTCTCAAAAAAAGAAAAGCAAGTCTTTAGGAAAACATTTGAGAAATATGAGAAACACTGGCTGAGGTCATATGTGCCCAGCAAGATATCCGAACTTACTCCACCTGCGAATATTCTGCAGGTTTGTTACAATTAAGGACATTTGCTCCCAAATTCATGCATATAACGGGGATGTTTTAAAGCCCTCAAAGCACGAAGGGTTCCTCTGGTGGGTTTTCGTGTCTGGTTCCATTGGAATGTCTATTAAGAAGCCTGATGTATGGAACTTTGTCGTGACATGTCTGAATGTGACATGCACCTTCAGTGTAATGTGTTAACATTTCGTTCGGTTTCACTTATTCAGAGGGACCGTGTCTGTGGCCCACAGCACCTGGCGTGGGATGCTTTCCTGTATTCTGCTGGTAGAGAGGGGCTCCTGTCCCCAGGAGGTGCAGCTGTGTGAATGGTACCTTCTCGCTTCTGGAAAAGCTCATCCACATCAGCACCTCATCCCATTTCCCACCAATTAGCCCAGAGAAGTAGGCAGCTTGGCCAGGACGAAGCCCATGGGCAGAGCGGGCATGGGGCTGGAGGGGCACTCCTGCCCACTAGGCAGGTTACATCTCCATAGTCTAAGGTTTGCTCGTCAGGGTTCTCCCTATTCTAGTTGGTGTGAAATAAGAGATCCAGGATGAGTTGGAGCATTGCTACAGAAAGCGAGGCCCTGTCTTTTCCCTGTGGGTAGTGGGCATCCCACAGCCTGAATTCCCTTCGGGGCCCTGGCTGCCCTATGGCTCAAGGTGGAGGCTGTTTGGCCCCTCCCAAGCCCTGGGAAGGTGAGGCTCAGGCTCTGCCACTGCTGGCAACACTGAGAACACGCAGGGATGAGGTGTCCCGATTTGGGGAACATGACCCTTAAGATACTGGTGTGATGTCATTTCACTTCACAGTGGGGGGCCCAGCTTTCAGGCCAGCATTGAAGACAGGGGCTGTTGCCATGTGAAAAAGTTATTTTCCCAAACAATGAACAATCCTAGTGATGTCACAGGCCCTGCCAGAGGGCCCAAATCAAATCGGTTCTGGTGCCGGGGCAGCCTTCTGTAACAGTCACGAGGGGATGGCACTGCCTGGGCTGGGGGCGGACAGCAAAGAGGCCAGGGGCTTCAGGTGGGGCCCCTGCATGGCCTGTGGTCACATTTCAAAGTGGCTTTCACTCAGAGGAAGGTGGAGCTTAGCAAAGAATCACACAGATCAAGGAGCACCAGAAATGGGGGCCTTCCCTGCAGAGGCAGCCCACGGGTCAGAAGCGGGGCTGGCATCAGGCGGGTCAGTGTGTCCCAGGGTGGAAGGGCTGAATGAGTGGCCGCAGAATGGGATCATTGGAGCAGGAGGCACCTCCCCCACGCGCCTTCACGCCTGACTGAAATCTAATCCTCATTCTTGGGCCCTCATGTCACGGCCTGGGCCTGGCTTCCCAGCAGCCTCATGCAGCTAAGCTGTTCCCACTCTGCTCTCTTCCTCCAGAGGAAGGACCTTTGCCGATGAAGTCATGGGAATAAAAGCTTCCTTTACCCCGAAAACAGTGGGAGCGTGAAGTCAGCTTGTTGTGTGACCTCCCAAGGCCCAGGTGGGCAGCCTTCGCTGTTTACCGGGCCTTCAAGCAAGCCCACGGCATCATCTAATTTGTAAATCATGTGATTATCCCCATTGCACAGATGAGGAAACTGAGGCTCAGATCTTGGGATTGGCCCAAGGTCATGGAGCCACCAAATGAAGCCACATCCGGGTCTGGCCCCTACAACTTGAGGTCAGTTGCTCTGGAGAACCCACAGATTGAGTTCAGTTAAGTGAGCATTTGCGCAGTTCCTGCGACATGCCGGGTACCAGGCTGAGTCCTCGGAATCCGCCGTGGCCTCCTGCATGGGTGTGTGGGCAGTCTCGGGTCTCACGGGGGACAGTTCTTTCTCACTTCTGCCCAGAGAGTCTCTTGAGTTTTCTGCTAATTATCTACATGATTTTAATAGATTAATTAAAAGAATCATCTTTAACTCACCTCTCGGTTGAATGCAATACCATTTTGGAAAGAATCACATTCTTAAATGTGACTGTGATCCAAGTCACCCTGGCTTCTGAGGGAGTCACGATGGCTTGTGGAGTCTGTTCCAAACAGGACACTACCCCATGGAGATTCCTGTCCTAGTCCGCCTCACAGTGACAGCCACTCGCCTGGCTGCGCTGCCATGTACCCGGTGCCACAGAGCCCAGGAGAAGCAGCAGCACACACAGCACCAGCAGCTGCACTTCAGACCAAGCAGCTGGCACTGTGCTGGGCATGGGATGGAAGGCGAGCGACAGCCCGGAGGTGCAGACATCTTACCTGTGTATGTGGCCCTCTCTTCTTAGGCCTTGGCCCATTCTCCATCCGTGCGCTGGCTTTCAACTGGATCAACTGATTGCCCAGCCAGCTCAGGTAGTGGCCTGTATCTGTCTGTTTTCTTGCTATAAAGGAAAACCTGAGGCTGGGTAATTTATAAAGAAAAGAGATTTATTTGGCTTACAGTTCTGCAGGGTGTACAGGAAGCATGGCGCCAGCATCTGCTTCTGCTGAGGCCTCAGGAAGTTTCCCCTCTTGGCAGGAGGGGAAGGGGAGCAGGTGTCACACGGTGAGGGAGTAAGGGAGAGTGGCGGAGGTGCCAGGCTCTCCGACGATCAGCCGTCTGTGAACGCACCACCATTACTGCACCACGCTATGCATGAGGGATCTGCCCCCATGACTGAGATGCCTCCACCAGGCCCACCTCCAGCACCGGGGAGAGTCGGAGGGGACACATCTCCAAACTACGTCATGGTCTACACTGACTATGGAAAGCTGTCAGGTGACCAGTCCATTTAATCACAGCCACACGAGGGTGTCAGTGGCCTGATCCCAGCAACCACTGTCCCTGCCTGAACAGGGAAGATGCCAGGTAATAAACGGGCCTGTCTGGGAGGTGTTGGAAAACTCAGGTCCGATGGAAGTGGCTGGAAGCGTGCATAGGCCCGAGCTCGGCTGGGGACCCAGGGGAGCTGAGTTAGAGCTGGCAGTGCTGGGCCTGGCTGAGGGCCCTGTGTGCTCACTGAAGGCTAAGGAGCCTCAGTTTACCCAGCATCCTCTGTGGGAAAAACACCACGCACCTACCTGGACAACATGAGCACGTGGGGCAGGAGAGGTGGGTTTCACCCGCACACCCCTGTGGGCTTTGCACATGTTCCAAGACTACGCACTCCCCTTTCTAGAAGCCTGTGTTGGCCTCACACCTTCTCACGAGTCCTTGCTTGCCTGGGATTTTGATGACGGGAGGGGATGCCTTGGCTGCCCTGTGATGTCCCTTAGTGAATGAGTGCCTCAGCGTCTCTCCATGCAAAGCTCTCAAGTGGGTGACGAGTGCTGGACCTTCTGGCCACCTTCTCCACCTGTTCTCTGTCCCTGAGTGGCCACTACAGCCTGTCACTGGCCTCTCTTCCCTCTGGATCCTGGTTGGATTTGGCCCGTAGGAGGCACTGGTGGGAGACAGGGGACAGGCCAGAGGGAGGGGGGGGACTGGGCTCTGCCACCTCCTCCCAGCCCCACCACAGGGGTGGTAGCTGCGTCCTCTTGCCAAGGCCCTCTCTCAGGAGCTCCCTGGAGTCTCTGTCTGCCCTTTCCCTTCCCCCAAGATAGAAGGGGTGGCGCTCCTCACTGCCACTGTCCTGGGACGCCTCTCCAGCCGCTGCGCTCCCTTCACCCTGCCCACAGCATGGGGAAAGGCCGTCAGGAAACTCTCCTCAGCCACTCACCTGAATGCCCAGCAGGCGCCTCTTTCCTCCTGGGGCCCTGCAGGGTGCAGCGGCCCCCTGAATCAAGAGCCAGCTGATTGGGCGAGGTGCACTTTGGCACCTCAAAGCTGGGAGCCAGGCCCTGGAGAGGCTGGTGCCCTCCACCCGAAGCCGCCTGTATTCCCACAGGGTGTGCAGGGGTGGACAGCGGGCCTTGCTCTGGCATGCGGCCCTTTTGGCTACTTTGTGATCAAAGTCAGCCTATTTTGACATTTTGTGTCTTCAGTTTTATTTAAAATATTTTTGCAGAAATGGTTTACATGGAGGCTTTGTTTTTAAACAGCCCTTTGGCTGACCTCCTTCCATCACTGTCTAGAAAACATTTCGGATTTCCACATGGAAACAGAGCCCAGGGCCCCAGAAACGCTCACCCTTGCTTCATCCAACCCACCTGCCACCGAAGGTCTCAGCTCCCGGCTCTTGTTCCTTTGGAAGCACCCAGAGGCCTCACCCTGTATGGCCCTCCAGGGTCAACTCTCTTCTCCCAAAAGATTCTCCCTGAGTGCGGGGTCAACTCACTTCTCACTGCACTCAGCCCACTCCCTGTAATCCCAGCACTTTGGGATGCCAAGGTGGGCAGATCACAAGGTCAGGAGTTCGAGACCAGCCTGGCCAAAATGGTGAAATCCTGTCTCTACTAAAAATACAAAATTAGCCAGGTGTGGTGGCGGGTGCCTGTAATCTCAGCTACTTGAGAAGCTGAGGCAGGAGAATCGCTTGAACCAGGGAGGCAGAAGTTGCAGTGAGCCAAGGTCTCACCACTGCACTGCAGCCTGGGTGACAAGATCGAGACTCCATCTTAAAAAAAAAGGGGGGGGGGTATAAGAGGTCCGGTCAGAGAGCAAAGTGGATCCCTATCTATGAAAGCTCCAGAGACCCGGGAGTTCCTATCCTCAGAACCTAAGGATATCAGAGGTCCCTCTGGTCCCCAGGGGAGGGGGTGGTTCAAGGAGGAAGCCATGGGCTGGCCCTGGAGAGGAAACCTGGATCTGGCGGGAGATGGGAGCTGTCCAAGGCCTCCTCAGGGCAGTGCCAGAGCCTGTGCCTGGCCGGGCCTGACTCCTGACTTCTAGCCCCATGTGCCAGGGTGGGGCCTGTAGCAGTGAGGACATGCCACTGGGCACCCAGGGACAGTCCTTCACTGTCTCCTTAGCTACAAAGGTGGGTGCCTCATTCAGGATGGGGGAGAAGCACTGGGAGCCTGAGCCAGCCAGAGTCGGGCTGCAGCCGGCAGGGGGCCCATCAGATGCTACCCCCACCCTCAGGAGGCTGCCACCAACGCACCCAAGAGTCTCCCGGTGGAAAATTTCATTCTGATGAAAAGCCTTTGTTCTGACACAGAGAAGGAGGCCATCCCTCTCGAGAGCAGCCTCTCCTGCTCACCTCCCTGGGGCCCTCCGGCCCTGCCCCACACCCTCCTCCCTCCTTCCTGGGGCCTCTGTGGGCGCTGCCCACTGGGTGCAAGAGTTGGGTGACGGCCTCCTTTGTCCACAGCACCAACATGCAGAGGCTGTGTGGGGACCCAAAGCCCATGCAGCCAGCCCCGTGTGTGATGGACGCGGAGCTTGAAGCCTAGAGAGGGCAGGTGGCCGGCCCAGTCACGCTGCTGTGAGCCAGGCAGAAGCAGGCCCACGAGGACCTGGTGCTGACCCCATCTCCAGGGCCTGCCCTCCCCGGCAGCCTCAGTTTCCTGGACACTCTGTGTTCACCTACATTCATGTAACTGCTCCCGAAGCCCCTGCTGGGACCCAGGGCAGGAGCGGAGCGCACGAGCTCTGGGAACGCTGGCCGGCCCCCGCTCCTCTCTCGGAGGTCTCAGCAACCCCCGGGCAGCAGAGCTTCCTGTCCCTGTTATTCTGGCGTGCAGCACTCAGACCCTTGTCACTGCTCAGCTCGGAGTACGGTGGCTGCAGAGACCAAGGCTGTGTCCCCTGAGCCGTGCCATCTCATCACCCCTGGTGGCCCGAGCCCAGCCTAAGCCCTGGAAGGAACGGTATCTCCAAGTGGACAAAGAAGCAAAAATGAAAGGGGACCGTTCCACAGGGCATGAGGGGCTGCTGTGGGGGCCCCTCCCCGGGGAGCCCGCCCTGGCTTAGTGCTCCTGGGCGGGGCTGAAGGGCTGCGTCCACTTGGACATGTCCAGGAAGACGGCGGAGGCCCCGTGGTAGAGCCAGAGCCGGGGCAGGGCGCCGTGGCGGGTCCAGGTGTCCCGAACCGTGTCATAGGCCTCCATCTCCACGTGGTAGTCGCCTTCCATGCCCTGCCAGCGGCCGCCCGTCACGTACAGCGCGTCGCCCAGTGGCACCAGTGCGCCATTCTCATGCAGGCTGTGCTGGGACTGCACCTGAGCACAGTTAGCGGGTTAGCGTCCTGCAGGCGGAGGCCGGGGAGCAGGGCTGAGGGTGCCCTCGGCAGGGTCGGGGAGCGGCAGAGAGGATGGCCGGCCACCTGGCCCAGACCCCCTCCAGGGCACCAGAGCAGAGTCCCTGGGCAGCCCGCCCAGCCCCTCGCACTTCCTCAGACTCTTCTTTTAGTGGGGAGGCCCCTTTCCCTCTTGACCCTCATCCCTCGGGATGGCATGTCTGCCCCTGCAGTCAGAAGGGGCCCGGGGCCTGAGCCCAGAGTTGCCTCCTGGGGAGTGTGCCTGACTCGAGGCCTCACTGAGGCTTCCCTGTCTCACAGGAGACACCCAGGGAGAGCCTAGCCCGCCATGGATGGGCCCCCTCGCCTCCCCTCTGCACCCCCTGCTCAGTCTCTGGCCTTGGGAGTGCCCCTGAGAGGGGCTGTGGGGTGAGGGCTGGCAACTTTCCAGAGGCTGGAGAGAGCTGCGGCTTCAGGAAGAGCCCGGGCGGGCGGGAAGCGGGAGGCCTGTCTGTCTGCAGATGAAGACAGGGAAGAGATGGGGACCCAGGCCTGGAGAGGGCAAGGCAGAGCCCTCCTATGCTGGCCCTGAGCCTGGGACAACGGCCTGGGCTGGAGGAAGGCCTGGCTGTGGCCCAGCTGGGAGGGTACACGCTGGCCTGGCAGGGCCCACCCGCACCTGTCTCACCGCTGTAATGGGGCCCTTGGGTCAGCTGAGCGCTGATGCCAGGGGACAGCTGTGGGCAGCAGGACTGCAGAGGAACTGTTGTCACCAGGCTGGCAGCCTGGAGGGCGGCTGCAGGGAGTGCCACCTTCTCAGCCTGCAGGACTTGGGTTAGGTGGGCAGGCCCTGGCATCTGGCTTGGTGCCAATACCCATGCCCAACCTCCTGGGCACTGTCCCCCTCCACCACAGAGGCCGCCCAGAGGCCTACCTCCCGCCCCTTCCTCAGGGACTGATGGTCAGAGAGGGGGGACATGGTGGGGTGCTGCTTAGGACAACAGGAAAGCCACAGGGCTGGCTGCTCTCAGCTCACGCTCAGCTCAGGAACCCCCTCCCTGGCTTGGCCACCAGGGGCAGAGGACGCATTCCCTCTTGTCCCTATAGCAGCCTCCAGCTGAACCTGGTTTTGCTCCCTGAGAAGGCGGACAGGCCACCCCTCTGTAGGAAGCTGGGCGTGCAAGGACAGAGCACCAGTGGCCAGCAACCCTGAGCCATGTCTCCCACTGTCACTGTCTCCCCTATCCTCAAGGGGACTTGGGCCGGGGCACTGCTGTCACCTTGTAGCCTGGAGGGATCTCAGCCTGTGTCCCCCCCTTCATTGTGGGCCCTCTGTGGGCACCCCCTCCTCACTTCCCAGGCTGGCTCTCTGTCAGGAGTCCCGGGCAGGGCTCACACGTGGTGGTGGACCCACCTTCTGCCACAGGTTGGCCCCGGGGTCGTACACGTAGACCTTCTTGGTATTGTCCCCGATGAGGTAGAGCGCCCCATGCAGCGCGGCACAGCGTGGCGAGGACAGGTACTTGGGCAGGAAGGGCGAGGCGATCACACTCCATGCATCTGCGGGGGGCACGGGCACCGGCCACCATCACCAGGGTGGCCAGGGCGGGCTCCCCCACTCTGAGGGGCCCCAGGCTCAATGCCTCTCTGAACCTCAATGAGCCCATCTGTGAAATTGGAGTAGGTCCCTGCGGCAGCTGGAGGGACCCACGCCTGCCTCTCACCCAGCCTCACTCTCTCCCTCTGGGGGCAGTGACCCCTCACAAGGCTACAGCATAAGTGAGGGGCTGTGGAGGGTGCAGGGTCCCTCAGGACTCTCCCTGTGGGAGGGGGCGTTAGCCTGGCTGCAGCCCCACCCACCACACCCTGCTGGGGGCCCCTGGATCTCTACCTCCTCCCTGCCCAGCCCCCACCCCCAGGACTGGTACCCAGATGGGCCTTGCCTGGACCCTGGTCCCAGTTAGTCTCTTGAGGAGTCCTCACAGCCACGCCTCAGAATGGATCCCACTACCATCCACACTGCCCCCCTACCATCCACGCTGTCCCCGCCACCATGCACACTGCCCCCCACCATCTACACTGTCCCCAACACCATCCACACTGCCCCCCACCATCCACGCTGTCCCCGCCACCATCTACACCGTCCCCGCCACCATCTACACTGTCCCCAACACCATCCACGCTGTCCCCGCCACCATCTACACTGTCCCCAAAACCATCCACACTGCCCCC
>NW_016107421.1:5188503-5201027 GCF_001604975.1 Cebus imitator | reverse complement strand
CCACCATCTACACTGTCCCCGCCACCATCCACACTGTCCCCACCACCATCCACGCTGTCCCCACCACCATCTACACTGTCCCCGCCACCATCTACACTGTCCCCAACACCATCCACACTGTCCCCGCCACCATCCACGCTGTCCCCGCCACCATCTACACTGTCCCTGCCACCATCTATACTGTCCCTGACACCATCCACACTGTCCCTGACACCCACATTGCGGAATGGGCCCCCCCACCATCTACACTGTCCCCGACACCATCTACACTGTCCCCGCTCCCATCCACACTGTCCCCCCACCATCTACACTGTCCAGAGGGTGAAACAGGACCGGAGACCAGGGCCAGGGGTGCCGGCTCAGAGTTCGGGGGCTGGGCTGTGTCTCAAACTCTGGCACAGCATCCAGAGTCCAGGAGGGGCCTCGGGGCCTAGGGGGTTGGGGGTCACTGCTCCCAGCTCTCAAGTCCCTTTCAGGTAGACGAGCAGCCAGGCGCTGGGCTCAGGTCACTGGCACCCTGCCCCCAGCCCCAGCCCGCTGCTGCCCTAAGGCTGGGCAGGACAGATGTGCAGCTCGCCTCTGCACTGGGACTCTGCAGAGGCGATGCAGTGGGTCTCCGACCCCTTGGGCCCCTGCCTTCTTCCACGTCCCCTCCTCTTTGTGAGAGCCTGTGGCCACCTGCCCTCTCCACACGGGCACCCCCTGTCCTCGGGAGCCCCACCCTCGACATCACTTTGAGGGGACTGTCGCCTGCCGGAGGGGCCTGTGGTCCCGTCCTCCATCCCTGGGCCCCTCGCACCTGTGACAGGGCTGTAGCACTGCAGGGCCAGGGCGTTGTACTTGCACGCACTGGAGCCCACCAGGTAGAGCCGGCCCCGGCAGCCGGCGGCCGAGAAGTTGCTGACGTATTTGAGGGCCGGGCTGATGGGCGTCCAGCTGTCCGAGTAGGGGTCGTAGCTCTCCACCTCCACCACGTCCAGGGTGGTGCCTGCAGGGCGAGGGCGGGCTGGGTCAGGGCTGGGAGGAGGTCGGGCCTGGAAACTCAGGGACTAGGTCTTTGTAAGGCAGCAGGGACCACCCTGGTGAGGGGTGGGGTGGTTCCTCATTTCACAGATGGGGAAGCTGAGGCTCTGAGAGGCGCCAGCACCTCCTAAGGCCGTGCCATCAGGAAGGGGTATGGGGGGTGGACACCCAGGGCCTAGAAATGCCCCGTTCTGCAGCTTGAGCTGGGGCTGATGTTCAGAAAGTGGCTGGCAGGGAGCCCTCAGGAGGCTGCCTGCCCCCAGGCCCCTCGCATGCTGGGAGTCATTTCCTGGGGTGCTCTGAACTACAACGGGGGACACAGCCCTGGGAGGGCTGGCTGTGAGACCCTGGAGCTGTAGGCAGCTCCCTCCCAGTCCCACAGAGAGTCTGGGTGTGACAGTGATGGGGACCTCTCCTGGGGAGAGCGGGCCCTGGCCTGGGTCCGTGTGAGCACCTGGGGACCTCACAAGCCCTGGGCTTGGGACCCCTTGGTGCTTTCTGGTCTCTGGATGGGGACACGGTAGCCACTGAGAGAAAGGGGACAGCTGGGACAGGTGGAGCATTAGAAGTGGCCTTAAGGCCAGTTTGTCACTGCAGAGCTTTGGGGCCACATGTCTCCTCCCCTGTCCGTCCCCTCCTTCCTGCCCTCCCCCTTTCCTTCCTTTTCTTTCTCTGCCTTGCGTTCTTTTTCCTTTTTGAGACTGGGTCTTGCTCTGTCACCCAGGCTGGAGCACAGCAGGGCACCTTGGCCGGCACATGATACCACGCCTGGCTATTTTTTTAAAAAAAATTTTATTGGCTGGGCACAGTGGCTCACTCCTGTAATCCCAGCACTTTGGGAGGCTGAGGTGGGTGGATCACCTGGGGTCAGGAGTTCGAGACTAGCCTGGCCAACATGGTGAAATCCCATCTCTACTAAAAATAAAAAAAATTAGCTGAGTGTGGTGGCATGTACCTGTGGTCCTACCTACTCAGGAGGCTGAGGTGGGAAGATCGCTTGAGCCCAGCAGAGGGAGGCTGCAGAGAGCTGAGATCGCGCCGCTGCACTCCAGCCTGGGTGACAGAGCAAGACTCTGTCTCAAAAATAAATAAATAAATTTAAAAAGGGAGACAGGGTCTCTCTAAGTTGCCCAGGCTGGTCTCAAACTCATAGGCTCAAGCAGTCCTCCTGCCTCGGCCTCCCAAAGTGCTGAGATTACAGGAGTGAGCTGCCACATTCTGTTTTTCGATGTTTCTTTCATCAGTGAAGGCTCCTGGGTGACTCCTTGCTGTAGCTGCGGGTGCTGGCAGATGGGTGTGCCGGTCCCCTGGCCTGCGACTGGCCCGCCCTACCAGACAGTGAGCCCTGAGGGTGGCAGTGGGAGCGGCATCTCCGTGGTCTCTGAGGCCAGCATAGGGTTCTCTGTCCCTGTAGCTGCAGGGATGAGAGGCTAGAACCAGGCCCTGGGGAGGGGTGGAGAGGAAGGCCTTACCGCCGATGACATAGATCTCCCCATTGAGTGCCGCGCTGGCGTGGTTGGTGCGGGCCTTCAGCATGGGTGCCACGGGCTTCCAGGCGGCCTCCTTCAGTGGGAAGCACCAGGCCTGAGTGGTTGACCAGGTGTCTGTCTTGGTGCCCCGAGAGCCACCTGCCGGGAGAAGTTCTGTCTACATGGGTACCACCTGCCTGGGACACCAGGCCAGTGGGGTCAGGGTACCAATGTCCGGGGCCCTCCTCCCATGCCAGGCCATGACTGCCAACATGGTGAGCCAGAGTGGGACCAGGGTAGTGCGGCGGAGCTGTGTGACTGCACAGGTTCCTCCATCCCCCATAAACAAGGGGGACAACATCAGCGGTTTCAAGCCCCTGTCAGTGGAAGCTTGTCCCCTACCAAATCGTACAAGGAACCCCAACTTCTGAGATTGGAAAGAGCAAAGTGACCCCTGCATTACCCAACTCCTTCTGGGGACCACCCGGTCAACCACCCAGGCCTGGGGCTTCCCGCCGAAGGAGGCCACCTGGAACCTCGTGGCACCCGTGCTGAAGGTCCACAGCAGCCACTCAGAGCCACACAGAGCCAGCGCAGCACTCAGCAGGCAGGTCTGGAGCCTCCACCGAAGGAGCTGTGTGGTGCAGGGGTTGGCCCACGCCAGCCTGTGTACAGGAACGGCTCCCAGCTCCCACAAGTGACCGTGGATTTTAAGTGCCCTTCTTTTCACATGCATGGCAAGGCCTGGACAAGCTGTGGCTAACCATCAGGGACCCACAGAGTGTGGGGAGTTGGTTTCAGGGGGGCTGCACTGTGCCCAGTGCTTGGCTGGGCAAGGAATCCCCAGAAGGGCCCCCGAGCTGCCCACCTGTGACATAGATGGCGTTGTTCAGGGCTGCCAGGGAGAAACCCCACTTGTGGTAGTCGGGGAAGTCTGGAAGTGCCATCCACCTCTCTGGCAGGAGGAGAGAGGCAGAAGGGTCAGGCTGCCAGGCTCCCTGCTGGAGCCGTCCCCACTCCTGCTTCCCCGGTGCCTTTCCACGCACCACTGCAGAAATGCCCCCTTCCCTGGTGGGGAAAGATAGGGGCAGGGTGGCATGGGTGCAGGGGCACAGGGGGTCCTAGGTCCTTTGGCTCCCCACACCCTCTGCAGCGCCTAGGACTGAGTAGACACGGGATAGCCCCTGGAAGGAGCAGCCAGGCTTTGGAGGCCAGTGTCTCGCCTTGACCCTGCAGTTGACCCCACTGACCCCGAATGGACCATTCAGCCCCGGGGTCTGGCCTTTCAGTCAGATGAGTGTGGGTTAAGTGGCCTGATCTGTGGGTGTCACTAGCGGGCGATGACACCAACAGCACAGCTTCCCCTTCCCCTTCCTCTTTCCCTGCCCTCTTGGGCACATACAGGGGATTGTGCACAGGCCCTGCTGCAGGCAGAGCGCGTCCAAATCCCAGCTGCTGTACCCCAGCCATGTGTCCTTGGGCAAACCCCAGCCTCAGTTCCCTTGTAGAATAGGGGTGACACCTGCCTCCCGGGAGCTATGAGGGCTTCAGCTGCTCAGCTGATGACGCCTGTTAGGATTATTATTGCTATGGTTGTGGGGCAGAGCAGCGTGCCCAAGTCAAGCCTGCCTCTTGGAGCTACAAGAGGTAAACTGAGGCAAGAGATGAGAAAATGCTTTGGAAAATCAAAATAAGACAATAAATGTGGAAATGGTAAAGTCCTATGTATGGACATATTTTGGGTATTTGTGGAAGAGACCCAGGCCTTTGGATGTCCCCTAGGAAGACTGTTTACTGTTTACGACCATTCTGGGGAGATGTGGAATATTCCAGGCCTCCCTGGGAGCAGAGCCTGGCATGGTGGGCAGAGGCCGTGTCCCCGTGACTCATGGTTCTGTCATTCCAGGGTGGGGATTGCCTGGCCGTCAATAGGCCCTTCCTGCCAGCATCCCCGCCTCCCGCCCAGGTCTAAGGGACAGCTGTTCCCTCCTGACGTCAGCCCCAAATCCCCTGTCAGCCCCTGACCCCAACAGCCGGCCTCGGGCTTCCTGGAGCCTGCCAGTTGCTGACGCCATGGGGATAGTTGGCGACCTACCAACCAGCCAGCCTGCATCAGCCCTTTCCAAGGCAGCCCCTGGGGCCAGTGCGGGGGGGTCCCCATACCCCCTTTCCTGCCAAATGGCAGACCTGGCCTCAGCGCCCACTTCAGGGCTCCCTGCAACTGTGTGAGGAAAAAGCAGGAACCCATTTCATAGACGAGGAAACTGAGGCTCAGAGCGGTGAGGTCACCTGCTGGAGGGCTGGGATAGGAGCCCCGTTTGGGCTGACCCAGAAGCTGAGCTTCCACTGGTCCAGCTGCCTGCACCCCTTCACCCCAACCCCGCTCTCCCCTTGGGGTCTTGATTCCTCTATCAGGCGCACCGAGCGGGGGGCATGGGGAGGGGCAGAGGCCTGGCCACCCACCACACAGTGTGCAGTCTGGGCCGTTGAGCCCTGTGCACCAGCCCCAGGGCCTAAAAGGGACCAGAGTCCTAGGCTCTAGCTGCAGGGAGAGGGAGCAGCAGTGCCCCAGCCTTCCTCCCCACGGGGGTGCCCAGGCTCCTCCGCAGCCCCCAGGTGAGGTCCTCTACACGCCTCACTTGCTCTACCTGCAGCGAGGGCACAGCAGCTCCTGCCGGGACCGAGGGACAGCAGACGGGCCCGGGCACGAGAGGGGTACTTACTGGCCTTGCTGTTGTAGAAGGCAAAGTTCCCAAGGGGGGGGGTGTGATCCTCGCCTGCCTCATCCTCCTCCAGCGCCCGCCCGCCCACCACCACCAGGACCTCCTCCAGCTTCTGCCGGAGGGTGGGTGGCACCTGTGGGGTGGGAGGCCAGGGTCAGAGCAACAGCGACGTCTCCCCATGCCCAGAGCCCCTGAGTGTCCTGGGCAGGCCTCAGCATGTGTGTGAGCGTGGGCGTGCCTGTTGCTAGGGATGGCATGTGCCCGAGCGCACAAGCTGGCCCTCCTCGCAGTCACCGCATGCCTTTCAGGTCCATTTCTGAACTGCCTTCAGAACCCACCCGCTGCAGGTCCGCAGCGCCACGCGTGAGCTTTTCCTTGCCCTGCTCCCTGGGTGGCCTCTAGCAGGCAGCACAAGGGTGTCCTGGCTACGTGGGAAACGCTGGCTGCCTTAGGAATGTCCAGTAAGCACTCACTGTCTAGGGCTCCCCCACAGCCACCCATCCTGGCCCCCCCATGGAACCCCCAGATCTCCCACTGCCAGCATTTAGAATACAAGGTGACTGCCTCCAGGCAAGGCTCTGAAGCCAGCTCCAGCAGGAGGCCGGGTGCTCTGTGACTGGCTGGCATCCAGTGGGGACAGGGGTTAGGGTTTTGCCCTCTCCTCACTCCACCCTAGGCCTGAGGACTATCAGCCCAAGCCACCGTTTGTCCCTGGACTTGCTTCCTTCAGAGTGCCCTGGAGCAAGGCCCCTGAGCAGGGTGCCCGGCAGCTGACCAAGCAGCCACTCCCAGACCTGTCACTCCCTCGTGACCCGCCCTCCCCGCCAGGCCCACCGCCAGCACAAACAGGAAGTGGCACCCCGTAAAAGCTCGGACTGCCATGCCTATCTGTGCCTCCTTTGCCTGTGCACAAAGCTGTACCACCTTCCTGGATGGTTTCCCTTCCTTTCCTCCTTGCAATCTCCTATTCCTCCTCTAAGGCCCAGCTCAGATGCTGCCTCCTCCATAGAGCCCTCCCTGACTGCCAGCCCCTCTCAGAATGCATCCTGGGCATGTGTTTGACCATCCACACTGCCTGAGATCTGTTTCCAGGTTTGTCCCACTGAGCTGCAGGCTCCTTCCAGACAGGGCCAGATCTTACCACTTCTACATCCCCCCGCTGGCACCCAGGGTGTGGCACACAGAGACACCATCCGCACTTAAGGGTGAATGCTGATGTCCTCACAGGCCCAAACAAGGAGCAGAGCAAGGTCAGAGGGCACCTTGGGATGTCCACTCCTTACTCTGTCCCTACGCAGGTGGGTGTCTGCCCTGCTTCCCACGGATGGGGGCCTCCCAACCGCTCACTCACCCCATCGTGGCCCTGGGACAGGGCTGCCCGGCATGCCTCTGACTCCTGGATCAGGGGCTCTGTGGCCAGCAGCTGCAGCACGCAGGGCTTGGGCACGGCGTCCAGGTGCACCAGGCTGAGGAGCTCGGGCAGGTGGGCAGCCCGGGCCTGCGGGTCGTGGCGCACCCAGCGCAGCAGGGCCTCAAGCCGGCTTTGCTCTGGCCGTACCTGCAGCAGGTCGCTGGCCAGACAAGTGGCCAGCCGGTCTCGGGGAAGCTGAAGGAACTCATCCTCACGTGCCACAGCCTCAAAGTTCTCTCGCAGGAAGGCCCAGGCCTTGGCAGCCACGCCCAGCAGCCCTTGCTGCTCCCCGAACTCACAGATGCCCAGGCAGTTGGCAGCATCCAGCTGCTGCTGCAGGTAGCGGCCGCAGACCTTCTGCACGGAGGGGAAGTGCAGGCGTGCAGCTGTGCGTGTCAGCGCCTCCACGTTGCCCTGCGTGATGGTCAGCCGGCCCGTGTACACGAAGTCCACCAGTTGCCCCACCACAGCTGGCTCCACGTCCTGCAGCTCCACACGCGCAGAGAAGCTCTCGGCGAAGTCACCTGCAAACATGGCGTGGAAGTAGGGGCTGCTGAGGGCCAGGAGGCCACGGTGGCATGGCAGTTCCCGGCCACCCACCAGCAGTGTCACATCCGCCAGCTTAGGCTGAGAGCGCAGCCGCTGCAGGCCCTCCAGCATGTCCTGGGCATGTGAGGGCAGGTGGAAATCCAGGTCATCCATGTTCCGCACCATGATGCTGTGCCCACTCAAGGGAAGAGGTGCCTGGAGCCGCCTGAGCTCCTAGGAGAGAAGAGAGCAGGGTCAGCAAAGCGGGGACGGTCTCATCCATCTGAGCAACCCGTCCAGCCTGTCTATCAGCCCTTTCATCCCTTGATAAACACAGGCTGAGCACTGACCATGTGCCAATCACTTTACCCGCCATCTGCCTCAAGCCACTCCTGCAACCCTGCAAGGTAGGGCAGGTGGCATTCCCATTTGCAGTGAGGAAATTGAGGTTCAGAGAGGGTGGGATTGGCCAGGCATTCAGGGCAAGACAGGCTGGCAGGAGAACCCATGCCCTGGGCCTCTTCCACAACCCTGGGCTACACTGAGCCCACCCCCTAGGGGCCTAGAGGCACCCAAACACCCGGGAGGCGTCCTCTGTCCCAGATCCCACGTTGCCGGGGAAGCCATTAGGGGGCCACAGCAGCTCCCCTTCCCGCGGTGCTTCCAGGTGCCAGGCCACATGCCAAGCATGCAAAGAAGCTCTCAGCAGAATCACCTGTGCATTCACCGCTCAGCCCCACAGCAGTCCTGGAGGGTGGGTCTAATCATTGCCCCTTTTACAGCTGGGGAGACTGAGGCACAGAAGGTTTGAGTCACTTGCCCAAGATCACACAGCTAGGAAGTGGTGGAGCTGGGGCTGGAACTCAGAGCTCCCTGCAGTCCACGTGGCCGGGTGGAGGCTGCTAAACAGAAGCGGCCAACCAAAGGCAAGCAGTGTTCTGAAGGGTTTCGCAACACCACACTCACATGGCTGACGTCAGCCAGGCCGCTTCCAGGCTCATGTCATTATGTGCATGTGGCTTGTGTCCTTCTGGTATGGCACCCTAAGACAGCCATCCCTAGGAGAGATCAAATCTATGCACAAGCCTTC
The DNA here is from genome assembly GCF_001604975.1 of Cebus imitator. NCBI lineage: Eukaryota > Metazoa > Chordata > Mammalia > Primates > Cebidae > Cebus > Cebus imitator. The sequence continues at coordinate 5,192,783 of NW_016107421.1, read as the reverse complement.
ATCTCGGTCAGCCCAGGGCGAAAGGCTGCACGGCGGGGAGGCCGTTCGCCCGCTAGGGGGCGCCTCGCAGAGCCGCAGTGGGCAGGATTGGCGGCCGCGCCTCCACGGGGACAAAATGCTTGGGAACGCCAGCGGCACGGAAATGACAAAGCTCAGCTGGAGAACCAGGAGGCCAAGAGCCTGGCCAGGGCGGCCGCGGTGCAGGTGCAGGTAGTGGGAGTTGGGGCGCCCTGGCCTCCCGACCCCGGTGCTGCCTCCCAGCCCCAGAGCAGGGAGGCCCCTGGGAGCGTGCCCGGCTTCACTGACCAGCCCCAGCTCTTGCACACAGGGTGGCTCAGGCGGCCGCAGCCCCACGCCCCACGCCTCAGCAGCCTGGCCAGTACACACGTACCCACCCAACACTGCATGCATGGGGTCCTGTCTGGCCCCCCCAAGGGGGTGCTGGAGCTGGTGAAGGCAGCTCTGCCCTCCCTGGGCCTCAGGGAGATGAGCTGGGGCCTGAGTAGGCGACGGGCTGTCCCTGGGCCACCGCCTGCAGGCCTCACATTCCTGTCATTGTTGTGCTGTCTTGGACCAGCTGCTGCCCTGGCCAAGGCCGGCAGGTGTGAGTGCCCCCAATTTCCCTGGGGGCTCACAGGAGCCTGCTGACACCCCTGAGTCCCTGCATGGGCCCGGGGCTTCCTGAGGGTCTCAGTGTCTCACCCTAGTTCCCGCCCAGCCCCGGAGTGAGGAAGCCAAGTGGGCAGGACAGCAAACGGCCTCAGCCCAGCCAAGCTGGCGACTGGCCAAGTGGTCCTGGCTGCCATTGAGGGGTGGCCTGGCCTCCCTCCCATCTCTCCAGCTGGGACAGAGGGAACCCTGTCTCCTGAGCCCCCACCCTGAGGAGCCTGGCTTAGCCACTGGCAGGGCTGGGGGTGTCTCCAAGGCACCCCGCTGTGATCCTGGTCTCCTGGGCCTAACCCACCCTCCCTACTGCTCCCTGCTGAGTTCCCCCCGCCCTCTCTGCTGTCCCCTGTTCCACAGACCCCTGGATCCTACCTCTCAGCCTGGACCTCGAAGCTGAGAACACAGATTCGAGAGCAGGACTGCCCAGCTGGCAGCCAGGGGACACGGAGGCCTGCAGGGTGGGGCAGGGCTGGGCTGGTGGCCACGTGGGGACAGGAGGGTATTTTTAGCCTCTGTCTGCAGGGCAGGGGGAGGGTCAGGCAGTGAGGGCTGGGCAGGTGGGGGAAGGAGCGAGACACCAGCTCCTCGGTGACTGTCGGCTCAGAAAGCCCATTGAGGCCTTCGAGGGACCCGTGGCCTCGGACAGACTTCAGGAAGGGCTCCTGGGCAAGGATGGGTGGAAGCTCTGGCGGCTGGGCTGACTGGTGGGGGCAGGGCGCAGCTTCCCCACCTGTTTCCTCATCTGCAGGGTGGGGACAGAGGAGGCTGTGGTGGGAGACCCGGGTCCCAGAGAGCCTCGGCCCAGGGCCACGACGCTGACAGGTGCCCCCTTCACTGTTGATGCCGACGGCACCTCTGTGTCCTCTTGTTCTTTTGTCACAAGGGAAAATTCGATTATGCTGAGTAAGTGCACTTTGGCCCGCAGAGGCTTTCCAAGCTTGGGGTCCATGGTGGTGGTGCAGACACTTTGCCCAGAGAGGGGAGGAGGCACCCTCAGATTCGGGGAGATCCTGGGGCTCCTTCCCCTGCTACCCCATGGCCTTGGCCTTGGGGCTGCCCAGGACAGCTAAGAAACAGGGTCATCTAAAACCACATCAGCAGGCTCCCAGCCTCCCGTCCAGCATTTGGTTCGTGGAGGTCGCAGGGGGAGTGCCTCACACCTGGGGGACCTGGCTTAGAACCGCAGGCCCTGACCAAGGTCAGGTGGGTTGAGTTGGGGAATGAGGGGCCACGGGACACAGTGGTCAGAGCAGAGCTTCCTGGCTGAGGGGCTTCAGGTACACAGGAGAGAAGCCCTCAGCCCTCTATCCATCGGCCACGTGGCCTGACCAGTATGACCATTTTCAGGTGTGCTGCGATCCGGAGAAGCTGGAGACCTGGAGGAGCTGAGGCTGTGGCCTCTTGATGCTGCTAGGAGTTGTCCTAATGCTCTTACACACCAGAGAGACCCAGGTGGCCCCCAGGGAGACAGAACTGTACTCTTGGGAGAGTTAGGGAATTTCTCAAGGATGCTGAGGTGGCTGCCCTGACCTCTGGGGTCCTGGACACACGGCATGTGTCCTGTGAGCGTAGCAGCTGGGCTTGCTACCCTCTGAGGACTTGGTCGTGGCCTGGAAACCAGTCCCTGCTCCTAAGATGTACGCAGCCTATGTTACCTTCTAGAAGTGTTACCTTCTAGAAGGTTCCCTGAGTCCATCCCTCCTCTACAGCCCAGCCTGCCCCCCGCTCCTGCTTTCTCCCCTGCTCCTGTCACATACTGACCCAGGAGTTTGCCCCTGGCCTTGGGCATCAGCCTCACGTTGTGGGGGCAGGAAGACCCCAACTCTCGCTGTGTCCAGGACCACCATGGGACGGGCGCTGGGGTGTCGAGTTTCCCCACTGTCCCCGCTGTATGCAGAAAGAACATGCAGGGTTAATGCAGTCCCAGCTGGGGCTGGAGGAAATGAGGACAGGGGTTCTGATGACAGGCTGCTGTCACGGGGAGCTGGCTCTGCCCGGGGAACAGCACTGCTTGCCAAGTGTGGAGTCCTCACAGCTGCCGTCGTGGGGCCCGGAGCCCCAGCACCTCAGATGACAGGTCAGTTTGAGAAACTTGACACCAGGGGCGCAAAACGGATCCTCATCGACAGATTGCTGCCGAGCAGTGCGGCTTTTAAAAATACACTGCTAGTTTCTTTATGAGGATAAAAATAACAGAAGTTCCTTTTGGAAAACAGAAAAATAAAAAGCAGAAAACAGCACCAGAAAAAAAACATTTGGCATTAATATGCTCCCAGCTCGTTCCTGTTGTCAAAGTGAGCACGCCTGTGTGTGGGTCAGTGCTCTTTCTTACATGTGGTTATACTGCGGGTGTTTCTGATGTGATCAGCACTTGAAAATAAGATGTTCAACCTCCGCTGGGCACAGTGGCTCATGCCTGTAATCCCAGCACTTTGGGAGGCTGAGGCACATGGATCACCTGAGGTCAGGAGTTTGAGACCAGCCTGGCCAATGTAGTGAAACCCCTGTCTCTATGAAAAATACAAAAATTAGCCAGGTACATGCCTATAGTCTCAGCGACTCAGGAGGCGGAGACAGGAAATCGCTTGAACCCAGGAGCCAGAGGTTGCAGTGAGCCAAGATCGCACCACTGCACTCCAGCCTGGGTGATAGAGCAAGACTCCGACAAAAAAAAAAAAAAAAAAAAAAAAAAAAGAAGCGATTTTCAATTTCATCTCAACAGGATGACATCACACTTTGTGAAGTTGGGAGTGATAACTGGTCACTCCTGTTCAAGGACGTTCAAGCTGTTTTCCACTTGGGACTATTATAATGAAGGTGGCATCACCTGTGTGATTATTCCTTCAGAATAGATTCTGAGCGTGAAAGTTAAAACGTGTGAGGCCGGGCGCGGTAGCTCATGCCTGTAATCCCAGCACTTTGGGAGGCCAATGCTGGTGGATCACTTGAGGTCAGGAGTTACAGACCAGCCTGGCCAACATGGTAAAACCCTATCTCTACTAAAAATACAAAAATTAGCTGGCCGTGGTGGTGTATCCCTGTAATCCCAGCTACTTGGGAGGCTGAGGCAGGAGAATCGCTTGAACCCGGGAGATGGAGGTTGCGGGGATCTGAGATCACGTCACTGCACTCCAACCTGGGTGACAGAGCAAGACTCCATCTCCAAAAAGAAAAAGAAAAAAACGTGTGAGTGAGGCCCAGTCCGCCTGTCGGTCTGCCCACCCCTCGGGGCGTTAGAGCCCTGCACAGCACCTCTCACTCCATCCGCGGCGATCTGGGGCCTGGGTTCCATCAGGCCGTCCTTGTTCCCTTTCGCCAGCGCTCTCAGCACGTGGGACGGCGCCTCCTTCCCTGAGAACCTGCTGCGGTATGCTGTGTGTTCGCTGTTCAGATTTCTTTTTTCTTGGGTCCAAACCACCTTGTTTGACGGCATCTGGCTCTGTAATGATGACATCTTCGAATCTGAGATGGAAGACCCTCGTTGCTCTGCTATTTACATGTTTTTGTCTGCTGCACTAGTGATCTCGCACCGCTAAGGAACTGCCCTGAAATCCAAGGTCCTAGAACCGTGCCCGCGCGTCGTCTCAGCGTCTCCTCGGGAGCGCGTGCGTGCG
>NW_016107421.1:5181218-5187416 GCF_001604975.1 Cebus imitator | reverse complement strand
GCGTGTGCGTGCGTCCTCGTCTCTCAAGGCGCCTCCTCGGGAGCGCGTGCGTGCGCCCTCGTCTCTCCGCGTCTCGTCGGGAGCGCGTGCGTGCGGTGGCTCCACCTCGGGATGACTCAGGAGGGCCCCAGAAGTGCTGAGTCCAGCTGCAGTCATCGGAAGTGGGGCGTGAGGAGGAAGGGTCTGCGGGCTGTGGGCTGGAGAACCAGTTCCCCCCACAGGTCCCAACCCACAGGTAGAGCCACTCCCAACGTGGCGACTGCTTCCCTGGAACAAGGCCAGCAACGGAGATGAAGCCGTGGCGTCTTCCGCTGCCCACTCAGAAGGGATGTCTGCAGCTTCATCCTATTCCGGGGTACCCCGGGTGGAACGGGGCTGCATGCCGTGGCCACCCAGAGGCTGGGGGCCTTCGCGCAGGCTGGCCTCCATGGCAGCTTCGTTCATTTCTTCTTTTAAATGGCCTTCAGAGATTAAATTTTTAACAAGAGCTAGGCTTTGCATTCAGCCGGTGCACAGACATGCAGGGAGCCCGCCCCTCTGCACATTGACCCAGCCACGGGGCAGAAGCTGGGTTCCCGCACTGCCAGTGGCGAGGGTCGCTGTTTCTCCACATCTCCATCCTGCCGTCATCTGTGGACTGGGGACACAGGGCTCCCTTTCTCCTGGATGTTTTTGACTCATCAGGAGGCTCCCGGGCTTTGCGCCTTTGCTTCACATGTGGCGGCCTTGCTGATGTCGGCGCCTCCACGGTGCTAAGGGTGCAGCCTCTGGTCCTCAGTGAGTTTTTTGTCAATTGGACAACAGATTTATAGGCACCAAACGGGCCCTACAGCTGAGTGTGGCATTGCAGGGGCCCGCGCCTCCCTGCTCCGGGGACACATGCTCCCCACAGGTGAGCTGCTGCTGGGCCAGGGATTCCAGCTGCTGGGCACCAGGATCGCCAGGAATATCTTAAAACGCCAGTTTTGGCCGGGCGCAGTGGCTCAAGCCTGTAATCCCAGCACTTTGGGAGGCCGAGGCGGGTGGATCACGAGGTCAAGAGATTGAGATCATCCTGGTCAACATGGTGAAACCCCGTCTCTACTAAAACTACAAAAAATTAGCTGGGCATGGTGGCGCGTGCCTGTAATCCCAGCTACTCAGGAGGCTGAGGCAGGAGAATTGCCTGAACCCAGGAGGCGGAGGTTGCGGTGAGCCTAGATCGCGCCATTGTACTCCAGCCTGGGTAACATGAGTGAAACTCTGTCTCAAAACAAAACAAAACAAAACAAACAAAAAAAAAAACTCCAGCTTTCCAGACCCTACCTAAATGATGCAGAAGGTCATTTACGGGGCACTCCAGAGCACCCCAGCAGCACTCCAGGGATCCAGACTGGATCTGAGCCACACCTCACCCCTCACCTGGCAGCCCTTCTGGGACCCGATGTATGTGCCCACTGCTGGCCTTGATCCAGCTCAGCTGGGAGACTGAGGCCCAGAGGTTGTGGAGTACTTGTCCAAGATCACAGCAAGTGGGCAGGGACGCCTGGAGCCAGGAGGGCAAGCTCCCTGCCCAGTGCTCTCTCTTGAGCACCCTTGGCTAGGGGTGACCTGAGGCCTGTTGACCCCATTCAGCCCCCTCCTCTGTCAGGGCACTCAGAACAACATCCCCTCGAGGGGTGCCAGAGGAGACTCCAGGAGACACTGGAACACCCAAACCTGACACCCCCAGCCAAGGGCTCTCCCTAGACCCATCCGCTGCCCCATGCCCCCTGCCAGCCCTGGGCAGTGGCTGCACTGCATGGAGCCGCCCTCGTCTGTTCTCCACTGGGTGCATGTTGTGGCCCAGAGCCAGGGCCCCACTGACTGAGCAGTGTTCAGGAAGCTTCTGGCTGTTCCCAGCACCCTGCTCCTTACAACTCTGAAACACCTGTAATCCCAGCACTCTGAGAGGAGGAGGTGGGCAGATTTCTTGAACCCAGGAGTTCAAGACCAGCCTGGGCAACATAGCAAGAGCTGGACCCCCAAAAATACAAAAAAAAAAATTAGCCAGGTGTGGTGGCTGATGCCTGTAGTTCCAGCTACTTGGGAGGTTGAGGTGGGAGGATCGCTTGAGCCCAGGAGGCAGAAGTTGCAGTGAGCTGAGATTACTGCACCACTGCATTCCAGCCTGGGCAACAGAGCCAGATCCTGTGAAAGAAAGGAAAAAAGGAAAGGAAGAAAGAAAGGAAGGGAGGGAGGAAGGGAGAAGACACAAAAGAGAGGCAGAGAAAGAGAAAAAAGGACGGAAAGAAAGGAAGAAAAAGAGAAAGGGAAGAAAGAGAAGGAACTGTGAAATGCCAGCTGCACGCCGGTGAGTGTCTGAGACCATATTGGTTCCCCAGCACAGAGGCCCCTCCCATGTGGAACCTCCATCCTCCCTCACTGCAACCCCGGGAGAGTAAGGTCCCCATGCACCCCATGCTGCAGATGAGAAACCAGAGGTTAAGAGGGACCAAGAACATGGCCCTGGTGTTTCAGCAGAGCTGAGATGAGGGTTCGGGTCTTCGTACCGGGCTCTGAGGGCACAGGCGGCTCTCACGGGTGGCTGAACAAGCAGCACAAGAGAGGGGTGGACTAGGAACGGGAATCTTTATTTAGCAAACACATGTTCGGCTTCAGCTCTGCGGCAGGGTCCTCAGAAGTGGAGGAAACTGGAGGGGGCTGGCTACAGAGCAGGCCCTGGGGGAAAAGCCACGGGCCTGGGGCTGGGCCATTGCTAGTTCCCTTCCCGGTCCCGCTCACCCCGATGGCCAATACCACCCCTCTCAATTTTACGTCTTCTTGAGCGTCCCTCCCCATGGGCCCCAGTCAGCCGTAAGAGTCTCTCTTCCATCCACCAGCTTGCCCGCTGCCCTCCATGCTCTGCCCGGACAAACCCTGGGAGCGAGGTGGGGACCCCTGACAAGCTTGTCCCTGACTGCACCCTCCTCTGTCCCAGGGAACCTGAAGCCTCCCCTCCCTGCCCCTGCCTGCTGGGCCATCTTACAGCTGCAGAGCCCTACCCCCAAAGTCTCTGTGGGCTTGGGCCCAGCCCTCGTCAACCCCAGAGCCTCAGTGATGATCCATCCTCCTGGCTGCCATCAGGAGCTGCGGACGAGCCACACCCTGTGCCAATGATGCCCAGCACCCATTAAGGGATACTCTGCAGCACCCAGAGCCCCCAAGGGCGGAATCCATTTCTGTGTCCCTCCCGCCAGCACCCAGGCCACCGTGGAGGAGAGGTGTGCTGTGGGTGACACCCAAGTGTCCTCATGAAGTAGCCGCACTCCACCGAGGTCCGGCTGGTGGCCACCCCTGGTGGCATTCTCCTCTGTTGCAGCAGCCTTTGAGAGTGGGTACCGACCACCCTGCCTGGAGGTCTCCTGACCACTGCTACTCCCACACCCCTGCTCTCCGGCCTTGCGGGGGTCCACGACCAGGCCGGGGCAGTCAGCTGGAGGACAGGGGCCCCATGGGGAGCCTTCCTTTGAGGGAGCTGGGCCTCTGGAGCACCTTGGGGGTGTGAGCACCTGGCCTGGTGGGCGTAGGTGTGTGACCAGCAGGGACAGTCTGGCAGGAAGGCCTCCTGCCCATGGAATCTGTCCTGCCCATGGAATCTGCGGGAGGTGAAGGAGTGTGGCCCAAGGTCAGCAGGAGAAATGGGCAGGACCAGGGACTGGGCCCACCTCAGGCTTATGTGGAAGGTGGATGTGGCTGAGGCCATCAGCACCAGAGAAACTGAGGGACAGGACGGCCAGGAAACTGGTGGCACTGGGGAAGGACAAGTGGGAAACAGATAGCATCACAGGTCCCGGGGGCCGGCCCAGCAGAGGTGTCCTGGGCTGGGGTGGGTTGTCACCTAACTTCAGGGCTTACCAAGGGGCTTTCTGGGGGCAGTGGTGAGGAGTCTGAGTCCCGGCTTGGAGGAGAAGTAGGTGACAGAACAGTCTCGCAGCCTGTGATAACCAGCAGGGTGGAGGCCGCCATGCACACACTGAGCATCCAGCAGCTTTGCCTGGCTCACCCGGCCACCAAGGGAGTAATCAGGGAAAAGGAAAGAGAAACCCCCAGTCACCCCCAAACCACGTTCTGAAAAGCAGGCTGCCCTCTGGCTGGGTCACTCTCCAAAGTTGAACATCTCAGCTTCCTTCTCCTTCCAGAAGGCAAAGCTCCGGTCGATGTAGCCGCAGATGTCCTCGCTGTTGAAGCTGCCCCGCTGGGAGCGGGTCCCCAGCCGCTGTAATGTGGGCTTGGGGCCGCTGCAGGGGACAGCAGCGTGCGGCAGGGGCCCAAGCGGTGTCAGTCCTGACTTTCGGCCAGGCTCTGAGTCCCAGGCGGGACCCTGGCTTGAGCCAAAGAAGCGGGCTTTGATGTCCTCGAAGCCATCAGTCCAGGCCCGACGGCCAGTGGCCACCTCATCGGTCACGGCCTTGTGGAAGGTGCGCACAGCCTCCCAGCCATGGGTGCCCAGGTGCTCGAAGACTTCGAAGCAGAGCAGGTGGCGCGCCTTGCGCTCCTCAGCTGGCAGGTCGCACTCCAGGAGCTGGAAGTAGCCCAGCATGAAGAGGTCCAGTGAGAGGCTGCTGTAGGGCACGGGAGCCCCATCCACGTGGGGCAAGAACTGCTCGGGGGACAGGGCCCCACGGGGCCACCGGCTCAGCCGCCGCAGCTGCCGGGTGGGCACGTGAGCCATGATGGCCTTCCAGTTGCCCAGCAGGTGGGTGATGGTGCTGCGCTGCTGCCACAGGTGGCCCAGCCGGGGGCCCTGGCTGGGCGGAGAGGGTGGCCCAGGGCTCCTGGTGGCCTCCCGGCCCTGAGAGCCTGTGTGGCGGGCTTCTAGGGTCCTGCAGGCCACGGTCTTGAGGGCCGGCGTGTAGGCCGACCTCCTCCAGTGGCTGAGGAAGAGCATGACGATGCGTTCCTTGCGCAGGCTGGCCGGGTCCTGGCCGGCCGCGGCACCCACCTCCGATGGCACCTCCTCGCAGCTGATGCCGGAGTCGCTGGCCTCCTCTGTGTCACCAGGCCTGGGCTGCCCCAAAGCTGGGACACTGCGGGGCTTAGGCAGGGCTTTCCAGCAGCCACTCAGGCACTGCCTGGGCTGGGCTCCCGGCTCGCAGGGGCCAGGGTTGAAGCCACAGAGCGGGCTGGAGGCCGACTCGAAGGTGCCCCGCAGCGTCCGCACAGACACCCCCCACTCCTGGATCTGTCGCTGGGCCTCGCTCCAAGAGGGGCTGGCCGAGGCCTCCCCGCAGGTGTCCCTCAGTGGCCGGGTGGCTGGCTTCTCATCCCCCTGCACTAGCCCGTGCACTCCCTTCAACAGCAGGGACAGGCTGCGCACCAGGCGGGAGATGTGGCTGCACCAGAAGGGCAAGGGCTGCCCCCCAGGGGCCACCTCTGAGGCCTCCGCAGAGCACGTGGACTCAGCAGATAGGTTGGGGGCCTCCTCAGCCTCCAGTCCGGGCGCCCGGGGCAGGAAGTGGCTGTTGACCGTGATGCTGACCAGGGGCTCCGGCAGCAGGGCCTGCAGCTCAGCTGCCAGCCGGCCCAGCTCACTCTCATACTCCTGACAGCGGCGCCGAAGCTGCAGGTCCGCGATCTGCTTCTCCAGGTAGACCAGGTCGTCCTCGGTCAGTAGCTCCCCAAAGGGGCCCAGGATGGCCTGGTGGGTCTGTGAGTACCTCCAGGACGCTTGCTCCACAGGGCGGGAGCTGCCACTGTCATCCTGGGCACAGGAAAGGCAGGGTGAGCAGGGCCAGGGCTGCTGGACACCAGCTCCTGGGGTGGCCGGCCCAGTGCAGACCTGGAGGCTCAGGAAAGGCGGGTTCCTCTCAAAGGGTGGAGGTGCGCCTGCCCTGCCTCCTCCGCACTTCCTAACCTGCCCACATCTGCTCCAGGTTCCATGGTCAGGGCCCTCCCTGCCCCTTCCGGCCAAATGTGGAGCTCTCTGTGTTTGGACAGCAGCCCTGGGGGAAGGCAGCTCAGCCACTCTACTCTGCACCCCTGCCACCCCATCCATCCCTGCCGCCCAATAAGCATCTGCTGTCCCACGCTGTGTCCACCGCCAGGGCCCAACAGGGACTCCCAGCCTTTGCCAGGCTGTGCCCAAGCCCATATCTTGAGCCCCTTAGCCTGCCCACCCACCATCAGCACCCCCCACCCGCCATCAGCACCCCCCACCCGCCATCAGCCCGCCCACCC
>NW_016107421.1:5170166-5181022 GCF_001604975.1 Cebus imitator | reverse complement strand
CCCCACCTGCCATCAGACCACTCACCCATCATCAGTCTCCCCCCGCCCACCATCAGTCCACCCACCCGCCATCAGCCTGCCTACCTGCCAGCAGCCTGCCCAGCCTCCAAGTCCCTGAGTTCTCAGCATCTCTGCAGAGCCTCTGGTCTTGCCCCAAGATAAGACTTCAAGGGGCTTCCCAGCTAGGGCAGACCCTCTGACCTGCTCAGCTCCAGTCTTGCTCTGCTCTGAACCCTGCAGCCCTCAGGCCCTGTGGCTCCCAGCCCAACAAGCAAGGACAGGCTGGGCCCTCAGACAGGGCTGTCCCACAGTCCTGCGACAATGGAGTCAGGCTGTATTCCAGCAGCCAGGAGCCACCTGTGGCTATAGAAACGACAGGCGACGGAGGAGCAGGACTTTTCCTTTCCTTACATTTGAATTAATGTAAATGGCCGCCTGTGGCTACATGACTGCTGGACAGCGTGGCGCTAGACCAAGGGGTGCAGAGCTCACTGTCCTGACAAACTGTGGGCCTCTGAGGGTCCAGTTCCTGCACTGTCCTCACAGCAGCCAGCGAGCCTGTTAAATCCAAACCGCAGCCCTTCTCTGCTCAGATTCTCGGTGGCTCCTCGCAGCCTCACAGAGGTGCAGTCATACCAGCCAGCCTCCTCTCCAACCTCAGCCACCCACTCCTCGCCCGGGTGCCCCCTCCTGCCCCTCCCTAGGTCAGCCAGGCCTCAGGACGTCACACTGGCTGTTCCCTCTGCCTAGGCGGTGCTTGCCTCAAATTCCCACAGGGCTCTTCCTCTCTTTCTTCTGGCCCCTGCTCAAGGCTACGTCCCCGGAGGGGCCCCCTAAGCACCCATATATCATAGCCCCCCAAATGCTTTGCTTTCTCCACAGCAGTGGGAATCGCCCACACACCTGCCAGCATCTGCCCATGAACCACCATCTTCCCTGCTAGATGCTGCGCCCGGGAGGGCAGGGCGTGCCCTTCACTGCCTAGAACAGCACTTGGCACAGGCAGGCATGTGCCACAAATCCGCCAAGTGGCCAAGTGGAAGGCTGTGTGGGACCGATGCCTCCAGAGCAGGGGAGGGGGCTCTGCTCAGAGTCCTCTGGTCTGGTTCACTTCATCCTCTGGTGGAAGCAACAGCCAAGGCCACAGAGGAGAGGGGCCCCTGGGTCTTGGATTCAGGTCTGGGCCCTGGGCACCCTGACTTCCACTTCCACTGCCTGGAAAAGGCCTCGCCCCACCCCACCCCTTCCCAGGGCCTACCTGGGCCTCCGCAGCGCTCTCTGCGCCCAGGCGCGCCTGCAGCTTCCGCACCATTACCTGCCGCTTCCACTCGGGGATGGGCCGGCCGCGCTCATCCCACGTGGGCACCAGCCCGTCGATGTCGCCTGAGGGCAGCCCCTCCAGTTGCAGTGAGGCCAGGCCATCCGGGGCATCCCCCGTCAGCACCGTCTCTGTCCCCTGTGCAGACGGGGGTGGGTCACACAGGCCTGGAGAGGACCCAGACCCTGAGTGGTGGGAAGATCTGAGAGGGCGTGGAGGGCTGGCTCAGCCCAGGGCACGCTAACAGGGCACTCTCAGAGGAGGGACAGTGGGGGCCATGGACAGCTCCCCACCTCCTCATCTCCAGCTTAAGAGTGAGGCCTCCGAGGGGAGGGACCCGAGGTGGGGGCAGGGGCAGGGTGTGTGTAAGGGGATTGTTGGCAGAGAAATGAAACCAGAGACCCCTCCCCGCCTCCCATACAAGGCCAGCAGATGCTGCGTGTCCCTGGGCAAACTTGCTCTGGGCACAGCTACATGGACAAAGTCTGGCAGCCAGTCCTGTGGTGCAGCACTTGTCAGAGGCTTCAGTGTGCTGGGCACACGCCAGCTCTCCAGGAGGGGCAGTGCCACGTGGCACTGCCCGGACTCCCACCGAACATCTGTGGTTGAGAATCCGCAGGAGTCCCTCAGGGAAAGGCTGAGCTGGGTTTCTAAGGGCCTGGTGCCCAGGAAAGGGTGGGGAGGGGGAGCAGGACCCTTCCGTTGGTCCAGGCTGGCTGAAGCCTTGAGGAGGAGGACAGTGGCAGTGCGCCCCTGCCCGTGGATGGCTGCCGCGATCTCCGCACTCCAAGTGGGCACAGAGCACCCTTGAGCTCAGAGGTCGGGGAGAGGGGCTTGGGCCACTGCAGCCCTCTGGGATGACAGAAAAGGGTCCCCGCGTTTCTGTGGTGGGGGGACAGCTGCCATTGCCCTGACTCTCCCACCTCCTCAAAACTCAGGGTGTGGCTGAAAGCAGCAGAGTAACACAGGCAGCCTGGTGTCCACCCTTCAGGGAAAGGCCTGGCTGTGCTGGGGGGCTTCCCTCAGCCCCCCAAGAGGATGGGGATGGAGGTTGGCTGGGGGCCCTGGGAGACAGGGATGCAGGGGTGGGGGACGCACCGCGGGGTGGGTCCTGGCATTGGTGGTGATCCTCGGAGGGGCTGGGCTGCTCATCTGCTCTCTGGGAAGAGGCTGGTCAGGATGGCCAGGCCAGGCGGGGCGGAGGGACGCAGCTGCCGAGAAGAAGGGGGAGTTGCAGAAAGGACAAGGGCTGGGGAGCAGAGATGCAGAGCCCCAGGGATCCAGGCCTGGGGGCAGAACCAGCCTCCTGAACCAGCTGAGACTCCAGCCTACCCTGCATCAGAAGGCCTCGGGGGCTTCACTGGAGTCACTGGGGCCAGTCCAAGCCAGGTAGATGGGAGAGTCTGAGGCACACCCGTGGGCCATCTCACAGCCCCTCATGCAGCAGGAGAAGAGCTGGGAAGGGCTTGAGGCCTGGAGGTCACGGGCTGCTAACGCAGCTCTGCAGGCCCCAGAGCTGCCCACAATGCTCCCTGCCCTGATGCAAACACACACTTCAGTGTCAACCTTGAGTGAAGAGCACATCTGCATCACAGCCAGGCAGACACACACACACACAGTCACAAACACAATCACATACACACAGACACAATCACATATACACAGTCCCACACAGACACAATCACATATATACACATACACAGAATCACACACACACAGTCCCATACAGACACAATCACACATACACAGACACAATCGCACACAGACACAATCACACACAGGCATAATCACACAGACATAGTCACAATCACACAGATACAATCAGAGAGACAATCACAGAAACATACGCAGAACAGACACAAACACAATCACACACAGATACACAGATATTACACACATACAGACACAATCACACACACATACAGACACCATACAGTCACAAACACAATCACAAACACAGTCACACACAAACACAATCACACATACACAGACACAATCACATATACACAGTCCCACACAGACACAATCACATACATACATACACAGAATCACACACACACAGTCCCACACAGACACAATCACACACAGTCACAAACACAGTCACACACACAGTCCCAGACACAATCACACATACACAGACACAATCGCACACAGACACACACAATCACACACAGGCAAAATCACACAGACACAGTCACAATCACACAGATACAATCACAAACACAAACACAGACACAATCACAGAAACATACACAGAACAAACACAATCACACACAGATACACAGATATAACACACATACAGACACAGTCACACACACATACAGAAACCATACACAGATACATACACACAGACCCAATAACATACACACAATCACACGCACAGACCCAATCACACACAGACACATGCAGACAAATAATGGACACACAGACACAATCATATACACATAAACAATCACACACAGATACAGTCACACACAACAATCACAGAAACACAGAACAGACACACACAAACACAATCACTAACACAGACACAATTACAGACACAATCACACACACACAATCACACAGAAACATAGACACGGAACAGATACACATACTCCCGCATGTGCATACGGCCGCGGCGGGGCCTGTGTTGGAAGCTCGCCCTCACTACCTGTGGCCCCTGCTGATGTTTTTGTGCTGCTCCATTCCGATCAACGCTGGTCACAGTCCCCTAATGGTGGTGACCTGCAGTGTGAGGACCGTCCCCTGCCCTACTAGCCTGTGCATGCAAGGCATGCTGGGATCTTGGGACAGCAGCCCATCCGCAAGGGGCCTGGGCCCAACCAGCCGGTCTCCCCACCTTCAGCCCTGGACAAGTTGCTGTGACTCTAAGTGCCCACCACGGAAAATGCTAATCCTCACCTTTACAAAGCAACAAAGACAGTTAAGGAAACCCAGAAGCAACTGGGAAGGGAGGGTGACCTGGTGCCCGGCTGCCTGCAGACTTCTGCATGGATCCAGGACCCCAGAGGGGGGGCCAGTGGCACCCACTCCCAGGCCCCTGCCACGGCCGCCCACCTGGGGCTGTGCATTCACGGGTGGGGTGCCCAGGCCCCAGGCCTCCTCTTCTTCCATCCTCCAGGGAGTGCGTGGCCAACAGTGGAGGTGGGGGGAATGGCGGCGGTGGTGGCGTCATCAGCAGGGGCACCTGTGAGTGGATGGACTTGGTTAGTAGGGGCCCCCTGTGGGCTCTTCCCTGCTCACCTAGACAGGGGCAGGGGCACCCAGTGGGTGAGCCTTGGGGAGCCTGCTCATCTGAGAAGGGTTGGGACAGGTTAGGAGGTAGCAGGAGAGGGTCAGGTCCTCGATCAAGGTTCTGTCCCAGGGTCATCTCCTGCCTGAGTGCCATCACTTACTGGCACCCCACCTTGGTTCCCCACCTGCTGCCACCTCTATTGGGTGGGCCACCCCCATCTCCAAGCTCAGCTTCCAGGCTCCCTCTGGAGGCAGCTAAGCTCTGGGGCTCTGGGCACTGGGCAACGAGCTGGTTTCCAGCTATGCCCTGTGGACTCACAAAGATGTGTGCACATGCATGCACACACACACGTGCATGTCCACACTCCTGCACACACACCTGTGTCCACTCTCCCTCCTGCATACGCACATGTCCTCTCCTGCACACACATGCGTTAACACTCCTGCAGTGTCCACTCTCCCTCCTGCACACACACGCATGCCCATTCTCCCTCCTGCACACATACATGTCCTCTCCTGCACACACGTGTTAACACTCCTGCACAGTGTCCACTCTCCCTCCTGCACACATGCACGTCCTCTCCTGCACACACGTGTTAACACTCCTGCACAGTGTCCACTCTCCCTCCTGCACACACACGCATGCCCACTCTCCCTCCTGCACACATACATGTCCTCTCCTGCACACACGTGTTAACACTCCTGCACAGTGTCCACTCTCCCTCCTGCACACACATGCGTGCCCACTCTCCCTCCTGCACACATACACGTCCTCTCCTGCACACACATGCGTTAACACTCCTGCACAGTGTCCACCCTCCCTCCTACACACACGTGTCCACTGTCCTGCACACATACATATGTTAACACTCCTGCATACACGTGTTCCCACTCCTGCACACACACGTCCACTCTCCCTCCACACACACGTGTTCACCCTCCTGCAGACACGTGTCCACACTCCTGCACACAAGTGTTCACACACCTGTACACACTCCTGCACACACAAGTGTCCACTCTCCCTCCTGCACACACGCGTGTCCACTCTCCTGCACACCCCCTCCCTGACTACTGTGCTGCGGTCTACCTGGAACTTCAGCCCTGACACAGGGCCCATCAGTGTTTTGGGGGTGGATGGCCCCATGAGCGTCCTGGTGAGGAGAGGGGAGGGCAGTGGACTAGGATGAGGGTCCCCGATGTGCCCATCAGCCAAGGGCATGGGCAGCCCTTGTCCCCAGCCAGCAGGGCTGCATGCCACAGTCCCTCTGGGCACCTCCCCCACCCTGCCCTCTAATGGGCATTGGAAGCCAGATGTGGCTGTCAGGGCTCCCACATCAGTGCTAGTGAGAGTCCTGGGCAGAGCAGAGGACTCAAATCGGCCACAATTCCAGACTTGTGGCCTGGGCCCAGGGCCCGTCGTGCGAGTGGGAGGGACCCAGGCTGCAGCTTGCTCAAACGCACAGCTGTCTCTGCCTTCAAATTCGTTCCCCTTTCCGAGCACGGGGCCCCCATTTTCATGCTGCACTGGGGCTGCAGTGCGGGGAAGCCGGCCCTGCCTGAGTGAACCTTCGACCTCCCCAAGCCTCCCTTCCTCATGGATAAGGCCGCCTCCAGGCAAGGACGCTGGGTGGCCCCTCAGCCACCTGCCCTCCAGGACCCTCATCCCATGGGGCCACAGGGGAGGAAACGAAGCCCGAAACCCCGTCTGCCCGGCCCCCACGCACCTCACTCCTTCCAGGAATCTGTGCCCACAGCCCAGGAACCCTGTGCACGGTAGGCTGGGGAGCAACTGCCCGGCCCCCAGCCCCGGAGGCCCTCAGAAGCGAACTGCAAAGCGCAGGGAACGGCGCCGTCCGAGGATGCCAGGGGCTGCTGAGGCTGCCGCCCCCAGGAGTGGGAGGTGCCACATTAATATTTGAAGGCCCAGGTGTCCGGTGGCCGGGCGGGCTTGGGCTGGGTGGCAGGATCCCTTACCACAGCACTGTTAACTCTCCATGGAGCAGGGGCCAGGGGAGGGGACGCTCGGGGAGATGGAAGGGGGACCTGAGATCCCTGGACCCCATGAGACAAGAGGCCACCCAGAGGAACCCCCAGTCCCACCCACAGCACCCACTGTGCTCCCAGGGCACAGACGGGGAAACTGAGGCTCAGAGAGGGCAAAGGGCTGCCGAAGAGCCGGGATGAGAGTTCACTGGAGATGTCAGTCTTTGCTCCCACCAGTGCCTTGAACCACTGCTTCCTTGGTCACAGAGGTTGGCCTCTGGGGAAAGACCAAGAACACACAGCCTGGCTCTTCCTTTCTGGGCTGCTTCTCAGGGCTGTGTGTGCAGGGAGCGACAGAGGGACCAGAAGCAGGCTTGCTCTCTGCTGAGGAACAGGGTGTTCCCCAGACTCAGCGGTCCTCAGTAGAGACACCAACCTATGCGGCACAGTTGCCATCGGGACCCAACTCGCACCACCTGGGCTCAGGGGCAACGGAATGCCACAAAACATGCCATGTGCTCCCTGCCATGCTGAAGAAGGTCCTCCGTCTCGGACCCAGGAGTCTGGTGTCTTCCTCCACATTCAAGACGTAGTGAGAGGCTGGCATCAAGCAGGGCAGAGTCAGACACCAGATCAGACACGGCCAGAAAAGCTGGACACAGTGGTGTCACCAAAGAGGAATGCTGAGCCCTGCCTGGAGTGGCCCCACACTGTCCCCTGCCCATCCAGGGACACAGCCAGGAGCGGGATGCTGCCTCTTGCCTCCTCCCTGCCCCTGGGAGCCCTCAGCCCCTGCCCTTAGATCGAATCTGCTGTCAATAGGGAGGGGTCTCCCCTGGCAGAGTAAGGGGGTTGGCTGGATGGCAGCGGCTCCTTATGCTGGGGAAGACAAAAGAGGTGGAAGTTAGTCTGGGGCTCAGGGGACTATCGGACTCTGGCCCCAGCACAGGACCTGTGGCCTGGGGACCTTAGGCCACCCCTCAAGGTCCCCGTGGCCCAGCCCTGCTCCATTCCTCACCAACAAGAAGCACTGGGACACCACCCCCTGAGCCTCCATTTCTTCACTGTAAATCAGATGAGGGATTATGGAGAGCACCTGGCAGGGGCCTGCGTGACGGTGGCATTCAGACCTTGACGCTGCTGCCACCGTTGGTATTAGGATGGTCTCTGAGTTTTAATAGGGAAGGCCCTGGCCACAATGGAGCCACCGGCGTTTGGAGGCACAGGTGTCGGGGTCCTGTCCCTTGGGGTCGTAACAGACGTACGCTGCCCCCGATCCTAGCGTTGGACATTTGCCCTGAGGTTAGTGGTCATGTGGCCCCATGGCCCAGCCTGCTGTCCCAGTCCCTGGTTTTTGGTGAGATTGGAGCCTGGAAGAGGCTTCATGCATTATACATGGAGAGCATCGTGCGAGCCAGGTCACAGGCCTGTAACGCCACCCGGCCGGAGAGAATCACGGCCCATGGATGGCTGCCGGACACCAGTTGCCATGGCTGAGATTCCGTTACTGGCCGGGTGGGTGCCACCCTTTCCAGGGGGAGGAGAGTGCCCAGAAAGCCTCTTACCTTCTCTGGGCCTCAGTTTCCCCATATCTAAAATAAAGACGTCTTAGTGCCTTTCTGGACCCCGACAGGAGGGAGCACATCTGTCCCAAGAGCCCATCAGAACAGGTACTTCACTGCGTGCTCCAGGAGCTTCTCCTTTACCCAAAAAACAAGGCTCTGGGCCAGGCGAGGTGGCTCACACCTGTAATCCCAGCACTTTGGGAGGCAGAGGTGGGAGGATCGCTTGAGCCCAGAAGTTCAAGACCAGCCTTGCCAACATGGCCAAAGCCCGTCTCTAAAAAAATACAAAAACTAGCCAGGCGTGGTGGTGCACACCTGCAGTCCCAGCTACTTGGGAGGCCGGGGTGGGAGGATCGCTTTAGCCTGGAAGGCTGAGGCTGCAGTGAGCTGAGATTGTGCCACTGCACTCCGGACTGAACAACAGAGAGAGAGAGACCCTGTTTTTCTTATGGGTGAGAATACTGGGGTTCAGAGATGCCCAGAACTTGCCAGTGCCCCATGCCAAGAACACTGTGAGTGGGACAGCCCTGGACACTGTGGGGGATGCCGGAGGCTCCGCTCCCTAAGCATGGAGGGTTCTATGTGCCATCCCTGCCCAGACAGGGTGCTTAGGACCCCACAGCCAGGAGCCCAGCTGCTTGGCCAGCAGAGCGGAAGGGGCCTTCCTTGAGGGTAGCCACCGCCCTTCCCTGGTCTTCAAGGTCCCAGCCCTCATTGTGTAGAGAGAGGTCCCTGAGGGGTCCCCAAGGCCCAGGGAGGGGCAGGGCTGGCCTTCCTGAGTGCCCTGAGCAGACTCTGAGCTGGGGGGCAGCAGCTGACAGCCTGCCCACTCTCGGAGGCCTGGAGGGGGACAGCTCCCATAGGGAGAGACGAACACCCCCTGCTGTCACCAGACTCTCCCAGAGGAAGAAGACAGAGACGGGCTCCAGTCCCCCGACCCTGAGCTCCCAAACATGACTTCCAGCAGCGACTGAATTCTAGTTCCTGAAACTGCTGCACCAGGACAAAAGCAGGGCAGAGCCGTGCTCTCTGGAGGCCACCCGAGCAGGAGCCACAGACCCGACACGAAGCTGGCACCTCCACAGGTTAGGTCTCAGCACTGCTGTCCAGCCTTGCTCCCCCAGCTGCTGTTGCTCTTGGAATGCACAAGTCCCCTGGGGGCAGATAAAGGCTGTGCTGTCACGGGAAGATGATGGATTTCACCTCCTCTTCTGAGGCCAGCACGGGGCAGCCGGTGCACGCGGCCCCTGCGGATTGCGTTCCCATCAATATTGCAGCAGGCACATGGCCTCCCCCGGCCCGCAGCTGACAGCCTGCCCTCCCTCGGAGGCCTGGAGCGGGAACAGCTCCCATGGGGAAAGACAGGCACCCCCTGCTGTCTCCAGACCCTCCCAGAGGGAGAAGGCAGAACCAGGCTCCAGTCCCGACCCTGAGCTCCCAAACCAGCTCCTGAAGCTGCACACTGAGGAGTCTGGCAAGCCCCGGGGCTGGGTTTCTGTGCGATGGGCAGGGGGTACCCAGGTGTGGGCAGGAGGGGACTGTGGATAGGAAGGAGGTGGTGAGCCTGGTGCCACCCGTCCTCCATCACCATGGGGTCTGGGGACGGAAGGCGGAGGCACAGCTTGGACAGAAAGCCTACGCAGGGACCCCAGCGTGGCTGGGGTGGGTACAGCATCAGGGGCTCCCGGGAGGGGGGTGGGGCTGTTCCCTTGTGCCAGGGGCTTGTGGAGCCTGGAACACTGGCCGAACGGCTGCCTACCCCGCCTCCTAATCTCAGCTGCCATTCAGACAGGAAGTGCAGGGAGGGGCCCAGAAAAGGCCAAGGCAGACCCAGCGGCCTTCAAGGAGCTGTGGGGAGACCCAGGCAGCTGCAGGCCATGGAGCTGCCGTCCTCTGCAGCGGAAGCCAGCGGAGTGCCACCACCTTCTCAAGCCAAGCCAGAAAGACAGACACCATTTAGAAAATACATAACTTCCAGCAGTGACTGCTGCTCCAGGACAAACCCAGGGCAGAGCCGTGCTCTCCGGAGGCCACCGGAGCCGCCTGCACAGCGCAGCAGGCCTGGTGTGGGTTTCCATTGGTGGGAACAGAGAACCTGCGGTGGCAAGTATCTGGCAGGCCCCGGGGGCTGGGAAGGGAACTGGGGCTCTGCCTCAGTTGGTCCCGGATGCTCTGAGGGACGCATGAGAGAAGAGGAGGAACAGCAACCCCTTGGGGAGACCGGGATGGGTGGTGGAGGGTGATGTCACCTTCTGGGCCTCAGTGCCCTCACCCGAAAAGAAGGACCAGGGGACTTCAGAGAACCTTCCTGAAGGGGTGTCCAATAAAAGTGAAGTGGCAGAAACTAAGGTAGGCTAGATGGATTTGTCTTAGTAACTGCCCTGGGCCTGGAATAAAGAGGGAAGCTCAGATGGGAGGGCATGGGGTGACTAGGATCCACTGTGGATGCCAAAGCGCCCTCTCTAATCTGCTACTCCATTCATTTCCCCATCCACCTCCTCCATCCACCTCCTCCATCCACACCCTCCATCCACACCCTCCATCCTCCTCCATCCACCTCCTCCATCCACCTCCTCCATCCACACCCTCCATCCACCTCCTCCATCCACCTCCTCCATCCACACCCTCCATCCACCTCCTCCATCCACCTCCTCCATCCACACCCTCCATCCACCCCCTCCATCCACCTCCTCCATCCACCTCCTCCATCCACCTCCTCCATCCACCTCCTCCATCCACCCCCTCCATCCACC
>NW_016107421.1:5149995-5169100 GCF_001604975.1 Cebus imitator | reverse complement strand
CCCTCCTCCATCCACCTCCTCCATCCACCTCCTCCATCCACCTCCCCCATCCTCCCTCCTCCATCCACCCTCCTCCATCCACCTCCTCCATCCTCCCTCCTCCATCCCCCTTTCCATTCCTCCTCTGTCCATCTCCCCTCTTTCCACTCTCCTGCACTCTCCCTCCCCCATCCCTCCCTCCTTTGGCCTCCCTGCCCCATCATTCCTCCTGTCTGTTCTCTCCCCATCCATCCCCTCCTCGGTTCACCCTGACGCATCTGCCTGCTTTTCTGTCCCTTTGCTTACTTTTCATTCAGCAAACACTTGTTGAGCCCTGTCATGTGCTAGGGGCTGGGGACCAGTGGGACAGACAAGACCCCTGTCCTTATAAATGGGGAAATGAGAGACTGTGAGGTCCCAGGCTGAGAGGCAAAAGCCAGGGCTGGCATCTGGTGCCTTCTGGCTGCTGCAAGGCTGCCAGCCGCCTTGTGGTCACCTGTGGGAGGCTCTGCTCCCACTCCTGGGCTCCTCAGTCTGACACACATCGCCCACGAGAAACCCTGGCCACAGGTTCTCAAGTCACAGGTGTGGTCTCTGTGACACAGGTGGATGGCGGTTCCAGCCACAAGCCCAGGCTCGGCCCTGTCACATGCCCTCTGTTCTCACTCCTGTTACAGTCCCCGTCCTTGTCACGGCCCCTGTCCTGCCCCTGTCACAGCCTGGCTCTGGCACTGGCTGCCCTGTGGCACCTCAGTCTTCCTCAGGCCCTTGTTCCTGGCCCCGACACCGTGTGTGAGTTGGACGCAGTGAGCTTCCCAGCTGACTATGCTGCAGGTTCAGCAGTGGGGCCCTGGCTGGGATCTGGGCCCACCCCCACGCCTCCAGGGTGGCTGGGGACCCTGAGCCTTACCGGCTGGGCCATCTCCCGCAGGTACTGGGCACAGTCCCGGTGTCCGTGGTACTCTGCCAGGTCCGCTGCTGTGTAACCGTCTTCATCCCGCAGGGAGGGGTCCACGTGGTGGGAAACCAGGGTCTGGCAGCACTGCAATGAGGAGGGCACACGTGTGACCCACCACAACACTCACCAGGTGCCCATGGGGCTGGCCCTATGCAGGCTGCTCCCCAGGCTGCCCTGGTGCCCTTCCCAGCAGGGGCAGGACTTGAGTCTGGGCCGTAAGGTTCCAGAGACCTGCCTAGGAGCCCCTGAGCCTCATCTCACAGCCCCTGTCTTGGCACAGACAGTACCAGGTACTGCCTATGAAGCAGTGATAAGCCAACAGGATCAGGGCGCCCCGCCCAGACCCCTCACAGCTGCCGTGCCCCAGGCGTTAAATGCATAACCCGTTTCCATGTTTGCAACCCTTGGAGGTGTGGACCAATGCAGGTGAAGAAACCAGGCTCAGACAGACAGGCAACCAGCCCCCGGCCCCCCGACTCAGGGCCTGTGACCTCCCCACCTCCTGCCACAGCCCCACTCTCCATGGGACCATCCTCCTGGCTCCATGAGGTTCCCCCCTGGTGCCCAGAGCACCAGCTCAGGCCTGACCAAGGCTACTTACCACCTTTGCCAGGCACACTGCATGCTCCTACCCCACCAACCTGGGGCCAGTGCCCTCCTGTCTCCCTCTACCTGTTGGGCTCTTGAGATGGGAACAGGGAGGAAGAGGAGCGGGGAGGAAGCTGCGGAGGGAGTCTGCAGGACTGGGAGTCTGGGGGGCATCTGGGCTGCTGAAGGAGTCACACAGGAGAGGGACGGGGGACTTCAAGAATGACTTCTGCACTTTATTCTGTAGGTATTTATTCTGTAAATATTTCTGTGTTTCTTTTATGGTACCAGGGAAACACAAAAACAAACTTGAGTGAGGTGAATGTTGTGTTCATGACACTGTGCCTCTGACTCCATCCCTGAGATGGACCAGCTGGGCCTCAGCATCTTTGGGTGAAACTGAAGTGAACTAAGAAGTGGGGCCGGGCGCAGTGGCTCACGCCTTAATCCCAGCACTTTAGGAGGCCAAGGCAGGTGGGTTGGGAGTTTGAGACCAGCCTGACCAACATGGAGAAACTCCGTCTCTACTAAAAATACAAAATTAGCCAGGCGTGGTGGCGTACACCTGTCATCCCAGTTACTCAGGAAGCTGAGGCAGGAGAATCACTTGAACCTGGGAGGTGGAGGTTGCGGTGAACGGAGATCATGCCATTGCATTCCAGCCTGGGTGACAAGAGCGAAACTCCGCCTCAAAAAAAAAAGAAGTTGTGAGACCCCCGGCTGGGCGCAGTGGCTCATGCCTGTAATCCCAGCACTTTGGGAGGCCAAGACGGGTGCACCACCAGGGTCAGGAATTTGAGACCAGCCTGACCAACATGGTGAAACCCTGTCTCTACTAAATACAAATAAATAGCCAGGCATGGTGGCGGGTACCTGTAATCCTAGCTACTCAGGAGGCCGAGGTAGAATTGCTTGAACCTGGGAGACGAAGGTTGCAGTGAGCCAAGGTTGCACCATTGCACTCCAGCCTGGGCAAGAGCGAAACTTCATCTAAAAAAAAAAAAAAAAAAAAGAAGAAGTTGTAAGACCCTAGAGGAAATCTCACCTCCTCTCTGGACTGCAGGTGCCTCACCTGTAAAAGGTGCAATTAGTGTTCACCCTCTACAGATACAGAGATAAATACAGGTTCAGCGCACATGTGGACGGCGGGTATGCCACGCCACGAGTAAACGTGAACCGACGCTGTCGTGCATGGCTGGGGACCTGGCAGCGAAGTCCAGTGGCCTGGAGCTCATCCGGTTCTGTGACTTGCTGGTCAGAGAACTTGGCCAGCTAACTGGGCCCATCTGTAAAGTAGGGACAGCTGCACTGACCTATGGCTGACACCACCTCCCTCAGCCTCCCTCACCCCTGACCCTAACAACACCCAGCTGTGCAGCTAGCAGGTCAGATCGAGACCTCAAGGGTGAGTGCCTTGTCCTGGGGAGTCCTCTGAAGGGCACCACCAGAAGAAGGTGGGCAAAAAGATGGAAAGAGCCCCACTCCCTGGCAGCCCTGCAGGCCCACAAGGCCAGCACCAGAACTGCAGAGCGGAAGGGCTTGTCGCTGCATGAGGATGATGACCCTGCGCCTCTAAGCCTTGGACTCAGAGTTTGCTTGCGCACTGCCTGCCTTCCTAGGCGCCACGCTGCCTTCCAGAGAGCAAGCAGCTCAGGCCGGAGGCTGCCGGCTCTGGCACAAATACCCAACCCTAGTCATGGCGCGAAAGCAGCCACATATAGTGTGGCCAGGTGCCCACGAGGTTTATTTGTGGACACTGACATTTTAACTTCATATGAGTTTCATGTGTCATGAGATGTGATTCTTTTTCTTTTTCCCCATTTAAAAAGGGGAGAACTATTTTGAGCTTGTGGGATCATACAGAATCAGGCATGTGCCCACCCCTGTCCGGAGGGCTGCTGGGAGGCTTGAACCAGATAACGCCTGAAGGTTCTTGGAGGCCCAGAAGGGCTGAACCAGTGGCTGGTGGGGCTGAGGAAGCAGGAAGCATTTGTCAGATATGCCATCTGGGCTGGGAGGCTGGGGCTGGGGAGGCTGGAGCAGATGGCTGAAGCCAGCCCCTGGGAGAGGCACCTCTCCCGAGGCTCTGGGCTGGGGGCATGGCAAGAGTTTTCCAGGATGAGATGGGTGTGGGTGGGTGGAGATGGAGCGTGTCCGAGGCACTGTCACTCAGGAGATGAGGCCAGGACGGGGCAGAGGGGAGTTAATAGGGTCTGCAGGAGTATGAGGGGTGTCACAGCAGAGGAAGGGGGACAAGTGTCAGACCTGGCCCCAGATGGTGCTGGGGAGATTGGGCACAGCCCTGACAGAAACAGAGCCATGGGGAGGAGGAACAAGAGAACCTCCCCACAGGGTGACGGACTGCATGGCCACTGGGACTGTCAGCAGAGAGTGGGTGGTGACAGACTGAACTCCATCTGGAAGTCTGTGTAGAAGCCACCCCAGCGGAGAAGCAGGTGAACAGATGGAGCCACTCCAGGGAGGAGAGACCCAAGTGGGTCAGACCAATCCACTGCCCAAGGACGCGAAACGTGGATTCACTGTAAAAGTCACTTGCCAACAGCATCAGTGAGGTAACATAGAAGTGAGAGTGAAACTCAAGAGAAAGGAAAGCCTGGGGGGGGTGGGGGGGAGCCCAGCACCCAGAACTGCCCTCGCCCTGAGACAGGGCTGATGCCGGAAGAACAGTTATACAATGCACTGTCCTCCAGCAGCCTCAAGGGACCAGGGAGGCCAGGAACAGTGCGAGGTCTGCCAAGGGTGGGCCTCTGGTTGACCACCTCTGGCTCTGGTTGACCACCTCCCGATGTAGGGCAAAGGCTCCACCCTCAGAGAAAACAGAAACCAGATGCCAGCCAGGCCCCTGGTGCCTGTCACGGAGGTGGTCCTGGGAACTTCCTGCCTGGAACGTGGATTAAGATGATCCTGGGCCAGGCTGGGTGCGGTGGCTTAAGCCTGTAATCCCAGCACTGTGGGAGCCCGAGGCGGGTGGATCACGAGGTCAAGAGATCGAGACCATCTTGGTCAACATGGTGAAACCCTGTCTCTACTAAAAATACAAAAAATTAGCTGGGCATGGTGGCGCGTGCCTGTAATCCCAGCGACTCAGGAGGCTGAGGCAGGAGAATTGCCTGAACCCGGGAGGCGGAGGTTGCGGTGAGCCGAGATCGCGCCATTGCACTCCAGCCTGGGTAACAAGAGCGAAACTCCGAAAAAAAAAAAAAAAAAAAAGATGATCCTGGGCCCACCAAAGGCAAATAAGATATTGCCAAGGCCTCCAGTTATGCCTGCACTTCATTTTTCAAGTTTAATGCCAGCATACGCCAACAAAAATCAGAAATACAAGGAGATGAGATACCATGAATGAGAACCAGAAGACCCAGCCCACAAAGAAATAGGAATAAAGCTCAGAGAACTAACACTACAACACAACTGTGCTCACGACTTTCAAATAAAGAAAAACCCAGGCAGGCAGATCACACCTCTTCAAAATAAAAGGGTAAAAATAAACCCCTAAACATTAGTAATTATGCTGACTGTAGATGGTCTAAATGCACCAATAGATAAAGATTGTCAGACTGATGAAAAAACTAAATATGACTGCATGTTGTCAGCCAGAGGTACTGGCAAACATAAGGATTCAGAAGGCTGAAAGTTAAGTATGAACAAGCTTTACCATCAAATAAGTAATAGAAAAGTCATGTGTGTACCTATATCAAACAGACTAGATATGGGGTTCAAAATATATAAAACAAATGGTGACAAGATTACAGGGAAACACAGACAAATCCAGAACAATAGCCAGGAATGTTCACAGATTTCTCTCAAGCAATTTAAAATCGAGTAAACTAGCATGTGTATCTATATCGATCTGAAGAATACAATGACATAATGGACACGAAGAGAATAGTCAGCAGACTTTACAAGTCTTTGTTCCAAGAACAAACACAATATTTATAAAAGTTCACCAGACACAGGTCAATAAAGTAAGTTATCAAAAAATCAAAGGCTTGAAATCACCAGCGTATTTCCTGACCACAGTGCAATTTGGAGAGAAATTAATAACAAATAGATAACTGGAAGGAACGCCTTTATATTTAGAAATTAAGAAATATAATTCCAAGGAATACCTAGGGCAAATAAGAATCAAAATGGGAATTAGAAAATATTTTTTAACTGAACAATTCGCCAACAGTGGGATACAGCTAAAGCAGTACTTGGAGGAAAATTTATAGCCTTCAATAAATACATTAGAAAAGAAAAAAGGTTGAAAAGTAAGTGAAGTAGGCATCCATTTCAGTAATTTAGGAAAGAAAGTAGTAACAAAGATAAATGCAGAAATTAATGAAATAAAAAACATACATTGGAGATAATTAAATGTTTTTTGGAGGACCTCGAACAAGTTAAAACCTGGTTGTTTGAAAAACTAGTGACTAATATCTAGTGAGACTGACTGAGACAAAAAAGAAAGACAAAAATAACCAATATCAGGAATTAAAAATTCCACTTATATGAGGTATCCTAAGTCAACGAGTTCATAAAAAACAGAACATAGAATGTTGGTTGCCAGGGGCTAGGAGAAAAGGGAGATGGAGAATTGCTGTTTAATGGCCACAGAGTCTCAGTTTTGCAAAATGAAAAAGTTCTGGAGATTCGCCTGCACAGCAATGTGAACAGACTCAATGCTGCTGAACTGTACACTCGAAAATATTTAAGATGGTAAATTTTATGTTATATATTTTTTAATCACAATTTAAAATTTTTAAAGAATAATCAGGGCTGGGCACTGTGGCTCACGCCTGTAATCCCAGCACCTTGGGAGCCCAAGGCGGGTGGCTCACGAGGTCAGGAGATCAAGACCATCCTGGCTAACACAGTGAAACCCAGTCTCAAATAAAAATAAAAAAATTAAAAAAAATTAAAAAAAAAAATAGCTAGGCGTGGTGGACTGTGCCTGTAGTCCCAGCTACTTGGGAGGCTGAAGCAGGAGAATCCCTTGAACCTGGGAGGTGGAGGTTGCAGTGAGCCGAGATCGTGCCACTGTACTCCAGCCTGGTACCTGGCGACAGAGCAAGACTGTCTCAAAACAAAAAGAAGAATAATTTGTCACATCATTCAAAGAATAACTAGGCCGGGCACCGTGGTTCACGCCTGTCATCCCAACGCTTTGAGAGGCAGAGGTAGGCGGATTATCTGAGGTCAGGAGTTTGAGACCAGCCTGGCCAATGTGGTGAAACCTCATCTCTACTAAAAATACAAAAATTAGCTGGGCATGGTGGTATGTGCCTGTAATCCCAGCTACTTGGGAGGCTGAGGCAGAGGCTGCAGTAAGCCAAGACTGAGTCACTGCACTCCACCCTGGGTGACAGAGTGAAACTCCATCTAAAAAAAAAAAAAACCAATGTGATATAGTGAAACATGAACCCTATTAAAAATAACCATCATTCCTCTTTAGAGATTGCTAGAGCATCAAATAATTGTTTTGATGTTTTATTTTTAACTGGGAAAAAGCTGTCACAGCTGAGAGGCATCTAAGGAGGCATGATAACTAACTAGACTGAATACAGCACCCTGCGCGGGATTCTGGGACATGAGAAGGCCGTTTGGTAAAAGCTAAGGGCATCTGAATGAAGTATGCGCTCCAGTTAATAACACCGTGTTAGTGTGGGTTCACTAATGGTGACGAATGTACTGTAACGTAAGTTGTTGAGTGTGGGGGAAAGGCCCAGGATAGTGGCTCACACCTGTAATCCCAGCACTTTGGAAGGCTGAGCTGGGAAGACTACTTGAACCCAGAAGCTTGAGGCCTGCCTGGGCAGCATAGTGAGACTCCCATCTCTACAGAATTAAAAAAAAAATTAGCCGGGCATGGTGGCATGCGCCTATAGTCCCAGCTACTCAGGAGGCTGAGGTAGGATTGCTTCAGCCTAGGAATTTGAGGTTGCAAATGGTGATGACATGCTGTTGTGTGTTTTGACACCCACAGTAAGAAATTTGAAAGAGAAGAAGTCTACTTTGAGGTTGAATAATTTTCTTTTTCACAGAGGGAAGGTGAGGAGCCTGGGGCCTCGGCTGTTTATCAAACTTCTTGGGCTCCTATGGAATATTTCATTTGAAAGAAGATTTTGCTGCTTTAAAAAAGTTCAAAAGCCACTGGCCAGGGGCCACTTACCCCCTTTTGAGCCGAGGTCTCCTGGGGGCCTGCCTGAGCCACTCAGCTGGAGCAGAGCTCCTCCTGCCACCAGCTACCTGTCAGGGACACACCTCCCAGGCCTGTGGTTCACCCCGTCTCCCACCACTTCGTGTATCTACGTAGGTGGGGGACAGAGACTGGGGAGAGAGAGCTGGGGTGTGAGTTGGGCAGAGCTGAGTGGAGGGGCGGGGAGGGGGTTGGTGAGAGGAAGGGCAGCAGCTGAGGAGCCTCAGAGAAAGATGCCTTCTGCGGCGCTGCTGGGAGCAGGGACTGGGTTTCCTCCACATTCCACCAAAGGCTCAGCTCCACGGGAATGCACGCCTCCGGATGGCTCTGCTGCGGCACCCTGCATGACTGTTTCAGTGGCACTGCTGAGACTGGGTGACCCGGGGCCCCAGGAAGACCTTGGGCTTCAGCTGGGAGCAGTTGTCTGGACTCACAGACCCAGGATGGGATGCTCGGTTGCACCTCCACTTACAATCCCCCCAGGGTAGCCTCTCGGAGGCCTGGAGCTCACGTGTCCTGGCTCCGGACTGCGCACCTGAGCCAGGGAGGCTCTGGAAGAACACGGGGAACCAGGAGGCTTCATGGAGGTGAGTGGACGTGACACTGCCCGGGACTGGATGGGGCTGGGGAGAAGTGAATTGTGTGAGTTCCCCTGAGATGGGGCCTTGCCTTTAGATGAGGTTGACATCGTGTGGGCACCTGTGCAGGGCCAGCGGCCTATGGCTGCACCCACCCTACAAGGCTGAGTGTGGTTCTGATGCTGAACATTCGAACACTATCCCTGCCTACCTGGCGCTTCTGGATGTCCTGTTCTTGAGCCTGGGCCATGTGAGCCCCCAAGATTTATCTGGGTAATAGCAAAAGGGCTGGCATCACATGCCTGGCACAGCTGTGCTTGCAGGCGGCTCACGGCAGCGGGTCTGTCCCCAAGGGCTGTCCTGAGAAGACTGCCACCAAGACCAACCGTCCCCAAGGGCTGTCCTGTCACCAAGACCAAACCCTGAACAGACAGCAGGGAGTTGCTGTGTGAAGGAAGGAGGGCGGCACGCAGGACGAGAGCACAGAGCTTGGATCTTGCCTCTTGACCTTGGCCAAGTGACTTTGCCACTCTGAGCCTCAGTTTACCCATCTGTAAAAGGGGAGTCATTGCTCCTACAGAGTTGCTGTGAGGGTCAGTGACACAGCGCTGGGCATGGCTGGCACTCATGACTGCTCATCCTGTCTCCATCACGCCCACCTTACCTCCATCTGCCCATTCTCTGCTGCGTCGTGGAGGGGGGTCCCGCCCCAGGAGTCTCTCAGGACAGGGGTGCCCATCAGCAGGAGGCGGTCTAGAATGGGCGTGTGGCCGCCTCGGGCTGCAAAATGCAGGGCCGTGGCCCCCTCGTTGTCCCGTGCTGTGAGTCCGATGTCAGTGAATGTGACCTGGGGAAGGAGGTGTGGAGGGAGCAGTCACCCTCTCAGGGAGGGGGCACACAGAGGGGCAGAAGTGCAAGCAGACTCTGGCTGTGCCTCTCAGGGCACAAAGCACAGGGCACAACCTCAGGAAACCCTGGACAGGGCTGGCTCAGCACGTGCATCCCCATAACCCTGGGGCAGCCGGACCTTCGGGGTCCAGGTAGGGGTGAAGTGAGCACAGTAGCTTTATTTGGAGACACCATGGTCTCAGATCTTAAAGTAAATAGCACAATAAATGAAATGCCTAGAGCACTGTAAGCAAGTGTTTGCTCTGAAGGAGGGAGAGAGGGAAAGAAGGAAGGGAGCAGGGCAGGGAGGAAAGGACTTCCTGTGGCCCGAGGGTGGCACTGCCTTGCTGGCCATTTGCACTCGGCCTCTTTGCCGGAGCAGCGGGTCTGGCACCTCCCTCCAGGGCCTGGGTTTGAGCCAGGCAGTGAGGTTTGGGACCCCGACCTGCCTGCCACCGGCCACCGCTGGAGCGACTTGAGGCCAGCCCACCTCTGGGGCCTCATCTGCCCTCTAGGGCCCTGTGCTCTGGTCCACAGCACCAGCCAGATGACAGTCTCTCACACTGACTCGCTGACACCCGTGCAGCTGGGACAGCCACGGGGCCTGGGCCTGCCAGTGGGATGGGGGCTTATAGGACAGCCTGCCTTCCTGGTAGAGGGTCATGATGTGCCAGCCCTCTGCCTATGCCTCCTTCCTGCCTTGAATGTGCCTGCTTTCCCCACGGGGAGGCTTCGAGAACAGCAGAGAGGTCACAGCGCTGCCGCCTTCTGTGTGAGTGCCTCCCAGCTCGGCCCAGGGCACTCCTGACTGATCAGCACTCAGAAGTGTCTGTTGGGAAAGCACTGTGAGCTGGAAACACACAGGGCCAGGGCTGCCTCAGGGCTCCTCCGCATCTGGAGTGGCCTCTGGCCCTGAGACCCCAAGGCCTGGCTGCTTCTCCCCAGGATGAGCCGCTCCTGCCTCTGCACGGTCCCAGGGGCTCCGTGGACACCCTGCTTCCCTTCCCCCGGGGCCCCAGCTGTGAGCTGACGCTCTACCCTGTGTGTGCAGCCCCCGCTCACCCCAGGAGCCCGGAGCCCAGGCACAGGAGCCAGGGATAATTTGGGAGGCGGAGGTCTGGAGTGAATGGGCCAGAGCTGCTGGATCGGGAGGGGAAGCCAGCCAGGGTGCTGGTCCAAGGGACCCAGGTCCAGAGAGCTTCCTTTGGGAGAGGCCCCTCCAGCAGGAGGAGCTGGAAAGGCATCGTGGGGTAGGGAAGGTGCACTCACAGACACCGGGAGGGGCTGCAGTCACCACTAAGGGAGGCTGGAGGCCAATTAAGGTGGCTTTGGGCCACAGTGGGCAGGCAGGTACCATCCTGAGGACCCTGGGGCCACAGGGAGCAGGCCAGCGCCAGCCTGAGCGTCCAGGGACACGGTGAGCAGGCGGGACCGTCCCAAGGGCCTCAAGGCCGTGGTAAGCAGCGGGTGCCATCCTGAGGGGCCAGGGCCCTCTGTTCCTTCACTTGCCCATTGGTTCAGTAAACATCACCCGAGCCTGACCACATGGCAGGTGTGGGGAACGCAGCAGGTGGCGAAGTCCTGCACCCACAGAGCTCCTGGCACTTACACCCTGGTAGGTGGAAACCACCACCAAGGCCAGGAGTCGGACGCGCCGTGTGTCCAGTGCTGGTGCTTGGGGGGAGGAAGGCAGGAGTGAGGGTGATCTGGACAGGCAGCTCCCCTGGGAAACCAGCTGGGCAGGGAAGGTCCCAGGGACACTTGGGGAGCTGTGTGCCAGGCACAGATATAGCGCATGCAGAGGCCCGGGGGCAGAGCCAGCCCGGCCCGCAGGAGAAGGAACTGGGGTTGAGAGGGTGGGAGCTGGGAGACAGGAAGCCCCAGGCAAGCGTGGGCGGCCTGGGTGGGGACAGCTCTCCCTTCTCAGAGAGCCTCAGTGGCCTCCACTCAGCAACCACAGTGACCTTCCAATACACCAGGCAGATCCTGCCGCTCCTGACTCGGAGCCTTCCGTGGCTCCCCAGGACCCTCAGGAAAGAGCCCTGGTCCCCCCAGCGCCACTGCCTGCCTTTCCTGCCCACCCCCAGGCCCCGAGGGCCAGGCTCTCCCGGCCTCTGAATGAGCTGTGCCCTCCTCAGGAAGTGGCTTTGGGCCCTGCCCCTTGTCCAGCCACCTCCTGCCCGTCCTCCTCAGGGCGGGCCTCTCCTGCTCTTAAGCTCCGTGGGTCTCTGGCAGCCAGGCAGAGCTCCTCACACCCCGCCTCCGCTGCTTTTCTGCTGTAGAGGCGGGATGTCCCCAGCCCATCCCTGAAGAAGGCACCTCCCCAACCTCAGCCACTCTGCTCTGGGGTCTCAGGTCTTCCTTCCCCAAAGAGACCGGAAGCGGAGAAAGGTGGGGACTGACCCAGGGATCTGGGGCGGCAGGGCCTGAACAAGCCGCCGGAGGCACTGCCAGTGTGAGCGCAGACTGAGCACCTGGGCCACCACCAACTGTGAGCGTGCCCGGGAGGCCCACCAGGACTTCCAGGGGGATGCCGAGGCAGAGTGTACTGCAGGGGGTCAAAACTTCGGGGCCCGGCCTGGCTTGGTGTGCAGGGTCTCGGGAGCAATGGACCAGCTCTCCGGATGCCCCCACATCCCTGTGTGTCCCCATTCCCTCTGATGCACCCCCCCAGGATCCAGGCTCTGCTTGCCGCAGGCCCACGCTCCCTGGACGTCCCCTTCCCACCTCTGGCACCTACTTACCAGCCAGACGACGAGAGAGTAGTGGCCGCGGGCAGCGGCAGCGTGCAGGGCGCTCATGCCGTCGAGAGCTCGAAGGTGCACGTCAGCGCCACAGTCCTTCACCAGGAACTGCGCCAGGTGCAGGTGGCCCTCCTGGCAGGCCAGGTAGAGAGGAGAGGCGCCGCTGAGCGTCCGCCGGTTCACGCCGCTGCAGGGAAGGGAGGGTTTGGAGGGCCAGTCCCTGCTGGTGGCTGAGCTCAGCACTCGCTGTGTGGATGTCACCACGACCTCTGTCCCTGCCCGTGACAGCCGAGTTTCCCATGTTCTTTCCAGCTGCGGCTGTGGGGTCTCCTCCCCCAGGCAGCCGTGTAACCCCACTGCCCTATCCTTCTGTCATTTTCTGGGGATCCTGGGTCCAGGTCAGAAACATGCATCTTCTTAGACCTGGGGGGGTCACAGTCTTGGCTTCCAGGTTCTCAGCTGTCCTGGTGGAAGCTCAGGATTGACCCCCGACTTCTGTGCCCTGCGGCAGGCAGTGCAGGGTGCCTGGTGGCCATGGCGGCCTGCAGTGAGCTACGGGCTGCACTGACTGGGCTGGGGTCATAGCAGCAGGGTGGAGGCAGGGCCGGTGTCACTGGGGAGCGTCAACTCTCCGGGCTCGTGCCTGCTGTCCCGCCAAGCCTGCTGACCACGACACCCTGTCCCAGATCCTCTACCTCCCAGCCCTTCTCCTCTCAGGAGGGGAGGCTGGGGAGTAATGAGGGCTCTCATGAGCACCCCCACACCTGTTCCCCATTTCCGATGGATGAATCTGAGCAACTTGGGGTCCACCCCAGAGGTGAGTCCAAAGGCTTCAGCTGGCAGAGGGTAGACTGAGGCTGGGAGCTGATTTGCCCAGGGGCCTGCACCTGGGTTTGAACCCCCCTTCCCTCACAAAGTCCCTGCCGCTGCCTGCCCCCTAGCAGCTTCTCGCAAGGATGAAACAGGACCCTGGCTGTGCCCTGGGCTCAGACCACGCAGGGATCATCCTGTGTGAATGGTGTGTGGTGTGTGTGTGGTGTTTGTCGTATGGGTGTGGTGTGTGTGATGTGGGTTGTATGTGGTGTGTGATGTATATGTGATGTGTGTGTGGTGTATGCGTGGTGTGTGGTGTGTGTGTGATGTATGGTGTATGGTGTGTGTGGTGTGTGTGTGGTGTGTGGTGTGTGTGTGTAGTGTGTGTGATGCAGTGTGTGTGTTGTGTGTTGTGTGATGAGGTGTGTGTAGTGTGTGGTGTGTGTGATGTGTGTGTGTGATGTGGGGTGTGTGTGTGTGTGTGATGTGGGGTGTGTGTGTGTGTGGTGTGTGTGGGGTGTGTGTGGGGTGTGTGTGGTGTGTGTGTGGTGTGTCAGTGGTGTGTGTGGTGTGTGATGTGGTGTGTGGTGTGTGATGTGGTGTGTGATGTGTGTGGTGTGATGTGTATGGTGTGTGTGTGTGGTGTGTGTGTGATGTGTGGTGTGTGTGTGTGTGGTGTGTCGGTGGTGTGTGTGGTGTGTGTGATGTGTGTGTCTGAGGTGTGTGTATGGTTTGTGATGTGGTGTGTGTGATGTGGTGTGTGTGATGTGTGTGGTGTGTGTGTGATGTGTGTGTGTAGTATGTGGAGGGTGTGTGGTGTGTGTGATGTGTGGTATGCGTGCGTGTGTGGTGTGCGTGTGGTGTGTGTGGTGTGTGTGGTGTATGTGTGATGTGTGTGTGGTGTGATGTGTGTGTGGTGTGTGTGTGGTGTGTGTGAAGTGTGTGTGTGGTGTGGTGGTGTGTGTGGTGTGTGTGTGATGTGTGTGGTGTGTGTGTGGTGTGTGATGTGATGTGTGTGTGAGATGTCATGTGAGATGTCGTGTGATGTGTGTGGTGTGTGTGTGATGTGTGTGGTGTGTATGTGATGTGTGCATGTGGTATGTGGGGGGGATGTGGTGTGTGTGATATGTGGTGTGTGTGGTGTGTGTGATGTGTGCGTGTGTGGTGTGCGTGTGGTATATGTGTGCTTACATATTAATATGAAGTTTCCTGGTTTTCTTTTTTTTAAGGCAGGGTCTTGCTCTGTCACCCAGGCTAGAGTGTAGTGGCACAATCTCAGCTCACTGTAACCTCTGCCTCCCAGACTCAAGTGATTCTCTAGCCTCAGCCTCCTGAGTAGCTGGGACTACAGGCACTCACCACCATGCCAGGCTAATTTTAAATAAAAGTTTTGTAGAGCTGGGGGTCTCACTATGCTGTCCAGGCTGGTCTTGAACTCCTGGGCTCAAGCAGTTCTCCTGCCCAGCCTCCCAAAATGCTGGGATTACAGGCATGAGCCACTGCGCCCGGCCCATCTCCCAGTTTTCAATGGTGGAGACGTCTCTAAAAGCCGTGTGGGTCTGGAAGACACTGTGGCCACCAAGTCTGGGGGTGGTGTGGACGCTCTGGGGAAAAGCCACAGAAGTGAATCTCAAAGGCCTTTGCCAAGCGGCCCAGGACAGGCACACCTGGGAATGAGAACCCGATTCACAAGCCAGCTGTTAGGGTCCATCCTGGAACTAAAGGGCTGTGGGGGAGTGGGGCCGCTGGGACGGCGACAGGCAAATGAGATGCTCCCTTGAAAAGAGAAGAGCTGTGGTCAGAGGTGGGTGGGTCCCTAGGGGACCCTCAGCCAAGATAGCAGGAGGCAGAGGGCCTGTTTCTGTGACAACGGTGACCTCTGTGTAAGGTGAGAACTGGAGGGCATCCAGGTGGGAGGGAAGCCCTCTACCTCCCTGGCTGTCCTGACCCTGGTCCTTGCTCCTCGCCCATCCACCAACTCCAGCAGGGGACACAGGGCCCTGGAGACAATGACGCCTGCGTCCGGCTCGATGGGTCCTAGTACAGGGACAGGGCAGTGCAGAGGCAACTCCAGCCTCCATGTCCCCAAGGCCACTAGACTGTCCCCACTCCTGTCAGGTGTTGGGAGGGTGCCCTCCCAGGTTGCTGCCCACGTCCCCAGCTGTTTCAGGTCCCGAGATGCCCCCAGGTGGGGCTGGATCTGCCCTGGGCATCACAGCCACATCTTCGTGTTCTTACCACCCCCAGCCATTCTCTAAGGTGAAGCGCTGTCCTGTATCCCCTCGGGCACACGGCACGGCCCAGCCTGTGGGTACAGGCCTCACTGCCCTCAGCTCCTGCCAGCTCGCCCCCACCATGACAGTGTGCCTGCCTGCAGGACTCACCACAAAGGCCACCAGCCTGTCCTCTCGGACCCGCTCAGTGAAGCTTCCCCTTGGCCAGCTGGCCCCAGGCTGCCCCCCCCAGGCAGGGCTCCAGGCTCCTTACCTGCCGTGCGCCGCCGTCAGGAGCTTCAGGCAGGTCAGGTCCCCGCTGACGGCAGCGTGGTGCAGGGGCAGGGCCCCCTCCCGGGTCTCCAGCGTGGCTGAGTGGCCCTCGTGGAGCAGCCACTCCACCAGCACTGGGTGTCCAAAGCGGGCGGCCAGGTGCAGCGGGGAGACACCCGAGGCATCTTGGTCCTACCGAGGCCCAGGCAGGTCAGGAAGTGGGGGGCAGGCCCCGACCCTCCCCTGCTGGGCAGCCCGTGTGGCAGAGCCACTCCCCAAGGTGGGCCCGGGCGAGGGCTCACACTGCCTGCAACCCAGCGAAGGGCCTTCCAGCTCCTCCCTCCTTCCCTGTCTCTGCCTACAACACGGAGGGAGGCCCTCCCTGTTGGGACTGAAGTGAGAGGAGGGCCAGGACTCAGGGGCAGGTCTTGGGATGTCACCTCTGGCCATCCTGTTCCCAGTGTGAAAACGGCCCTTTCCCACTCAGCTAGGTGCCTGCAGCTCCCGCCCACTGCTTATGGTCAGAAAGGCTTCCCAGGATACCTGCCTCTGGCTGGTCCCCTGTCCCAGTGCCCTCCCGCTGGCCACAGAGCCTCAGGGCCAGGGAGCATCCCATCACAGGTGTCACGGGTCCGGCAGACCTGGGCCTTCTCTGAGGGCCCTGTGGTCAGAATGGATCCCCAGATAAGCACAGCTCCCGCCTGCTGCCCTTGAACTTGGCGGACGGGCTGCCCAGAACAGGAGGCTGGGCTGGGACCCTCAGGTGCTCTGGAGAGCCAGGTGGGGGGACCTTCCACTCCCTTGTCTCAGCAGGTCCCGCTGCCCCCACCCCAACTCTAACCTAGGGGTGGCGTTCTAAGGCCGGTCAGGCCTGCTCACCGTACTCCTGAGAGCTCCAGAGGGCTGAGTGACAGCTCTGAGGCCCTCGCCTGCACGAAGGGCACTGGGCAGGCAGGAGAGGGAAGGGGGCCACAGTAGAAACACTCTGGACAAGATGGCCACCATCAGCGGCCCCTCACTCCCATCCCGTGGGGCCGGGCTCCCAGCTCGCGAGCCTGAAGTCCCACAGTGCTGCTCTAAGGACTTTTTTCTAGACCCTTTGGGGAGCAGCCCCGTGGGCCAGGCCTGAGGAGAGACAGGTGTCCTGACCTCGGCAAGACACCCCACTGGCAACAAAGCGCTCCTGGCAGAGGAGGTGATAAGAACATTGAGGAGGTGGCCTTGCCACTCAAGGCTTTGTGCTTCGGGAGGTGTGGGACAGGGACTGAGTCCCCAAGAGAAACAAAGGGCCAGGGCCACGGAGGCCGGGGGCCAGTGCTCTGAGCCTCCTTGCTGCATGCCTCCCTGGTTCCACGCCAGCCAGGTTTGTGGAGGCCAGGCTGCCCCGTCCCCGCTCACCTGCAGACCACAGCCCCCCTCTCGGACCAGCCAGCACAGCTCAGCCAGGCTGCCCGTGGCGGCGGCATCATGCGCTGGGGTGGCGCCGTTGTGGGCCCGCTGGTTGCCAGGCAGCTGGGCCCGCTGCACCAGAAACTTGACGCAGTCCAGGTGGCCAGCCCGGGTGGCGTGGTGAACCAGGCCGGCCCCCAGAGCATCAGTGATGCCTGGGCCCAGGGCGCCAGCCTCCAGCAGCCGCTCCAGTGCTGCCACATCCCCGTCCTTGGCGGCCACAAGTGCCTGCTGCTCCTCCATCCTCTGGCCTGGGCTCTCGGCGGTGACTCATGCACAGGCCGGGGCTTCCTGTTTCAGACGTGGATGAAGCTTGCCGGCTCTGGTTACCCGATAGCCGCCACAGGGCAGATGGGAGGCGGCAGGGCAGGGTGGGTGGGACAGGCCTTGGGGACCTGCCCAAGCCACTCCCACAGTGTGAGCGCGCCAGGTGCCTGGAGCTGGGAAGATAGAGTGCAGGGCGCAGGGGAAGGCCTGGACCGGGACAGGCCAGGGCTGGGCATGGCCAGCAGAGAAAGGAGGACAGCACCAAGGCTACCCCGACCTGTCCAGATGGCTGGAACCCACCTCTTCATCTACGAAACCAGGGCTGAGGACACGTGCCACCAAGCTTCTCACAGGAGTCCTGAGTGGCCTGGGAGACAGTTCCCCCAATCCTCATAGAAGCACAGACCCCCAGCCGCCACCAGCATGTCTGAAGGGTGCCCAGTAGGTCTACGTTTGGCCGGGTTGACACCCAGAGCTGAGCACCCCACCTCTGGATCCCAGCCCTCCGCCCTGGAGGCTCCCATAAACCTCTGGGGACACGGTG
This sequence comes from Cebus imitator, assembly GCF_001604975.1. Classification (NCBI taxonomy): domain Eukaryota; kingdom Metazoa; phylum Chordata; class Mammalia; order Primates; family Cebidae; genus Cebus; species Cebus imitator. Next base: position 5,151,607 of record NW_016107421.1, on the reverse strand, counting down.
GTTCCACAGGGCCTGCGATAGGCTCAGAACCCTGATGTGGGTGTGTCCAGGCCACCCGGGCGGTCTCAGCCCCTATCTTAGCCCCCGCCTCAGCCCCCTCTCCGACCACATGACCCAGCCTCTGGGCTGCAGCCCAAGAGGCCCAGGTGCATTTAACCCCTTTCCAGATTGTTCTAGACAATCCGTAGTTTTGGTTTGGGGATATTAGGACCACCACAGCCTCTTCCTGATAGCAGTGGGAAGCTGCAGACGGGGGACCCACTACATCTGTACATTTATAGAGGCTCCTGGAGACGCTACCTCAAGTGGGGTTTCTGGGCTAACGCGTCATCATCACACCACAGTGACCGGGGAGCTGCTGCAGCCCCTCCCACCAGCACAGGCTCAGTCAGGATCTTCATACCCCAAGCGCAGCGCCCACTGGAGAAACGGCAGGCGGTCCGAGCCAAGCACTGAAATCCTTTATTTGTTCATTTAGTTTCTGGCAAGTGTTTCCTCAAAATCATCATGTAGTTTCTTGAACCATAAAACCACACATTAAAAATGTTATTTCACTGAAAGTGACTCCTATGCAAATACCAACTTGGGATGTGTGTCCAAATGCCACAGAGCATTTGAGAAAAGAATCCTTTGCAAATAAAATCAAGGTAAAAGCTGAGTCAGGGATGACCCGATTCTCCACCTCAGGAATGACCTGGGGCTGTATAAGCACCAGCTCAGCGAGGCTGGAGCTGAACCCTGAGTCCGTGACCACAAGGGACAAGAGAGGGCCTGGGGACTGAGGCCGGGAAAGCATGCAACCTTGAGTGCTGGTGGGCGCAACAGAGTCAGGCTGGGGACGCAGGAGGGTGGTGGGTGCCGAGCGGAAGAGGCCTGGCCGAGGTGGGGTGTCGGCGGTCCCCCCATCTGGGCACCGAGGAAGGAGAGCTCAGCAGATCCCTGGCACAATGAGTGCCTGAAGAATGTCTTAGTTTATAGTGTTACTACCCAGTTAGTTCCTTTGTATAATCCTTCTATTAGTTTACAGTCAGGACAATTAGTGCCTGAAGAGTATCTTACTACTCAGTCATTTCTTTTTATATATATATTTTATAGTCGGAGGAATGTCTAGAGCAGACACGGTGCTGAGCATGATTTAAAGGAAAAACAATTATATCAGGACAATAATTTATGGCCCAAAAGGTAGTGCCTCTGCCTGAAAGGGCACGCACTACATGGCAGGCTGGCCTAGGCGGCAGTGTTCAGTATGGTAAAGACACCCGCTGTATGGCAGGCTTGGAGCAAGAGTCACTCCTCCTGAAAAGGAGTTCCAGTACCTTGCGTCCAGTTCTTGTGGAAAGCTGGCCCCTGGCAGGCAATCCTGCCAGTGTCCAAGGGCTTAAAACCCCTCCGGTGGCCGGGCGCGGTGGCTCGAGCCTGTAATCCCAGCACTTTGGGAGGCCGAGGCGGGTGGATCACGAGGTCAAGAGATCGAGGCCATCCTGGTCAACATAGTGAAACCCCGTCTCTACTAAAAATACAAAAAATCAGCTGGGCATGGTGGCGCATGCCTGTAATCCCAGCTACTCGGGAGGCTGAGGCAGGAGAATTGCCTGAACCCAGGAGGCGGAGG
>NW_016107421.1:5140822-5149865 GCF_001604975.1 Cebus imitator | reverse complement strand
AAAAAAAAAAAAAAAAAAACCCTCCGGTATAACTGTGCCTTGGCGGCTGTGAACTTTGTCAGCTCTGTTGTTACCGTGCTGGCTCAAAGCATCCTCCTACAGACATCCTTAGAAGTAGCCTGCCCATAGATGAGATGATGCACACTGCCCCCTCCTTACTGCGTGCCGCCCGCCTCCTTGGTGACCTGATGGGGGTGGGCCCCTTGCTTACCGCTCACTTGATTGTCTTGACCCTATCACTATCCTTCAGATCACTTCACTCACTACCCTGCCCCCAAACTATACCCAATAAATAGATGCTTCTGGGTGTTCGGGGCCTCGTCTGTCTCCGCTTATAGGTGGCGTGCCCACCCCCCAGCAAGCCCAGCTGCACTTTCTTTGTCCTTCTGTGTCCTGTCTCTTTATTTCTCGGATCCTGCGCCTCAGCACAGTGACAGGGGACACCCCGTGACCCTGTAGGGCATGACCCTACAGCTGGGTCCACTGTGGCCGAGGCCAGAGGAGCAGGGCTGGTGGAGGCAACCTCTGGAAAGCGCCTGAGAAGTGATTGCTCTGGAAAGGCGCACGTGGGAAGCCACGATCAAAGCAAAACAATCAGTTTCCTATTTTCATGATAGCATTTGCCTGACGATGAGTTATAAATACTTGGATTCTACCTTCTAGATAAAAACACGACGTTCCAGGAAAGTGCACTCACGATAGGCTTGCCCCATTCCCAGAGAGAGGGTGGATAAAGCTGGTGTTTCCACATCACCATTGGAGGATGGGCCTGTGTGAGTTCTGCAGTGGGCGGTCCTATGCAGTGGGCGGTCCTATGCAGTGGGCGGTCCTATGCAGTGGGCGGTCCTATGCTGTGGGTGGTCCTATGCTGTGGGCTGTCCTATGCTGTGGGTGGTCCTATGCTGTGGGCTGTCCTATGCTGTGGGTGGTCCTATGCTGTGGGTGGTCCCATGCGGGCATTGGTGTCCCGGGCCCTGTGAGCTCCGCAGGGGTCCAGGGAAGGAAGCCGGGCAGGGTTTGGGGGGGAAGTGCACACTACCCTGCAGGCGCTCCAGGACCAAATGCAGAAGGGGGCATGAGACAGTCATCCTGGCACAGCCCGTAGGAGGGAGCTGAAGGGACAACCCTGTGCCCTGCGATGGGCTTCCTAGGAGCAGGCAGGGAGGGCACCGGCGCTAGGCCTGGTCCTCCAGCTGCGCCACCGCCTGCTTCAGGTCCTGCACGACGAGGTCCACCTCGGCCCTGGTGGTGCTTCGGCCCACACTGAGCCGGAGCGCGTTCCTGGCCACATCGAAGGGGACGCCAGAGTTCAGCAGCACTGGGGATGGCCTGGGATAGGAGAAACTGCGCTGCCGCTGAGGGCACAGGGAAGAGGCACAGCTCCTGCTGCTCTGGGCCACTTCCCAGTGGGCTGTGCCCACCCAGGTGCCCGCCTCCCCGCCTGACACCCCCCTCCTGCTGAACTACCCAGACCAAACACACCCCTAAGGCCACCGGCATCAAGGTCCAGCTCAAAGTCGCCCCTACCCCCGCCCTCCCCATGGAGTTCTCTTGCACTCGACACCCCCAGGCAACGATACCCCTCCTGCACTGAGCACCGGGGCCCAGGAGAGCTCCTGTCCTTGAGGGGTCTCAGACAGTGTTCTTGGAGAACACTCATGCTGACACAGACAGTGCCTCACCCGTGGGGCCCGCCTGAGCCACTTGGTAACTTCATGGCATCTGGCACGGGGCTTTGCAGACACTAGGGACCCAGCCAGTATCTAGCCACGGAACAGATAACCGCATTGGGGTGTCCTGAAGCAGGGCTGTCCGAGGCTCGAGGTGTGGGCTCTGTTAAGGGGCCTGCCCTCATCACACCCGGGCCCCTGCCTCCCCTGCCCTGCACTGCCCCTACTGCCGCAGGGCACGGACACTGCCCAGGGCCTCATCTTGCCCCTTTTTCCCCAGAGCTGGGCCCTCCGCTGTCTCACTCCAGGTGCTCCTGCACAATCCTGCCACCCTGACCCTGATGACCACGTGCTGCTGGCCGCAGTTCTGCTCTCTCCCCGGAGCCTCGAGTGTTCCTCCCGCGTCCACTTCAACCTCCCACAGGGGCCTCACATTTTTAGCAGGCCAGACCCAGAACTGCTTCTCCCCTGCTGCCAGCAGGCCGCTGCTTGGGCACCCCACAGCCTCTGCCTGGCCCAGGCCACCCGCTCAGCTGGTCACCACCATCCCAGAATCTCTGCTGTATCTTGCAGATGGCTGATCTGACACTTGAGTCTCACATCATGGCCCTCAGGGCTCCCACTTCCTGGAGGTTTCAGTGAGCACTGACAGTCGGGCCATCCCTGCCCCAGTCCTCTCCAGCCTGTCCCCATCCTTTCCAGCCCACCCCAGTCCTCCCCAGCCCCTGCCACACTGCCCCTCCAGGCCCTGCTGCCCCTGCCTTCAGAACTGAGCAAGAGAAGCCCCCTTCTCCTTCATACGTCCTAGTCCTTCAGGCGGCAACTTGGAGGTCACTTCTTCTAGGAAGCCCTCCCTCTGCCCCGCTAGGGTCCAGGTAGGGCTGGCTTCACCAGCCAGAGCGTGGCCCAGTGGCCATATCCTGACGCCTGCCCACCACACCCAGTGCCCGAAGCACTGCTGTGCCCTGGACTGGGTTTGTGAAGAGCACTTACTGGTCCCCGTGGTCCGAGTGGCACGCGGCCCCCACACTGGCCATCAGCACTTGGCACTGTGCGAGCACCATGCGTCCTGTGGAGACAGAGCACATGCCCCTGAGATGGGGCTCCTGCAAGGCCACCCTTCTCTCCCTTCCCAGGGTCCTGCTGGGCGCAGGCTGCTTCCCTCCCTCCAGGCCATCTGGTGAAATTCCAGCGTTGCCCAAAGCTGGGGAGAGAGCTCACAGCAGGAGCCGACGAAAATGCTTCCTCTTCCTTTCTCCCCTGGCCGCAGACACACACACAGACACTGTTCTGCCTCACAAAGCTGGCCTTGAAAACGGTGCCTGTAATCAACTGCCTGCAAAGACACCTGGAGTCCTGACCCACTCCTTCCTTACGAGCTTGCAGGCCTGGCAATGTCACATCGACACCTGCGCTCTGGAAGACACGTCAGAGTTCTATGAAGCTGGAAGGCATTTCCCCCTTCTTTCACAAGCACAGAGATTAATAACTGCCGACGTAATTAAAATGAGAATTTCGGCCAGGTGCAGTGGCTTACACCTGTAATTCCAGCACTTTAGGTAGGATAGTTTGAGACCAGCCTGGGCAACACAGGGAAACCCCATCACTACACAATTTTTTTTAAAAATTGGCCATGGCCAGGTGCAGTGGCTCACGCCTGTGACCCCAGCACTCTGGGAGGGTAAGGCAGACAGGTCACCTGAGGTCTGGAGTTTGAGACAAGCCTGGTCAACATGGAGAAACCCCATCTCTACTAAAAATACAAAATTAGCCAGGCATGGTGGTGCGTGCCTGTAATGCCAGTGTGTCATGAGGCTGAGGCAGGAGAACCCCTTGAACCCAGGGGGCAGAGCGTGCAGTGAGCCAAGATCAAGCCACCGCACTCCAGCCTGGGCGACAGAGTGAAACTTAGTCCCTCCCCCCCAAAAAAATTAGCCAGGTGTGGTGGTGCACACCTGTAACCTGTAGTCCCAGCTACCAGGGAGGCTGAGGCAGGAGGATCACTTGAACCCAGGAGGTCAAGGCAACAGTGAGCTGTGATTGCGCCTGGGCAACAGAGTGAGACCCCGAATCAAAAAATAAATAGAATAAAATGAGAATCACCGTCTCATTTAAAGTAGCACAGGTCGTCACTGAATACAAAGTCTGACCCCAGAACAAAGGAACGTTGCCAGAGAACTCCCCTTTCCATGGTGAGGAATCTGAGATGATCAAGGAGACCCATGCCTCCTTGCCCACAAGAACATGTTTCAGCCGGGTTCTCATGAACGCAGCCACCATGACGGTACCCACAGGCTCTTCTTCATGAGCCAGACACGTCTGCCGGGTCTCTCTGCATGATCCAGGAAGAAGAATGAAGCAACACCTTCATCTTCTCAGAAGCCAAAAACTCATCTACAGATGCAGCTCATCGTGCTTTTGGGCCACTATAACTTCCTCCCAGATGACAAGCGGCTGGTCGACGACCCGGACTTCCACTCTCAGGGTGTTGGGGCAGACCAGGTCTTAGGCGCATCTGGGATGGGGTGATCCTAACTGTTCCAGCCGAGGCAAATGTCACGAGAAATCCAGATTTGCACTTGATCCTTACTCTGCCGGTTAGTTTTGTTTGTTTGTGACCACAGAGTCTCCCTCAGTGTTGCGCAGCCCAGGCTGGAGTGCAGCGGCTCAATCTTGTCTCACTGCAACCTCTGGGTTCCAGCAATTCTGCCTCAGCCTCATGAGTACTGGGACTGCAGGCACACACCACCATACCCAGCTAATTTTCTGTAGTTTTTGGTAGAGACAGGGTTTCACCGTGTTGTCCAGGCTGGTCTCGAACTGGTCGCAAGTGATCCACCCACCTCGGCCTCCTCCCAAAGTGCTGGGATTACAGGTGTGCGCCACCGTGCCCAGCATCTGCTGGTTTTTAAAACTGATCGCCTCCCCTTTTGCCTACTCTGATGAAATATTTAATAAAACTTGCTAACAGAGGTCGGGCGTGGTGGTTCACACCTGTAATCCTAGCACTTCAGGAGGCCGAGGCGGGCAGATCAGAAGGTCAAGAGATCATGTTGGCAAACATAGTGAAACCACATCTCTACTAAAATATAAAAATTAGTTGGAGGTGGTGGCGCGTGCCTGTAGTCCCAGCTACTCGGGAGGCTGAGGCAGGAGAATTGCTTGATCCGGGAGGCAGAGGTTGCAGTGAGCTGAGATCATACCACTGCACTCCAGCCTGGCACCTGGCGATAGAAAAAGACTGTCTCAAAAAAAAAAAAAAAATTGCTAACAGAATAGACACATGTCTAACATTCAGTTAATGTTCCTTCCTTCCCTGACAGTTTTTGGGGCAGTGCTAATGTCAGACATGAGAACGCGCCACAGTCCACAACCCAGCAGCAGCAAAATGAGCCAAGTCAGGGAGAGGAGGGGCTGGTTGCAAGAGCCCCATAAGCCACAGCATAGCCACCCAAGCCTGCCCTCGGCAGCCCCAGCAAGGCCCCATGACCACACAAGCTGTGTCATGCCCAGGGCAGGGTGAGTGGGAGGCGCTGGCTCAGCCCGGAATCCAGGCAGCGCAGGAGCTGTGCTCACACTGTGGAAAGACCAGGGTGAGGGGCTGTCACCTTGAAGCCGGGGTCCCCGGATGGAGAAGTTGCAGGTGTTGGGAAGCCGCTCGGTCCCTGGAAACTGACTATTCAGATGGATTCTCTTCTGACCAAATTCAGCCTGAAAAAAATAAGCTGAAATAGCTGGTGACAGCCTCAAAGACCGCTCCCCGACCAGCAACTGCTTGAAATTTAGACTTTTCCAGAAACACAGCCTCGGCAGGTAAATACTTTTCAACCAGCATCTACCTAGAATAGTTATGGGAACGGACTATGGGAGGCAAAGTTAATTAGGAGAAAACCTGAATATTCTGAAACATGAACCTTCCACACAGATCATAACGAATACCACCTCTGCATGTTTTATCATGTGTCTCTGAAAAAGATCGTCCCCCTGGTCTAGGGTTTCTCTTTCAGGGTTTCTCATCCCAATGCACTTCGCTCCATTCTTCCCTCACTGCATCCTGATGAGCTCCACGCTCTGCTGCAATCCCCACAGGCCCTGGGGTCCGCCAGCACCCCACACCCTCTCTCCAAGCACCCACCCCATGCACCCACCCCACGCTGTGCTCACCTCCAGCCTCTGCTCCAGGTAATCCCGGATGTCCCTCATGTGGGCCTCGTAAGCCTCCCAGTTCTGGGTCACCAGCTCTGCAGCCTGGGGGAAGCACATTTATTTGCAAAACAAAGGAGTGAAAAAAAGCTTTAAACAGCACAGGTGAGACTTCCTGAAACTGCTCATTCTCTTGAGTCATAGACAGAATGCATTTTTTGGGTGCTGCCATTTGCAGGATGTGGAAGTGCCACCAAAATCAACTTTACCAGGCACTTCCTGACAGTGCCAGGCACTTCCCGACAGTGCCAGGCACTTCCCGACTGCGCCAGGCACTTGAAATGCCCCAACAAGGCAGCCCTAAGGGGGATCCCAGCCCTGGAGGAGCCCATGTCCCAGAAAGGTGGATGGACAAAAGCAGGGGAAGAGGGGAAGACCCCCACCCACCAGTCAGCGCTGTGAGGGACCCCATAGGCCCGAGGTGGGCTGGTGACAGAGATGGCTGCTCGAGGGCAGGGAACAACGTCCCAGCAACGGCTCTGCAGGGGACAGCCAGCCATTCTGTCTCCAGAACAGAGGGGCCTGGTGTGGCGGGTGTAGAGTGCAGGGACAGATTGGCAGCCCTGCAGGCCTGGCCACGGGGCAGATGCAGTGAAGCTCTGAGGGAGGGGTGATGGTCTGACCGGCCTGTGGAATGGCCATCCTTCGGCCCTGTGGGCAGTGACAGCAGCAGGCCCCTGGGAGGCCATGGCAGCATCCAGGGCCCTTGGTCTAGGGTTGGTGGCCATGAAAACAGACATGAGGCAGGTCCTGGGTGTATTTTGGAGTCCAGACAGACAGGACTGGTGTGGCATGAGAGGCAGGGGACGATGACAACGAAGGACTGAGGGCACCTCCTGGACTTCAGACCTGAGAACCTGGATACCAGGAGGTGCCCAGGGTGGCAAGAGGGTGGAGGAGAGAGGGTGGGACATGTTTTGAACTCAGAGGAATGGGCCTCCCAGGAGATGGGCCAGGGCCTGTCTAAGATGTCAAGTTCAAAGGCAGGAGCACAGGCTAGCATCACAGTGACAGGACAGACAGATCCACGAGGGTGCAGGGAAGGCTGCCAGCACACAATCAAGGCAGAAAGGAACGGGTGGGGGAAGGCATGCAGGGTAGGTGTGTGCAGGATGGAGTCCAGGCTGGCTGGCGGAGGGAGGCTATCTAGAGCGCTGGTGGGGTCAGGGTCTCGGCGCTGGGTGAAGCTGAGAACCACTGGGGCTGTGGTGCTGGGGCTGAGACCGAGCCTTGGCACTTCTGCTGTTACAGGTGCAGATGCAACCCCAGAAGCACAGAGGTCAGGGGCTGGGGGGCTTCGAGCATTGTGAGCTGAGGCTCTAGTTAGGAAGCTGCTACATACTCCCTTCTGGCGGGGGATAGCCAGGACTCACGGAGTTTAAGCAACCTGACCCAAGGCACATGGCAAGTGAACTTTCAAGCCAGGATTTGAACCCTGGATATTTCAAAGCCTGTGGACCACATCACTGCTTCATCATTCAGGTTAATATGAGCAGGTACTGGACTCCACTTAAAATGCACTCTTTGGCTGGGCACGGTGGCTCATTCCTGTAGTCCCATCACTTTGGGAGGCCAAGGCAGGTGGATCCCTTGAGGTCAGGAGTTCGAGACCAGCCTGGCCAATATCATGAAACCCTGTCTCTACTAAAAATACAAAAATTAGCCAGGCGTGGTGGCGCACGCCTATAGTCCTAGCTACTCAGAGGCTGAAGTGGGAGAATCTCTTGAACCCAGGAGGCAAAGGTTGCAGTGAGCTGAGATTGCACCACTGCATTCCAGCCTGGGTGACAGAGTGTAACTCCATAACACACACACACTCTTCCTTCTAGTAAACGTAGCCTTAGTTATCACTGTTAAGAATATAATTTTGAATACTCTAACAGGGAATCCATTCATACTCTTCCCAAGGCCCGGCCTCAGGGGCCCAAGCCCTTTCTTCTGTACTGGGGATGCTAAGGCAGACATGGCCACGAGCCCCTTCAAAGGGGAAGCAGGAGGTGGGGCATCCATCATACACACTGCAGAGAAACATCAGATGGGGGACACAGAGCGGCAGCAGGGGGCAGGGGGACCAGTGTAGCTGTGGTTCATGGAGGGCTGCTTGAAGAAAGTGCACTTTGAGCAGAGGCCTCCTGCACAGCGGGGGAGCGGTCCGAGACGCAACTAGGAACCCTGCCTGGTTACTGTCACAGAAGCAGGACAGGGCCCGGTGCAGGGCTGGCGGCAGGTGCTTCACGGGCCATGATGTCTCACACCCCACAGACCTATCGGGGACTGAGAGTTGATGGTACAGGGGCTGCCGACACCTTTGGGAGTGTGTGAACCTGTGGCCTGACGCTTCACCTCTGCTGTAACGATACCAGTTTCTCATGTCAGAAGAGACAGAGACAAGGAATCTTTTCGTTTTAGATGCTACACCAGTGCCGCCACTCCACAGATCTGAAAAAGTACAGCTCTCCCGGCTGATAAATAAGATTCTAGGCTTTTTCTTGTCAGTCCGCTTATGAGATCATGAACATGATCTCCCTAAAGTCCCGGATTCCTACTAGAGCTGCTGGGGAAACTGACACCAAAGCAATCAACTCATCCTCTCAGTCACCAGGGCTCACCTTCCCAAGGCCAGCAATCATTGGGGTGTTCTCTGTCCTGTAAGAAACAAGGAATTAAGCAAGAATAAACAAATGTCTCAGGAAGGACTCCTGTCTACATGAAAGTCATTGTGCTGAAATAAAAACACTCACACTCCATCCTTCCTGAGCATGTGCCCTGTGGCTTATCTCAATGGCAGCTGCAGGCCCCAGAAACCTCCCCTGCCGAGTTTTCACTTGTCCGGGCCCAGTGAAGATCAACAAGGCCCACTGTGGCTGACGTGTCAGGTGTTCACTTTGACAATTCTATCTGGATCCTGTTCCTAAAGAAAGCACTCTTCTTCCTGCAGGCCCAAGGCACAGCTCTTTTTGGTTCTCACTGACAAACAGGGATGATATGGGACAGGGGAGAACCCTTTGTTTTCAGATTTCAGGCCTCAGCAAATGAGTGGGGGGTGTGTGTGTGTACGTGCACGCACACTCACAGGAGATGTGCAACAGACCCTAAAGAAAATGCCTCGTATACTCTGATCTAAAAACTGAACAGAACTTATTACCCTATTTCTAGAAAAAAAAAAAGAA
>NW_016107421.1:5138658-5140696 GCF_001604975.1 Cebus imitator | reverse complement strand
TTTTTTTTTTTTTTTGAGATGGAGTCTCACTTTGTCACCTAGGCTGGAGTGCAGTGGCACAATCTGAGCTCACTGCAACCTCCGCCTCTTGGGTTCATGCAATTCTCTTACCCCAGCCTCCCGAGTAGCTCGGATTACAGGCGTGTGCCACCACGCCAGGATTTTTGTATTTTTAGTAGAGATGGGGTTTCACCATGTTGGCCAGGATGGTCTCAAACTCCTGACCTTGTGATCTGCCTGCCTTGGCCTCCCAAAATGCTGGGATTACGGGCATGAGCCACCACGCCCAGACCAATGGTTTCTTAAGTTTGGCTGAACAAAGTTTTCTTAACCCTCTGGACCTGGCTATTGCTTGTTTACTGGCAGATATTTTCTCTGTGCCCTCACCAGCAATTGCTGGTGTCTCTATTCTTGAATAATTTTAGCCATTCTGATAGGTGCTGTTAGGTGGTGTCTGGTGGTTTTAATTTGCATTTCCCCAATAACTAGTGCTGTTGAACATCTTTTCCTATGCTTGTTACCTGGGTCTCCTATTTGGTGAAATGTCTGTTTCTATTTTTTTGCCTATTTGCTGATTGAATTTTTTATATTATTTTTGCTGTTGAGTTTTGTGAGTTCTTGATATATTCTAGACACTATTCCGTTGTCACGTCATTTGAAAATATTTTTTTCCTAGTATGTAGCTTATCTTCTCATCTTCTTAATATGGTATTTCCCAAAGCAAAAAAGCTTTAAATTCTGATGAAGTCTAATTTATCAATTTTTCCTTTTATGGATGCTTTTGGTGTCACCTCTAAGAACTCTCTGCCTAGTCCTAGAACTTGAAGATTTTCTCCTATTTTTAAATGGTTTTATCGCTTCATGTTTTACATTTAATTTCATAATCTATTTTGAGTTAATATTTTCTAAGGTATGAAACAGGGGTGTCTAATCCTTTGGCTTCCCTAGGCCACACTGGAAGAATTGTCTGGGGCCACATATAAAATACACTAATGATAGCTGATGAGCTTAAAAAAAGAATCACCAAAAACAAACAAACAAAAAAAACCCACAATGTTTTAAGAAAGTTCATGAATTTGTGTTGGGCCATATATTCAAAGCTGTCGTGGGCCGCATGCAGCCCACAGGCGGCAGGTTGGACAAGCTTTGTGTAACACTTGGGTCAAGCTTCATTTTTTTGCTTACAGATGTCTAACTGCCTTGGCGCCATCTGCGGAAAGCCTAACTTTCACCTGCTGAATTGATCTGCATCTCCTGCAGTTGTATCTGCACCTGTAACTCATGTGAGCGTATTTCCGGTTGGGTCTATTCTCCTTCATTGATCTACATGCTGGGATTTTGATAGAAATTGTATATCAATTTGGAGAGAACTGACATCTTTGGAATGTAGAATCTTCCAATCCATGAACATAGTATGTGTCTCTGCTTAAATCTTCTTTGATTTCTCTCATCCACATTATATTATTTTCAGCATATAAGTCCCTTATATTTTGTTAGTTTGTATCTGAGTAATTGTGTTTTGGTGTAAATGGTATATTTTTAATATTACTGTCCACGTGTTCATTACCATTATGTAAAAATAAGACAGATTTTTGTATGTTTGTGTCCTGCAACCTTGCTATACTCACTTATTAGTTCTAGGAGTTTTCTTGTCCATTCCTTGGGATATTTATAGATAGTCATGTGATTGGATTAGCAACAATTTCACCTCTTCCATTCTGATCTATATGCCTTGTGCTTCCTTTTCTTGCCTTACTGCACTGCCTGGAACTTCCAGCATCATGTTGGATAAACGTGGTAATAGTGGACATCCCTGCTTTGTTCCCCCAACCACAGGAGTAAAACATTCAAGCTTTCGCCACTGAGTATGATGTTAGCTGTAGGTTTTATGCAGATGTTCAAGTTGAGAAAGTTCCCCACGAATCCTATGATTCTGAGTTGTTTAACATGAACGGCTGAATTTTGTCAAAGGCTTCTGCTGCATCAAATATGATCATGTTATCTTCTTTATTCATTAGCTTGTTAATATGGTGGATTA
>NW_016107421.1:5121730-5137886 GCF_001604975.1 Cebus imitator | reverse complement strand
TTTTTTTTGAGACAGAGTCTCACTTTGTCACCCAGACTGGAGTGCAGTGGTATGATCATAGCTTATCACAGCCTCGACCTTCCAGGATCAAGCAATCCTCCTATTTCAGCCTCTCAAATAGCTGGGACTATAGGCCTGTGCCACCATGCTTGACCAATTTTTAAATTTTTTGTAGAGGGGTCTCGCTATGTTACTCAGCCTGGTCTTGAACTCCTGGGCTCAAGTAATCCCCATTCCCCTGGCTCAGCCTCCCAAATACAGGCATGAGCCACCACACCCAGCTATGTATACTTCTTATGTATTGCTGAATTCTATTTGTAAACATTTTGTTAAACATTTTTTGCAACGAAATTCATGAGGATGGGGGGTGAGTGGGGACAAAAATAAAGAAAAAAAAAAACAGGAAATTCATGAGGATGTTGGTCTGCAGTTTTTTTTTTTGTACTGTCTTTATCTGGTTTTAGTATCAGGATAATACTAGTTTCTTAAAATGAACTGAGAAATTGTCCTTCCTCTTTATTTTCTGTAAGAAACTGTGTAGAAATGTTAACTCTTCTTTTCTTTTTTTTCTTTTTTTTTGAGATGGAGTTTCACTCTTGTTACCTAGGCTGGAGTGCAATGGAGCGATCTCGGCTCACCGCAACCTCCGCCTCCTGGGTTCGGGCAATTCTCCTGCCTCAGCCTCCTGAGTAGCTGGGATTACAGGCACGCGCCACCATGCCCAGCTAATTTTTTGTATTTTTAGTAGAGACGGGGTTTCACCATGTTGACCAGGATGGTCTCGATCTCTTGACCTTGTGATCCACCTGCCTCGGCCTCCCAAAGTGCTGGGATTACAGGCTTGAGCCACTGCGCCCGGCAACTCTTCTTTAAACAAAGAATTATTTGGTAGAATTCTCTAGTGAAGCCATTGGGCCTGAAGACTTCTCTTTCGGGAGTTTTAAACCTATTTCCTATTGGTTAGTTATTCAAATGATCTCTTTTATTTCAAGTGAGTTGTGGTAGTTTGTGTTTTTCGAGGAAGTGGTCAGTTTCATCTAAGTCTGTCAACTTCATATGTGTAGAGCTATTTGTAGCATTGCCTTATTATCCTTTTGATGGCTGCAGGGCCTGGAGTGATACTCCTTGTTTCATTCCTGATGTTATAGCTTCTCTGTTTTTTTGGTCAATCTTGCTAGAGGTCTGTCCTGGGCTCAAGCAATCCTACTATGTATCTCAGCTTCCCACGTAGCCGAGACCACCACACCCAGCTAATTTTTTTTTTATTGTTTGTAGAGACAGGATTTCACCATGTTGCTCAGACTGGTCTTGAACTCCTGGCCTCAAGCAATCCACTTGCCTTGGCCTCCCAAAGTGCTGGGATTAGAAATGTGAGCCACCACACCCAGTTAATGTTGTCTTTTTAAAAAAGAGACAAGGTCTTGCTCTGTTGTCCAGCCTGGAGTGCAGTGACGTGCTCACAGCTCACTTCAGCCTCGAACTTCTGGGCTCAAGTGATCCTTCCCCCTCAGCCTCCTGAGTAGCTGGGACTACAGGCATGCACGCCATGCCCAGCTAATTAAAAAAATTATTTTAGAGATGAGATCTTGCTATGTTGCCTAGGCTGGTCCTGAACTCCTGACCTCCAGAAATCCTCCTGCCTTGGTCTCCCAAAGCACTGGGATTATAGGTGTGAGCCACTGTGCCAGCCTGTGTTGTAATTTTGCCAGTTCCAGTGAAGCACAGGCCTCACCTCCTTTTATGTTCCTTTACCTTTGCCTTTCTATAATTATCTTTTTGTTTTGAGATGGAGTCTTGCTCTGTCACCCAGGCTGGAGTGCAGTGGTGCCATCTCGGCTCACTACAACGTCCACCTCCCGGGTTCAAGTGCTTCTCCTGCCTCAGCCTCCTAAGTAGCTGGGATTACAGGCGCGTGCCACCATGACTCGCCCAACTATCTTAAATACTTCCTTTATGTACATTTTGAGCCACATCAGGTATTGCTATGATTTTTGATTATGCTATCAAACATAATTCAGAAAACTCTAGAGGAGGAGGAAAGCCTATTGTATTTGGTGACAAATCCTTAAGTTTTCCTTCATCTGAGAATGATTTGATTACTTCTTCATTCCTGAAAGATATATTCACTGGGTATAGGATTCTGGCTTGCCACTTTTCTTTGAGTACTTGAAAAATATTATGTCCCTTTATTCCGGTCTTTCTGGTGTCTGCTGAGAAATTCACTGTCATTCAAATTCTTTTTCCCTTACTGGTCAAGTGTCATCTCTCTCTGACTGCTTTCAATAATTTTATCTCATTTTTAGAAGTCTAATGATGTGTCTTTGGCAGGGATTTCTTTGGGTTTATCCTATTTGGGGTTTGCTCAGTTTCTTGATTCTGTATGTTTATGTGTCTTGCCAAATTCAGTAATTTTTTTTTTTTTTTTTTTTTTTTGAGAGAGTCTTGCTCTGTGGCCCAGGCTGGAGTGCAGTGGTACGATCTTGGCTCACTGCCACTTCTGACTCCCGGGTTCAAGCGATTTTCCTGTCTCAGCCACCCAAGTAGCTGGGATTACTGGCAAGTGCCATTATGCCCAGCTAATTTTTGTATTTTTAGTAGAGAAAGGGTTTCACCATGTTGGTCAGGCTGGTCTTGAACTCCTGACCTCGTGATCCGCTCACCTCAGCTTCCCAAAGTGCTGGGATTACAGGTGTGAGCCACCACATCTGGCCAAATTCAGGAAAATTTTTAGTCATTATTTCTTCAAGGACTTTTGCAGCCTGTTATCTTCTCTCTTCCAGGGATTTCAGTGAAACGAATGTTATATCATGTGTTATCATCTCATTGGTCCCTGAAGCTCTACTTTAAACCCCATTCTAGTTCTCTGTGGTCTGGATTTCTATTCTGTCTTTCGGCGCATAGATTTCTTTCCCCGTCCTCCCTCCTCTTCTACTAAGCCCATCCACTGGGCTTTATATTTTGGCTACTGCAGTTGTTAGTGCTACAATTTCCAATCGCCATTTGGTTCTTCTTTCACATTGTCTCTCTCTTTGCTGATACTTTGTTTCACTTGTTTCCAGTATGTTCACAATTTCTCACTGAAGCATTTCTACTGTGTCTGCTGTGAAATATTTGTTAATCATTTTAATATCATCATCTCAGTGCAGGCATATATTGGTTATTACTTTTCATTCAGTTTGAGATCTTTCTAGCTCTTGGTAGGATGAATGATTTTCACTTGAAACCTGGACATTTTTTCCTTACATTATGAAAGTCTAGATCTTATTCAAGCTTTCTGGTTTTGCTGGCTTTTTCTGACACTGCACTGGCAGGAGGAGTATGCCACTCATTCCTGCCAAGTGAAGCAGAAGCCTAGGTTTCTTTTTATTTTTTGAGACAGAGTCTTATTCTGTCACCAGGCTGGAGTGAAGTGGTGCCATCTTGGCTCACTGCAGCCTCTACCTCCTGGGTTCAAGCAATTTTCCTGCATCAGCCTCCCGGGTAGCTGGGATGACAGGTATGCGCCGCCACACCTGGCTAATTTTTATATTTTTAGTAGAGATAAGGTTTCACCATGTTGGCCAGGATGGTCTCAAACTCCTGACCTCAAGTAATCCACCCGTCTAGGCCTCCCAAAGTGCTGGGATTACAGGCATGAGCCACTGCGCCCGGCCAACGTCTAGATTTCTTACTTGGCTGGTGCTGACACCCAACGGGAGGATGCTCCTTGTGACCGGCATGTGTGGGTCCAAGATCCCTATATATGGTCTCTGCTGACACCATGGGGGGGTGTCTCATTACCGGCTGGTTGGGGTGGAAGTCCTGATTCTCTACCTGGCCTACTTGACACACCCGGCGAGGGTGTGGAGTGCCTCGTGACAGCCTGTATTGGTGGAAGTCTGGGTTTCCCGCTGAATCTTTGCCAGCGTCGATAGGCGCGGCAGCACAACTACTCTGTAGTGCCTGGCTGGAGTAAAGCTGCTGTTGACTGAAGGTCTTCTGTCTTGCTAGGCCACTCCTTTCCTGGTCCGCTGGCTGGAAAGGACAGGCTTTGCTTGGGCATTTTTGTGTCTGCCCTTCCTGGCATTTCAGGTTTGCCAGCTTCCTCAGCACTGTGTGGGATACACAAAGCAAAAAGAAAACCCAGGGAACTCATCCCATGCTGCTCCTGTTTTTCTCTCTTGGTAAGAAGTTTCTAACAAAAAGTGTAGTGGGGGCAACAAGTAATTTCCCAGTTAACATGTCACTGTATGTAGAGGGGACACAGGAGCTATCAGAAAGAAGACCAGGGTGCTTCCGTGTGGCCCTGCTGATCTCCAAAGTTAAAACAGCAGCAGGCCTCAGCTACGAAGGGTCCAACAGTTCTCTCTCCAGTGGGCTGGGCCAAAATCACAAAGGGAATTGGATGCTTTGAAGCAGTTAAAAGAAACGGAGATTTCCTTCATTGCTTTCAATCATTCCCAGAGAGACTGCAGGTCCCGTGAGTCCTCAGCATAAAATCAGTCAGTGGAGCCAGTTGTGGCAAAGCAGCAGCATGGACTCTGCTACAGAGCCCCCACGAGACAAAAAAACGGTGCCACGGTTCTTTACAATGTCACTGCTCTACAGACAGATGACACGGCCAGTAGGTCAGAGACTTTAACTTTCTTCCTTACCCTGGTCTGAAATTCTGTTCTTGTCCACCTCCAAACAGCATGGGGTAGAGAAGGGTACAGCCACCAAGTCCTCGTACATACAGTGCGCCAATCCTGGGACCATAAAACTGGGAGGAAGAGTTGGCCATTTATTCAACCAGAACTTTCCAACGACCGAGTCTGTATACGTGCTAAGTGCTTAGGGCACACAGGAGATATATATACTCTGCAATGCACAGTCCTGCTGCTTCCTTGTGGCGCCTCTACGTGCCACCCCTTTTGACAGAGAGTCAGAAAAGCCTTAAGGGGCAGGGTGGAACCCCAGCCTAGGAGGCAGCACAGGTGCGGACTCGTTCCCAGCTCTGCGGCAGGCAGATCTCCCCCGCACATCACGTGACAGGACTTGTAAACGGATCTCAAATCATAAGAATCACAGGTAAAAAGAAAAAGAGAATGCATACATACAGGGGGCTGGAGCCAGTGCCTGCCCAGGGCTTTTCCTGCAAATGATTCCATGCTTCCAATTGACACGATGCAAAACTCAAGTGCCACACTGTCAGGCCAGCATAGACATGCCTTTGGAAACCAGCTTAAGACTGTGCTTCAAAATTGAGTACTAAAAATATTTCAGGCCCTGGTCAGCAGCCAGAAGATGTGCAAACTTCTCCCAAGGGTTTTTACTGTTAACTGTTTTCCCCACACCCCACCTTAAAGATGGTTGCTGAGGAGCCGCATCTGAATTGAGGTGGAGAAAACAACCATTTCCTGAACCCATACCTTCCGCCCCATGCCCCCTGCAGAGACACCTGCTGCCTGGTCAGACCCTCTGCCTTACTCTCCCTGCCTCAATGTCTCCTCCCTTAGCGTCGCCTACCGCCCCAACCCTACCCTATCATCCCTGTCACGGCATTCGCCCTGGCATGCTGGCCATGTGGGGCTCCCCTCTTAAAGCTCCTGAGGACAGGGATCCCGTGTTGCTCCTCATAGTGCCCCCAGTGCCTGGCTGACAGTGGGCAGTGAGGCTTACGGGACCGAGGACTGAACAGCCACATGCGCAGCAGGCTCTGCCCAGAGGGAAGAAGCCTCTGCAGATGTACCTTGTGCCCCACGATTGTAAGGAAGTCCACACCCAGGTCCTCCACATCCACGCGCCGCTTCCCCAAGGCCTGTGCAGCATCCGTGTGCACAAGGATGGGAGGCAGCCCGGCTGCTGCCCGTTCCTGGTTCAGGGCTTTAATGCGCTGGCTGATTTCAGGGACAGGCTGACGGGGAAAGGAAACAGTTGAGTATGTTGCTCCAATCTGATGAAAACTGAATGACAGAAATCAGGAGTAGGGAGCACAGGCCAAATGTTATCAAACTGAACAGAGAAATGGCAGAGGCCAGAGCTGGGAAACCTGAAACACCACGAGATTCGAAGCCCCTGTTCTTCCCCATGAGCTCTCCTTACAGGGAAACAGAGGCCGACTCACCATGATGACACCAGTCTCATTGTTGGCCAGCATGATGCTCACGAGGCGTGTGGTTGGGCGGACGGCTGCAAGGATGTCGTCCACCTCTGCCCGCCCGC
This sequence comes from Cebus imitator, assembly GCF_001604975.1. Lineage (NCBI taxonomy): Eukaryota > Metazoa > Chordata > Mammalia > Primates > Cebidae > Cebus > Cebus imitator. Next base: position 5,131,703 of record NW_016107421.1, on the reverse strand, counting down.
TCGCCTTGGACACCGGGACAAAGGTGACCTCTGGGAACAAACACAAGTGCCGAAGTGAGCTGCACAAATGGATTCCTCTTGAAACTTCATTCCAACAGAGCTTAACAAAACTGTTTTCCACAACTATCAAAGCCATTTCCTGTCCACGTTCAGAAGACGATAAAGAAGAATATAAGTCGCCTGTCATCGCTGTCGGGTGTTTCAGTGTGAACGCGTCTAACGTGGCTGCAGTCAATCTGTGTGGTGGAACCTACATGTCTTTCTGCTTCTATGGGGACCAAAGGGGAACTGGCAACAGGGACACAGGCTCTTGCTTTAGGGGAGAGTCCTAGCGCACTGCACCTCCCTGCCAAGCGCTCGGCACCGAGCCAGTGCTGATGAAGCCGCTCCTATGCACCAGATGTTCCATCTCCTACTGCAGATGGAAAATGGGCAGAGGTGACTACATTGTTTAGCTCTAGTGCTTTCAGTTTAAAACGGTGAAAAACAAATGTATCCACTGCCTGCTCAGGGTCCTACTGAAACGAAAGAGTAAACAACTACTTCTCGGAGGAAGAATCAAATCAAAACAACATCGACAAAGGGCATTTGGCCAGGCACAGTGGCTCACTTTGGGAGTACTTTGGGAGGCCGAGTTGGGCAGACTGCTTGAGCCCAGGGGTTCAAGACCAGCCTAGGCAACATAGAGAGACCACTGAGATTATGCCACTGCACTCCAGCCTGGGTGACAGAGTAACACACCGTCTAAAAAAAAGGGGGGGTGGTGGTATATAGACTAGCAATTTGGAGGAGTCCCTAAAATGCAGAAAGATGATGGCATTAGATTAACAGGGAAAAATCACCTAAAACACTTAAAGGCAAATCTGAAAGGATCCAGTGGCCACCCAAGTTCAGGGTGGACAGTGGGAAGTGCACGGCAGGGGCCAGCTACCAAGGCCAGCGGAGGACCCAACGTGCAAGCCTCAGACTGAGACAGCACGGCATGCCCAGAGAGGAACGGCAAGCACAAGACGGGCTCCCAGGATGGGGGAACGGGCTTGAAAGGGGGAAGGAGATTGAGGTATCTGCTGGGGGACTTAGAGGAGCAAAGCAAAGGCAGCTCCAACCAGGGAAGTCACAGAGAAAAGTGGGCGGGGTCCTCCAGGCTTTCCAGGCTCTGCTGCCACCACCTTATGCAGAGCCCATCGTGGGCCCTCACTTCCTGCGAGACACCTCCTCGGGAAATGCATTGAGAATTGGAGATGAACCCTCCTTAGCCCCTACATCAAACAATGAAATGCTTCATCCATCCACAGGGACAATCCAGGATCCCCAAGCCCGAAGAAGAACCAGGATGAACAGGTAAATGACTGATTGTAGATCACACAGGAGCAATCCCAGGGACAGGAAAACTAAAAAAAAATTCCAGCTGATTATCTTCACAGATATTCAAGATGTTCAAGATGACTTAGGTTCTGCAGAGAAATAATTACGTTCATGAAATAAATGTCCATTATCAGCCTTTCATTTATTCAACTATAAAAAAAGATCATTAAAATATAGTTACAAAATAAAATGTAATTATTTTTAAATTTAACCATCATAAAGCTTAACCACAAAAACATATTTGGCCAAAACAGACTGAAAGGAGGAGGCGAGGGGATAACGGACGGGTGCACTCATTTCCTCCTCTGTTAGTGACTCATATCTCTCAAGTTGATAATTTAGGAAATCCAGGTTAAAATACAGTATTTAAAAAGTAACAGGGGAGGGATGGTTTCCAGAATGGTCAAGGTACTCCACCTCCTCCCTCTCCAGCACGGCAGCCGTAACTGGTGAAACAATCAACCGCTTACAGTCTCTGGAAATTACAGCCTCAGGGCACACAGCAAGTGAAGTAGTAGCTATTCAAGAAAATCAAGGAAATCTAGATGAGAACAGTGAGTCTATGGCACCTGAGCCCATCCAGCTCAGTGTGATGCAAGCTCCACTCAGCTGGGCACTGCCTGCCAAGGGATTCTCTCTACCCGGGCATCGGTCAAGGGCTACGGCACAGAGGGGCAGCTGCCAGCACCTCTCACCCCACCTCCCAGGTCCAAGTTGCAGGGTCTAAGCCCCAGGAGGGTGAGGCCAGGAGGTGGGGCTCTCTCCCTTCCTCCAGCACCCACCACAGGGAAGAGGCACAGGGGTCGCAGCCCACGTGGCCAGGGCTGGTGCCCTGACTGCCCTCACTCCAGAAGAGATAAGCTGAGAAGCCCACAGCTATCGCCTTTACACAGAGCTCTGCCTGTAAAGTGTGTGTGTGGAGCAGGGACACTCAGAGACAAGCGGGCCACAGTCACTGCCCCACCCACTCTCCAGGGAAGTGACTGAGAGATTTTGCCAAGGGTGAGATAGAACAAGGAGTTCTAAAGCTCTCTGCAAAAGAAGTGACTTTATTCAGAACAGAGTGTGGGGAAGTTCAAGCCCAAGGGTGGAGACCCAGACGGCAACTGAGAAGCTGGTAGTTCCATGGCAGCAAAAAGCTAAACTGCAGGACAACAAACTCCCAAGACTTCACAAAGATGATACTGCAAAGGGCCCCACATGTAACCAGATTAGACTCTGGAGGAATTTATGCCCCAGAGCATTGTCAAAAATAACAGAGCAATCAGTTCACAATTACAGGAGCCTAACAGCCAGGCAGACAGCTGAACAGAGAAACCAGGGACAGGAACAACCAAGAGAGACCTTCTTGCCCATTGTCACCTCAAGTGAGCATGCACTTGCCAAGGCTGCACCCTGAGGCTTGTGAAGTCAGAAGCTTCACAATGCTGGGGAAACAGATCTCATTAAAACAGCTCAGCCAGGCCACTAGACAGACAAGCAAGCAACAAAAACCACTAGGACAGGGAGGAAGAGGGGAATCCATATCTAGGGTTTTAAAAATATATGACAAGTACAGTTTTCAACAAAAAGTAACAAGATGTGCAAAGAAACTGGAAAGTGTGAAAAAGCAGGAAAAAAGGCATGTGACAGAAACTGCCTGCGACCATGCTTAAAGAGATAAAGAAAAGTATGATGACAATGGCTCATCAAATAGAGTCTCCTCAAGATAAACGAGAGAAATTATGAAAAAGAACCAAAAGGAAATTCTGGAGTTGGAAAGTACAATTGATATGAAGAATTCACTGGAGGGGCTCAACAATATATTGGAACTGACAGAAAATACATTCAGTCGACATTAAGGTAGATTTACAGAGATTATGCAATCCAAATACAAGAGAGGAAAAACATGAGAAGGACAAACAGAGCCTCAGAGAAATGTGGGATACCATAAGGCACCAAATATGGAAAACAGGAATAGCAGAAGGGCAGGAGCAAGAGAAAGGGGCAGAAAACGTCTCTGAAGAATAATGGCTGAAAATGTCCCAAATCGATGGAAAACATTAATCTACATACCCAAAAGGCTCAATGAATTCCAGGTAGGATAAAACACAAAGACATTCACTCCCAGACACATGATAATGAAAATGTTGAAAGACAAAGGAAGTATACTGAAATTAGCAAGAGAAAAATCGCTTGTCATATCTAAGTGAACTCCAGCAAGATTAACAGTTGAATTCTCAACAGAAACAATGTTTAGATGGCTGGTATGCTGATATTCAAGTGCTGAAAGAAAAAGAGTCAACCAAGAATCTTATATCTAAAAAAACTATCTTTCAAAAACGGTGGCAAAATAGAGATTCCAAGATAAACAAAAATGGAGAAAAGACATTGCTAGTAGCCGGCCTGCCTTATAATACAAAAGGAAGCTCCTCGGGCCAAAAGCAAGTAACGCCAGGCAGGAATGTGAATCCATATGAACAAAAACAAGGAGGACAGCAAAGGGAATTATTTAATTATAAAAGGCAGTATATAGCGAGGCGTGGTGGCAGGTGCCTGTAGTCCCAGCTACTTGGGGGGCTGAGGCAGGAGAATTGCTTGAACCCGGGAGGTAGAGATTGCATGAGCTGAGATTGCGCCACTGTACTCCAGCCTGGGTGACAGAGAGAGATTCCATCTCAAAAAACATAAAGGAAAAAAACAGTAGTGTAACTGTATATTGTTTCTCTTAACTGATTTAAAAGCAACTGTATAAAATAACACGTATATAATTATGCTGTTAGGGCAATAACACACAGTATTTGATAATAGCACAATGGAGGTGGGAGGGAGCAGAACCGTCTTGGATTAAGGAAAGGACACCAGATGCTAATTCAGATCCATGGAACAAATGAAGATCATGTGAAAAGGCAGCTAAGAAGGCTCCTCGAACACAATGTATAAATATATGCTTGCTCTTTCTTCCCTTAGCTTCCTTAAAAGACAAAAAAAGTGGCCAAGTGCAGTGGCTCATGCCTGTAAGCATTTTGGAAGGCTAAGGCAGAAGGATCACTTGAGCCTAGGAGTTCAAGACCAGCCTGGGCAACATAAGGACACCCTGGCTGCACAAAAAATAAAAAATTAACAGGTACATTGAAATGTGCCTGCAGTCCAAGCTACTAGGGCTTGGACTACTACTCTTGTCTCAAAAAAAAAAAAAAAAGAAAAGTAAAAAAAACCAGACATGAAGCTAACTAAAATGATATTTGTGGCTGGGTACAGTGGCTCATGACTGGAATCCCAGCATTTTGAAAGGCCGAGATGGGCAGATCACTTGAGGCCAGGAGTTCAAGACCAGCCTGCCCAACATGGAGAAACCCTGTCTCTACTAAAAATACAAAAATTAGCAGGACATGGAAGTGCACATCCATGATCCCAGTTACTTGGGAGGCTGAGGCACAAGAATTGCTCAAGCCTGGGAGGCAGAGGTTGCAGTAAGCTGAGATTGTGTCACTGCATTTCAGCCTGGGCGACAAGACTCTGTCTCAAAACAAACAAAAGATTTCAAGTCATAACACCATAACTAATCTTTCACCTTAAGACACTGGAAAAAAAGGAACAAACCAAACCTAAAACAAGTAGAAGGAAAGAATAACCTATTTATGCCTAGTGTTCCATTATTGGAACACTAAGCTTGTGGGAATTATTTATATCCTACTGCTCAAGGTTATTGCCAAATTTTTCACACACACAAAAGTATAACCTCTACTATTAACCTCTGGCATAAATGGGTTAATAAAGATTAGAGTAGAAGTTAATAAAATAGACTACAAAAATAACAGAAAAATCAAAAGTTAGTTCTTTAAAAAGAGTTTTAAAAAAGATAAATCTTCAGTTAAATTGACCAAGAGGAAAAAAAGAATAAAATTACTAAAATCATGAATGAAAGGAATATATACATCTTACAGAAATAAAAAAGGATGACTAGAGTCTACAATAAACAATGGTATGCCAATAAAATTAGATAATTAATGAAATGCACAAATTCCTAGAAGGACACCAACAACCAAAAATGACTCAAAAGAGACAGAGAGCCTGAACAGACCTATAAAAAGTAAAGAGACTGAATCAGGAACGCAGAAATTCTCCACAGAGAAGCCCATGCCCAGATGTTGCCACTGGCAAACTCTATTGGATATTTAAAGAAAAATTAATACCAAGTCTTCACAAACCCTTCCAAAAAACAGAAGAGGAGGGATCACTTCCCATGATTTATATGAGCCAAATTTTACCCAGACACTAAACTAGACAAAGACATCCCAAGAGAACTACAGACTAACACCTCTTATGAATATTGACAGAAAAGTCTTCAGCAAAATATTAGTGAACCAAATCTAAAAACACATGAAAAGGATTAAATGGTGTAACATCCAAAAATCAGTTAAGGTAATACAACATTACAAACAGAATAAAGCATAAAAACTCACACAATCACCTCAATAAATGCAGAAAAATCGTTTAACAAAATCCAACACCGCTTTCATGATAAAAACACCCAACAAACCAAACACAGAAGGGAACTTCCTCACCCTGATAAAGGGCATCTATGAAAAACCCACAGCTAACATTATACGAAATTATGCAAGAATGAATGCCTTCCCTTAAAATCAGCAGCAAGATAAAGATATCCACTTTGGCCACTTCTACTCAACATTGTACTGGAGGTCCTAGCCAAGGCAATTAGACAAGAAAATAAAATTAAAGGAATACAGTTGGACAACAAGAAGTAAAACTATCTCTATTTGTAGATGATATGACCTTCTATATAGAAAATCCTAAGGAATCCATTAAAAAAAACAATTAAAACTAATAATTAGGCTGGGTACAGTGGCTCATTCCTATAACCCCAGCACTTTGGGAGGCCGAGGCGGGGGAGTCATCTGGGGTCAGGAGTTCAAGACCACCCTGACCAACACTGTGAAACCTCACCTGTACTAAAAATACCAAATTAGCCAGGCATGGTGGCACATGCCTGTAATCCCAGCTACTTGGGAGGCTGATGCAGGAGAATTGCTTGAACCCGGGAGGCAGAGGTTGCAGTGAGCCAAGATCACTCCATTGCACTCCAGTCTGGGCAACAAGAGTGAAACTCTGCCTCAAAAAAACAAAAACAAAAACAAAACACAATTAGAGCTAATAAACAAATTCAGCAAAGTTGCAGCATACAAGAATAACACACAAAATCAACTGTACAGTGTGGAGGTTAGAGGTGCGAACTCCTTTAACAATGTGGAGGTTAGAGGTGCGGACTCCTCATGTAGTCAAAAATCTGTGTATAACTTTTGATTCCCCTAAAACTTTTTTTTTTTTTTTTGATATGGAGTCTCGCTCTGTCACCCAGACTGGAGTGTGGTGGCGCCATCTCAGCTCACTACAGCCTCTGCATCCCAGGTTCATGCAATTCTCCTGTCTCAGCCTCCCAAGTAGCTGGGATTACAGATATGTGCCACCACCTGGCTAATTTTGGATTTTTAGTAAGGATGGGGTTTTGCCATGTTGGCCAGGCTGGTCTCAAACTCCTGACCTCAAGTGATCCGCCCCCCAGTGGGCCTCCCAAAGGGCTGGGATTACAGGCATGAGCCACCACACCCAGGCAGCTCCCCCCAAATTTAAACAACTAATAACCTACTGTTGACTAGAAGCCTTACTGATAATGTAAGCAGTTAACACAAATTTTGTATATTATATATATTATATGCTGTATCCTCACAGTAAACTAAAGAAAAAATACTAAGAAAATCATAAGGAATAAAAAATATATTTACTATTAATTAAGTGGAAGTAGATCACCATAAAGGTCTTCATCTTCATCATCTTCACATTGAGTGGGCTGAGGAGGAGGAAGAAGAGGGGTTGATCTTGATGTCATAGAGACAGTAGAAACAGGAGAAAATCCAGATATAAGTAGACCCACATATGAGTAGACCCACAGAGTTCAAACCTATGTTGCTCAGGGGTCAACTACACTTCTACACATTAGCAATGAACAATCCAAACATGAAATAAGAAAACAATTCCATCTACAATAGTATCAAGAGAATAAAACACTTAGGGATAAATTTAACAAAAGTGCAAAACTTAACCCTGAAAACTGCAAAATTGCTGGAAGAAATTAAATTTAAAGACACCACATGTTCATGGATTGGAAAACAATATTGTTACGGTACCAATATTGACCAAATTGAACTACAGATTCAATTCAATCCCTATCAAGCTCCTAGATTTTTTTTGCAGAAATTAACAAGCTGATCCTAAAATTCTTTTGAGATTTCAACAGAAGCAGAATAGCCAAAACGATATTGAAAATAACAAATCTGGAGAACTCCTACTTTCCTACATCAAAGCGTAGTACACAGCTATAGTCATCGTAACAGTTTGTACCAATCTAAGAATAGAAATACGGGTAAATGGAATAGAGTTGACAATCAAGAAATGAACCCTCATATTTTGTGGTCAACTGATTTTCAATAGGGTACCAAGACCACCCATGGAAGAAGAGTCTTCTCAACAAATGTGCTGGAACAACTGGATGTCCACAGGCAAAAAAAGTGAATGTGGACTCCTCCCTTACACCACACACAAAATTAGCTTTAAATGTACCACAGATTCAAATGTAAGAGCTAAAACTATAAAACTCTTAGAAGAAAATATAGGAGGCCAGGCACGGTGGCTCATGCCTATAATCCCAGCACTTTGGGAGGCTGAGGCAGGTGGATTACCTAAGGTCAGGAGTTCAAGACCAGCCTGGCCAACATGGTAAAATACCATCTCTACTAAAAATACAAAAATTAAGGCCAGGCATGGTGGTGCACACCTGTAATCCCAGCTACTTGGGTGGCTGAGGCAGAAGAATCACTTAAGCTCAGGAGACAGAGGTTGCAGTGAGCCCTGACTGTGCCATTGTACTCCAGCCTGGCTAACAGAGCAAGACTCTGTCTCAAAACAAACAAACAAAAAAAAGTGCATTTTCATGACCTTGGGTAGGACAAAATCTTCTTAGATATAACACAGGGAACAACAACAACAGAAAAATAGACTTCATCAAAATGAAAAGCTTCTGTTCTTCAAAGGATATCATTAAGAGCAAAAGCAAACCCACAGAATGAGAGAAAACAGTTACAAACAATCCATCTGATAAGGGACTTGTATCATGCATATATAAAGAACTCTTACAACTCAGTAAAATGACAAGTAATCCAATTAAAGTAGGGATAATTAATAATAAACATTTTTCCAAAGAAGATATATACAAATGGCCAATGAGTACATGAAAGATGCTCAACACTATGGCTGTCAGGGAATTGCCAATCAAAACCAAAATGAGTTACCACTTTACACCTACTACGATGGCTATAATCAAAAAGACAGATAACAAATGTCAGCAAAGACATGACAGAACGGGAACCCTGTCACACTGCAAATAGGAGTGCCAAGTGGCGAAGCTACTTTGGAAAGCAATGCTTAAGGTTAAACAGTTACCTTAAAAGTTGTCAGACAGTTACCACGTGACCCAGCAATCCCACTCAAGTATAAACCCAAAAGAAATAAAAACACACCAATACACTAAAACATACACACAAATGTCACATCAGTCATAACCACCAACAAATGGAAACCACTTAAATGTCTACTGACTGACAGACAAAATGTGGTACAGATATACAATGAAATATTACTTATCCATAAAAAGGAATTAAATGCTTTACATGTGACAACATGGGTGAACCTTGAAACATTATGTGAAATGGAAGAAGCCCATCACAAAGACCACGATATAAGATTCCATTCATAGGAGAGTCTAGAATAGGGAAATCTAGAGAGACAGAAAGTAGTTGAGAGGTTGCATAGGGTGGAAGGAAATGAAGATTTAGAGCTGACTGGTACAAGGTTTCTTTTGGGGCTGGTGAGAATTTTCTATAACTGAGAGTGGCAATGGCGGCATAGCGCAGTGACGACACTAAACACTGCTGAACTATACACTGTAAGTAGATAAATGACAGCTCATTAAAGCTGATCTGCAAAGAAATACACTGGGACGTGTGGAGGGAGAGGGAGCGTGAGGAAGGCTTATGAGGGTCCAAGTCCTCATTTTTACATTGGGGATGCCTGTGTTGATAAACCAAGAACTGGGGGTTAGGCGTTTAAGTTATTTAGCTTAAACTGGAAGGGGTTAAAATGGTAATATCCACAATAAAAACTCAAGGCAAACTGTAACAGCGGTTGCCTCTGCAGAGGATTAGGGGCAGCTCGGGAAAAACTGACTTTTTTTTTGAGACAGAATCTCACTCTGTCACCCACACTGGAATGCAGAGGTGCGATCTTGGCTCACTGCAACCTCTGCCTCCCGGGTTCAGGTGATTCTCCTGCCTCAGCCTCCCAAAGTGCTGGGACTACAGGTGTTAGCCACCGCATCCAGCGGACTTTTTACTTTATACTTTTCTATAACATTTTAACTATTTTCATCACGTGCATTGTTTTTTTTTTTAATTGCACAATTAAACAAAAGGTTAATTACAGTGGTACCTAATCATGATGTATACTAAGTTGCCCTTCTCTGTACTGGTAAGACAGGAAATAAAAGGTGCCAGAA
>NW_016107421.1:5117539-5121560 GCF_001604975.1 Cebus imitator | reverse complement strand
TGCTGGGATTACAGGCTTGAGCCACTTCGCTGGGCAGCATCTAAATCTTTCATGTGAATATGTTCACATATGGGCAAGCATTCAAGTAAGACCCCAAAGAGAATGTTACGTTATAAAATTTTTCTTTTTTTCCCCCCCCCAAGATGGAGTCTTGCTCTGTCTTCAGGGCTGGAGTGCAGTGGCATGATCTTGGATCACTGCAACCTCCGCCTCCAGAGTTCAAGCAATTCTCCTGCCTCAGCCTCCTCAGTAGCTAAGACTATAGGCACGTGCCACCAAGCCCAGCTGATTTTTGTATTTTTAGTAGAGACAGGGTTTCACCATGTTGGCCAGGCTGGTCTCACTCCTGAGCTCAAGTGATCCGCCCACGTTGGCCTCCCAAAGTGCTAGGATTACAGGCATGGGCCACTGTGCCTGGCCCAAAAATTTTTTTCAAAAAAGGCTTCGTAGTCAAACCAAGCAGTTTGGCCACAGTCCCTTAATCTTTAAGACAAAAATATTTTCTTTTTATTCATCTTCAGGTTTCCAGACAGATTACACAAGAAAGCTCAGGCTGAGAGGAAACTGTTTCAAGGACAGTGTGGGTTAAGTGGCTGCCCTGCTTTTACATGCTAATGGTCTACACCTGGTAAACATGTCGCTCCCTTTTGAGACTTCCTATGACAGGAAAACTGAAAAGTGGCTCTATCTGTGCTGTGTGACAGGCACAGGGCCACCACTGCTGCAGCAAGCCTCCTCCTCCCCGAGGCCCCTGCTGCACCGGGGCGTCACCTCACTCCGCTTTTCCACGCACAGCGAGGGGCTCACCCCATGGGCGCTAAGATCAGGTGCGGCAGCTCACTTATTCTAGGCTTCACACCTGAAGTTTAGGTCTGTCTGATCCTTTCCTTCATGGAGAGTGGGAGCTGAGATTTTACGATGAAAACCAAATAAAGACAAGCATCATTTGTCAATTTGCAGGTGTACTATTTAAAGGTTAAATATTTATTACATACAAGTTTCAAATATCACTCAGTTATACAAACGGCTAGTTCTACATATTGATTCTCAATGTTCTTCCTAAGGGAGAGTTTGGCCACATTTGCCAACTCCCCTGTGGCAGCTGGCCTCTGCAGTGAGGGGCAGCTAGGGAGCCCAGGGCAACTATTCACCAAGGTGCCAGGGCCTGGCTCCCCATCAGAACCAGACTCACAGTGAGTGGCACACTGAAGCGACATCTCCGCAGCAGATCCCAGGCTCTGCCCGCTGCTCACTCCCCACCTGGCAGCTGGAGCTCAGCAGGCTGGTCCCAGGCCCACCCGACACTCACTCACCTGCCGCTTGTTCTTCTGCCAGGTGCTCCAGGGGTAGTCGGATGGAGTCGTGTTCCACAGAGGAAGTGATCAAATGAGGCTTGGCCCCCTCTACTGGGCTGTGGTGCACACCCGTGTCTCCCTTTGAGGTCTGGTTTACGTGGAAATGTTTCACCACAGATTGGATTACTAAATTATTTGACTGCAGAGATACAGCAAAAAAAGCATTTACAGAAACTGTCTTGAGGTAAGGGTTGGAATAACAATTTCTGTCACCTAATTTCTTTTGTGGCTAACATCAAAAAAGCTTCAAAGAAATCCAACTTCCTGAACTGTACCTTTTGAAAGATTTGGGGTTTTCCAACATTTAAAAACTTGAGATTCATTTCCAGTCAATCATGTCTGTTTCATTGTTAAGCAATATTATTGATTTTTTTTTTTTTTGAGACTGAGTTTCGCTCTTGTTACCCAGGCTGGAGTGCAATGGCACGATCTCGGCTTACCGCAACCTCCGCCTCCAGGGTTCAGGCAATTCTCCTGCCTCAGCCTCCTGAGTAGCTGGGACTACAGGCACGCGCCATCATGCCCAGCTAATTTTTTGTAGTTTTAGTAGAGACGGGGTTTCACCATGTTGACCAGGATGGTCTTGATCTCTTGATCTCGTGATCCACCCGCTTCGGCCTCCCAAAGTGCTGGGATTACAGGCTTGAGCCACCGCGCCCGGCCTTGTTATTGGTTTTTAATAATTTATATAAATGTGTTGGTATAAGTGCAGTTTTGTTACATGCATAGAATATTATGAATCTGAGGCCGGGCGCAGGGGCTCACACCTGTAATCCCAGCACTCTGGGAGGCTAAGGCGGGTGGACCATGAGGTCAGGAGTTGGAGACCAGCCTGGCCAACATGGTGAAACCTCATCTGTACTAAAAATACAAAAATTAGCTGGGCATGGTGGCGTGTGCCTGTAGTCCCAGTTACTCGGGAGGCTGAGGCAGAGAACCGCTTGAACCCAGGAGGCGGAGGTTGTGGGGAGGCAGAGGTTGTGGGGAGGCAGAGGTTGTGGGGAGCCGAAATGGCGCCACTGCACTCCAGCCGGGGCAACAGAGCAAGACTCTGTCTCAAAAACAAACAAAAAAGCACATTATGAATTTTTAAATTTTATAAACTGCCATAAAGAGTATTTTGTGCAGCCACCCACTATGGGTGGGAGTGTAAACTGGCACAACCTCTACCGGGGGCCACTTGGCACATCCACCAAGTGAGGCCTGTGACCCAGCAATTCTAGTTCTTGGACTTTTTCCCAAAGCTGCGCCCACAGTGAAGCAAAATGGTGTGTCTAATGGGTATTTATTAATACTAAGTGCAGCACTGTTTGTTACAGCAAAACCTTGAAAAGCCCTTAAACATCTATCAATTAGGGATGAAAAGGAATGATTCCAGGGCAAAAATGATGGGGAAACCTTCTTATGGAAATAACAAATTACATATTACATTACAAAAATCCTATCAGCTACCTGAAGGATACATAAGAATTATCTCACGCTAACATGCAGTACAGCAAGACCACACACTACTCTTTTCTTTCTGAGACAGGGTCTCACTCTCTTGCCCAGGATGGAGTGCGGCAGTGTGATCACAGCTCACTGCAGCCTTGCATTCCTGGGCTCAAATGATCCTCCCACCTCAGCTTCCCTAGTGGCTGGGACTACAGGTGTCACCACCACACCCAGCTCATTTTTTTTTTCTTTGTAGAGATGAGGTCTCCCTATGTTGCCGAGGCAGGTCTCAAACTCCTGGGCTCAACCAACCCTCTTACCTTGGCCTCCCAAAGTACTGGGATTACAGGCATGAGCCACCATACCTGGCCTACTCTTTCTTTAAATGAAAATGTAGCAGAAGGGAAGCACTTTCTGTGTTTTATTACAACTCACAGCTGAAAGAACGTAAGCGTGTTTAGGAGCTTCACCTCAGTGCCCCCGGAAGTGAAGATGATGTCTTGAGGTTTCCCACCAATCATCTTCGCAAGGCTATCCCGAGCTGCTTTTATAGTATCTTTGGCCTTTCTTCCTTGAAGGACCGAAAAGAAAATTCATTAGCATTGCTTCACCAAGCCCAATCAACACACCTGAAAGGACAGCCTCATACGAAGGAGTGAGAGGTCTGCGTGGGCTGTTCGAACACAAAACCTGCCCCCTTAATGTGAGCACAGCAAAATGCCACAACCTAGACGCAACCCAGCAAAGGGGCGGCTGTGACAGAGCAGTGAACCAGTGACCAACTCTGTGAGACCCACAAACAAGTACAGGAGGCTGGCTAAGACCCCCATGTCCCCCAAGATGCGGCTTCCTTCTTACCGGATGCTAGAGGGAGGGAAGCTGTGGCCATCTGCCTTGCTTCCCAGTCATCACGACAGAGAATGAAAGGATGGAATGAGTTGCAAACAATAAAAATCAGCAGAAGCAGAACTCACGAATCCTCAAAGCAAAGTCCAACGCCATATCTCATTCCGCATGTTGCCCAAGGCACACCTATATCTCAGGGGCACACCTGCTTTCACACAGGGCCATGCATCTGGCCATCACCCAGTTTCACTGGCTACAAGGAAAACACAGGGGCCAAGCTTGATGGGGCAAAGAAAGACAGACCCTGGCATGGGAATTCCAAAAGTTTCAGTGGCCATTATTGGTGTACATGCCAGGGGTCCTCAAACTTTTCTGACCATTCAGTC
>NW_016107421.1:5102194-5117489 GCF_001604975.1 Cebus imitator | reverse complement strand
AAATTGAGCAGCCACTACCAAAACGTATACTAATATATCACAAAACATCATTAAAAAAGAGAAATACGAAAAGCTCAGGTAAAGTAACGTGAAATGATCCTGCCGCCCCTTCATGCCACTGTGTAGATTCAGTTTTAAAAGCAGTTTCCTACACACCTAAGGCCTATGGTGTTTAGGAAAGCCCCATTGTTTTACTTGGTGACACTAAACGTCACCATAATAAACTGTCACCGTCATGCCTCTCTCAGCCTTCCTTCTCTCAGGATAATGGTTTGGTTGTGTCCCCACCCAAATCTCATCTTGAATTTTAGCTCCCATAATCCCCACATGTCATCGGAGGGACCTGGTGGGAGGTAACTGAATCACGGTGGCAGGTCTTAACCTTGCTGTTCTCATGACAGTAAGTCTCATGAGATCTGATGGTTTTATAAATGGGAGTTTCCCTGCACACGCCCTCTTGCCTGCTGCCATGTAAGACGTGACTTTGCTGCTCTTTCCCCTTCTGCCATGATTGTGAGGCCTTCCCAGTCATGGCGAACTGTGAGTCCATCATACCTCTTTCCTTCATACATCACCCAGTCTCAGGTATGTCTTTATTAGCAGCATGAGAACAGACTAATACACTTGGGAAATGGCAACTCCAAGCCTCAGCAGCCCAGGGCAAAACCGTGGGCTCTTTCCCTTCTCATTCCCCGCCATTAATCCACCAGCAAATGCTGTAGGCTATGTTCAAAAGACGCTCTGAACCTGACTTCTCTCTACCGCCCAGCCACCAACCAAGCCAAGGCCACTGCTGCGATGTTCTCCTAGCAGGCCCCCCAAAGTCCATGGACCCCACTAGGGTCCATTCTCCACAGAGTGGATGAGGCAATGTCTCAGAAACCCAAATACATCTTGGGCCGGTGCTGAATACACAGAAAGTGCTCCGTCAGTGCTGCTCACGTCAGTGGTTCCCAAAACCCCAAGGTGTTCTCACGAGGTCCACAAAGTCAAAACTGTTTTCATGATGTTACTAAGATATCACCCGCCTTTTGCATGCTCCTTTTCTCACAGGGATACGGTGACGCTTCCAGAGGCTTCTGGCACTATGACGACATGGCAACTGCAGCCGGTGGGACCGGGAAGTCTGAGCACTGGCTGTCTTCCAGCAACAGGCAGTAAGGAGACTTCCACGCAACAACAGTGCCACACTCACTAGGTCTCTTACGTTTTGCTGAAGATAGCTTATTTTTCATAAAAAAGTATACATGTAATCAAAGTATTACTATTTTAAACGAATTGCTAAATGCCTAGTAAACAAAAGCTCCTTGTGGCCCTTCATCATTTCTGCATGTAAAGGGGTTGCAGGAATCCCGTCACCCCTTGCTCTCCTCCAAGTACGCTCCTCTCACTCCCAGGGACAAGGGCCCGCACAGATGCCTCCACGGCCCTACACAGTGCTGTCCCCAAACCTCTCAGACTCCATCCCTATCACCCCACAACCCTCTGCAGTGGCCACACAGGCCCATCCCCTGTCACTACCCACACGCTGAGCTTCTCGACTGGGCAAATGCCAGGTCCCGGAGGGGCCTCCCAGGCCAGCCCATGCTCCAGCCCTTCCCCTCCGTGGTACTGCTCCACTGTTCCCCCCACCCCAGGACGGCTCTTTACTCACATACTCAGATTCGTTGATTTGTTCTTTGCCTGTTCCCTGCCCGTGCACCCTGCCAGAAGGAAAGCTCTAAGGGACAGGTGCTGCATCTGTTTCTGTCCCCTCTGCTCACGGCCACAGTGTAGCGCATACAGTGCTGCTGGAGCCTGCGCATACGACCTCATACCTCCCCAAGCAGGGCCTGAGTCCCTGACACAAGAGTCCAAGTCTCACAAGATCTCACAGAGCTGCCACCTGAGAGCGTTGGAAGACACGACTGGCACAGGCCCTAGAGCACTGCTGACTGCAGGAAGCGGGGGCATGGTGGGAAAGCCCAGAAGCCACAGCTGAAAGAGCTGGGTCCCATGGCGATCAGACCCCTAAACTGCCCTGAGAGCAGATGCCTCACCTGCAAACCTAAACAAAAGCCCCGCCTGCCTGCCTCACAGCACTCACTAAGAACATACGTGGGAAAGCACCACAGAGCTCACCCACAGCACGAATTCCATGGCACTGTCCCAGCCGACTCCCAGTCAAAGGGCGCTCGTCTGGAAAAGCACAGATGACTGGGACAGGGGTGCCAAGGCACACCTCAGGACAGCATGCACTTGCTATTTCAACGTGAGGACAGGAGAGGCCCGACAGGAAGCTGGAGGGAATCCAATGTTTGCAATTAACACACAGCTAAAATTTGCCCCATAGTTTAAAAGAGATGTCTTCCTAAACCTTGGATTTGGTAAACATCTATTTTCATAACAGTATGCATGCCAATTATTGATAAATTTTAAAAACAGGAAACAAAAAGAAAATACCCCAAACCTCCCATGATTCCCCTCCTCAAAGATAACTGTCGTGAGTGTATTTGGAGTGCTGTCACCTGCGCTGGGCAGCCAGTCGTCCTCACCGCCCGTCTCCCTGCCTACTATGGTGGCAGGGCCTCGTTTCCAACTGGTCCCAGCTGTTCAGAATTAAGGCCCCATGTCCCAACACTGCAATGACACATGGCCATAGGGCCAATTTCTAGGCCAACTTACACACAACTCCCAGAAGCACCTTGAAGAACTCAAGCCCTCCTCTCTCTTCCCGACACGCGGGACTGGGTCATGATGGCTTGAGCTGGAGCAGCCATCTTGACTTTGAGGGTCAAGGTGAGTGTCAAGAGGATGGAAGAGGAATAGGACAGAAGTCGGAGTCCCTGATAATAGCGCAACAGTGGACAGGTTCAGTGGCTGGCGCCTGTAATTCCAGCACTCTGGGAGGCCAAGGTGGGTGGATTACTTGAGACCAAGAGTTCAAGACCAGCCTGGGCAACACAGTGAGGCACTGGAGGAGCCACATGGCCGGCCCCAGGCTGAGTGAGGGAAAGTGCAAGCTGCTTAAGCCACCGTCACTCTGGGTGTTCTCTCACAGCTAAGCGATCTAATAATTTTCCACGCTTGCCCATACACAAGGTTTTCTCTACCAGGGGAGGTGGGAGGGGAAATAATAAAGTCATTTTGCACATCCCTTTTAATAACATGCTTTTTTTTCTTGATTTTTTTGAGACAGAGTGCAGTGGGGAGCTGACTTGGCTCCCTGCAACCTCCACCTCCCAGGTTCAAGGGATTTTCCTGCCTCAGCCTCCCCAGTAGCTGGGATTACAGGTACATGCCACCACGCCTGGTTAATTTTTGTACTCTTAGTAGAGATGAGTTTTCACCACGTTGGCCAGGCTGGTCTTGAACTCCTGACCTCAGTTGATCTGCCTGCCTTGGCCTCCCAATTGCTGGGATTACAGGTGTGAGCCACCACGCCCTGACAGTAACATGCTTTATCTACCTGACCCAGATGCCAATATTTTCTGGCTAGGTCATGGCTAGAGTCCACGCCACTGCTTTGGCAGGGTTCAGCGCTTCCTGTGGGGCTCCAACATACTTTATTATCCACCCTCAATTCACGAATGCTGAGCTTATTTCCAGTTTTTTTTTTCTTTTTGCTATTATAAGCAAGACTGTGATAAATATCTTAGGTACGTAAAATCTTTCCCCACATCCTCAACATTTTCCTTAAAATAAATTCCCCTCTAAGACTTTAATAATATTTAAATATTATTAAATAATGTTTAAATAATATTGTGAAAATAATTAAACCACTCTATGAGAAATTAATTTTCTTTTGCATTTCTGAGTAGCGACAGAAAGTGAATTGCCACATTGTGGAGTTTATGGTTTGTAATTTGTGGAAACCTACAAGCCACCGCCAGGCTTCACTCAGGTCCAGAACAGGATTTCTCCCTGAGAGCTACTCCAAACTTTTCATGAGGCAACGTCTGTCGTCAGCATTTAATTATTCTCCATATTTTCAAGTTTAATACATCAGAAAGTTCCCTTTTACTATAGGAGAGACTGGATACGAGGCAACGTGCAGAAGATTAGCAAGAACAGACCAACAAATAAGCCAACAGATAAGTTAATGAGTGACTAGCATCTGAGCTGAAAGGCTTTGTTATTAAGTTGCTGTGAAACTTTGAATAAGCAAATGGATATGAGAACATATTAAACTCTGTAAATTGTACACAAATGTTACTAAATTGTATGGCTTGGCAATATTCTGTCTGAATTTATTTTAGTTCATCATAATCCACAGTTAACATAGTTTATCTTAATTATTCCTAAAAAACATTAAATAAGAAAGGTAAGACTTTAGCTTGCTCATCTGCCTGAAAAACAGATTTTAATTCTGCCATATAACTGACTTGAAGCAAATTATTCTCCAGAACCTGCAATTTAACGCTCTACAAGATTAAACAAATAAGAATATTTATAACTAAAGTAATTAATAAGTAATTTTCATTTTTAAAAAGGGCCAGGATTGTATGTTATCCTGATGACCTAAAAGACCTATTTTGCAGACTCTGTAAGGACTGACTAAGTTAGATCCGTGAAGCGTGCAGCAGGTACTGACTGCTACTACAAGGAACTCCCAACAGACACCTTTCTCATCTGGGAAAGGGTGAGGACAGCATGATAAAGATTAAACATTAAAGATTAAAGAGTACAGGATCAGCGAGGCTCAGGTTACAAATGTGAACTTCTCAGAAAAGAAACTATCAAAAAATTACAGCTCAAGATTTGCAGCTAACAGAAATCTATTGAAAACAAAGCCATCACATGTGGGTATGCAACTGCTCTAAGAGCGCCCTGGCCCCCTTATCTCCCATCTGTGAACATGTGCATCTTCCAGAATTACCTGCCGGATAAGGACTGCTGGGATTTCCCCAGGCTTCCCACATGGCCTCGGTCACGGCCTGGATGACTTCTGGCTCCAGGGGAGTGGTTGCATTATAGTCCATATAAACCTTCCTGAAGGGAAGAAAGACACCCATTAAGGAAAAGGAGATGCCATACGGGAAACACGGCTGCTCTATGTCTATGCTGTTGGCAGGGGCAAATGGTGTCAAGGGCACGGCGGTCCTCTGCAACGAGCACTGCAGGCATCCACAAGCTGCACTCATGCATCTCCAGATCTGCACTACTTATGGAAAACATATGCATCATTTCTAATGATCTAGTTTTTGCCAATTTCTTTTATAATTGATAGGATTTGTTGGTCTGTTCTGGCTAATCTTCTGCACGTTGCCTTGTATCCAGTCTCTCCTATAGTAAAAGTGAAATTTCTGATGTATTAAACTTGAAAATGTGGAGAATAATTAAATGCCAATGACAGGCATTGTCTCATGCAAAGTTTGGGAATAGCTCTCCGGGAGAAATCCTGTTCTGGACCTGAGTGAAGCCTGCCAGTGGCCTGTAGGTTTCCACAAATTACGAACCATAAACTCAACAATGTGGCAAACCCTAAACCTTTCATTTAGGTTTTCAAAATTTCTTCCTAACAGGGCACAGTGGATTGTTCCTGTAGTCCCAGCCACTGGGGAGGCTGAGGTAGAATGACCACTTGAGGCCAGAAGTTTGAGGCTGCAGTGAGCTATGATGGCACCTATGAATCACCACTTACTCCAGCCTGGGCGACACAGCCAGACCTAATCTCCAATAACAAACATTCTTTTTTTTTTTTTTGAGGCACAGTTTTGCTCTTGTTGCCCAGGCTGAAGTGCAATGGTGCATTCTTGGCTCACCACAACCTCCACCTCCTGGGTTCAAGCGATTCTCCTGTCTCAGCCTCCCACGTAGCTGGGATTACAGGCATGTGCCACCACGTCCAGCTAATTTTTTGTATTTTTAGTAGAGACGGGGTTTCACCATATTGGCCAGGATGATTCTTTCTACCCCTTGGTAGGATTAATGGTGTGCTGAGCCCATATTACCCATTTGCTGCTGTAAAGGGCGGATCGATGGCTTCTTCCTTATGGAAGGAGGGAAACAGCTGCAGATTCCCAAGGGAATTTTCCTGTCTGCTGTTTTAACTTCATCAGAGGTTTGCCTTATTTCCCCACACCCATTTCTGCGATATTCTGCGGGGCCTATGGTGACCTGCGCTTCTCCCTGGGGCAGGTGAACTTTGGCCCCAGACCTTGCACTTTGTTTCTTTGCCCAGAAAGACTGTGTCCTGCCCCCACCTTACTTTTTTAGGTCTTTATTCCGGCTTAGGCCTCTTGTGAGACCCCCTGCCCTGCAGCTCTGTTTAAAACTGCAGCTGGCCTGGTGTGGTGGCTCACGTCTATAATCCCAGCACTTTGGGAGGTCAAGGCAGGTGGATCACTTGAGGTCAGGAGTTTGAGATCAGCCTGGCCAGCATGGTGAAACCCCATCTCTACTAAAAATACAAAAATGAGCCCTATTTGGGAGGCTGAGGCAGGAGAATCACTTGAACCCAGGAGGCGGAGGTTGCAGTGAACCAAGATCATTCCACTACACTCAAGTCTGGGTGACCAAGTGAGACTCCATATCAGAAAAACAAAAATAAAAACCCCACAAAACTGCAGCCACCCATGTCCCTCCTCCCTCCTCAGCCTCCAGGTCCCCTTCCCTTCTTCCTTTTCAGGCAGCATCATCATCTGACACACTGGACTTGTCCCCTTACTGTTCATCTTCACAGAGTGACAGAAGTCTGGCTCCATCGGGATGTGGGCTTTTTCTCACTGCCCTGTCACCAGTGCTGAAGCCCATAGCTGCCACACAGCAGAGCCCCGATTTTTATATGACTAAATAAATGCAACAGGAAGTACAAATTCCCTGAAAGATCCCTCACTTAGTAAAATTTACCTGTATATCTTTTTACTAATATCCAAAACCTTTGGAAGCCTTTAGAAAAATATGTAGTAGTAGTCCTGCCTGATATTCATTGACCTCATTTTTAAATAAACAGTGCTTATACCAATCCACATGAAAACCCAGATACAATGACTGTGGTGGTTAAGCCACAGGGTGTGGACAGGTGTGCATTAGTTGTAATGAAGCATCTTTTCTGTTCAAAATCACTCAACAGGCCTGGTGCAGTGGCTCATGCCTGTAATCCCAGCAATTTGGGAGGCCAAGGCGGGTGGATCACCTGAGGTCAGGAGTTCGAGATCAGCCTGGCCAACATGGTGAAACCCCATCTCTACTAAAAATATAATAAAATTAGCTGGGCATGGTGGCACATGCCTATAATCCCAGCTATTTGGGAAGCCGAGGCACGAGAATTACTTGAACCAGGGCAGTGGATGTTGCAGTGAGCCACTGCACTCCAGCCTGGGTGACAGAGTGAGACTCTGTCTCAATTAGGAAAAAAAAAAAAAAAATCACTCAATAGGTACAAGGCTTTGGCAAGTTTGACTTGCCATCCTCCAGCACTCTGGTACTAGTATTAATAGCCCCAGGAATCTCCCAGCCTGGCTTGACTTTGCATGTGCCCTTAAGTCTGTTTTTCCTTCCTATAAATAAGCATCCAAAATAACTCAGGCTAGCTAGTGTTTGTTGAGTGACTATAGCTCTTCAATCTGCTGCTGGGCTGAACAAATCTATGCCTCGAATTTCAGATTAATATTTTACACATTCCTTTGCTTCATTATTTGCTGCTTCCTTAAGGTGCTACCAATATTGGATGAGCAGGCTCAATTTTATTAGCTTCATAACCAAAAAATAAAAAGTCGCCGGGCGCGATGGCTAACGCCTGTAATCCCAGCATTTTGGGAGGCCCAGGTGGGTGGATCAGAAGGTCAGGAGTTCAAGACCAGCCTGGCCAAGATGGTGAAACCCCGTCTCTACTAAACATACAAAAATTAGCCGGGCATGCTGGCGGGCGCCCATAATCCCAGCTACTCAGGAGGCTGAGGCAGAGAAATGCTTGAACCCAAGGAGGCAGAGGTTGCAGTGAACTGGGATCACGCCACTGCACTCCAGGCTGGGCAACAGTGCAAGATCCAATCTCAAAAAATAAAAATAAATAAATAAATAAATAAAAAGTCTTTGGAATCTCGCTCCACTGATTCCCTCGGGAATATTTTCCCAGATCCCTTCACTTTGTTCCAACCAAGGCAGAATGCCAAATGTGCGTGCTTTAGGCCTAGACCCCTCATATTCTAAGCATGGGAGCGAATGAGCTCACAAAAAGGAAAAAGAGGGATCTGGAGAGAGAAGACACACCAACAAGAAAATGCACACCCCCTGCCTCCTGCCGTTAACAAGTGTGGCCATCCCCAGTTTCCTGCAGCTGGGCCAGGGCCTGGGAGAATCCTTCTTAATTATTCCTTTCACCTGCGCCAGTGCGCCAGCTCCCCACCACCGCATCCCCTTCTCGGCGCCCACCACGGCTCCTTCCTAGATTGTTACACGATCCCCACCTGGCTTCCCGGCTTCCTTCCCGGTCCCACGCCTACCTGCGCCCCTACTTTATAGGAAGCAGCCAGAAGGACTCCTTCAAAACACATCGCCTCGCGCCCTGATCGACCTCCGAGGCCCGATACGGCTCCGAATGAACCCCGAAGTTCTGCCCGGGCTCAGGGGCTCTGCCAGGTCACCTCCAAGTCCTCTGCCCTTCCCTTCTGCTGTGCCCTTTTGCCGGCAGGCTCCGCTTCCCCAGAACCTGCAAACCTCACCCCTGGAAGTCACTCGAATTTCGGCCCCAAAGTCACCTCTCTGGGGGTCACTTCCCGGGCTCCTCCTCGAAGCTCGCATCCCTGACTTAGGCGGACCTCGCGGGACGCCCCCACGCGAGAGCGGCCACCGGCCGGCCGCCCCCTCCGTCCCCCCACGGCACAACCGGGCACGGACGCCGGCCGCCTCCCCCGCCCTCTGCTGACGGCGCGCACCTCTCCGGCGAGTTGTGTTTTCCGCAGCCGCTGGGCTGACTCGCCGTCCTCGCCGGGGCTTCCCTCCCCGGCGCCACCACCGCCGCCGCCGCCTCCGCCTCCGCCTCTGCCTCCATCCTCTCCCGCCAAGGTAGAGGCTTCTGCTTTCTTCCAGCTAAACCTGAGGGCAGTGGAGGAGGCGGGGCCGCGACGCCTGGGCGCGCTTGGATTGGCTGAGCGAATCACCCGCCAATCGCCAATCCGCCCAGTTCACAGGACAGCCGGGGGAGGCGGGGCTGCGCGGGGTCAGGTGACTGGAGGGGGCGGGGCCTGGGGCGTCACAGAGCGTCCCGCCAACTGCGCGCTAGGAGAGGCGTCTCCCGGGCCCGGGGATCCTCGCTCCTTCACTTCCGGGGGAGCCCGCTGACCTTCGCTCTTCGGAGCAGGGCTGCTGTCTGGCAGCGGCCAGCTAGTCAGCTTGGGAGCCGGCGTGACCCGAGCTGGACCTGAGGAGCCAGGGCGGCGGGCAGTCCTGCGGGGTGCCTCCCTCTGGCCGCCCGCGCGCTGGTCCGTGCGCTCCGGGGCCGCGCGGCCTAGTTCGCAGCGAACGCTCGACGGGAAGTGCCCGAATCGCGGCGGCAGGGCCCCTGGGAGATCCCGCAGGCCGCCCTGGACAGCGATGAGCAGGTCTGCGGGAGCCTGCGCGTCTGTAGTCGGAGCAGCTCCCCAGGGACGGGGATGGCGTGAAGTTAGACTCACGCATCGAGGATGGAGGCCATTGATGAAATGGCAAGAGATGAGGGACTCTAAGCAGTGGGCGTGGAAACGCAGGAAAGATTAATTCAAGATCTGTTTAGGCCGCAAAATAGGCAGGAATTGGGGCCACGAGGGACAGGAAGGAGGCAAGGATTAGCCAAGTGACGGGGAAGATGTTAGTGCCCTCTTCTGGGGTAAGAGGGAACACGGGAGGGGGAACATGATGGGCTGAGCTCTGGACATGTTGTCTGTGACACAGTCAAGTGGAAACATCCATCATTCAGGTGTCCCGCCAACCATTAAGAAAAGTCCGTTGTGAAAGTGGTAAAAATGAGCAAAAATCCCTGAACTTTCATGAAGCCATCCTACCACCACTCCCCCCCTTTTTTTTTTTTTTTTGCTTAATAGTGACTGACTATAATTGAGCCTTGAACTATGCCTGGCAGTGTAAGTATTTTTCTTGTGTTTACTAATTTAATCCTGATGATTAACCCAGTCCGTAGATATCTTACATATGAGGAATCCGCGATACAGAAAGGCATCTTGCTCAAGTTCACACAAGTGGTGGTAGAGCCAGAATTCGAATTCAAGCATGCTTTGCCAAGAGGTTGAATTTTAATTGGCTTTTCATGGGCCTTTTCTCTATTTTATGTCCTGTTGAGGTCCCGAATAACTTGACTTTTCCAGCTTAGCAAATCTGCACGTTTCTAGACTCAATCTCTCCCATTCTTGCCTTTGAACACAGCTCATTTCTTGCCAAATGCAGCCAATAGCAAAGGGCCCACCAACACTTAAGAAGCAAATGGTGCCGGGCATGGTGGCTCACGCTTGTAATCCCAGCACTTTGGGAGGCCGAGGTGGGTGGATCACGAGGTCAAGAGATCGAGACCATCCTGGTCAACATGGTGAAACCCCATCTCTACTAAAAATATAAAAATTAGCTGAGCATGGTGGCGCATGCCTGTAATCCCAACTACTCAGGAGGCTGAGGCAGGAGAATTGCTTGAACCCAGGAGGCGGAGGTTGCGGTGAGCCGAGATCGCGCCATTGCACTCCAGCCTGGGTAACGAGCGAAACTCCGTCACAAAAAAAAAAAAAGCGAATGGTGCTGGGTGCGGCAGCTCAGGCCTGTAATCAGCACTACTGGAGGCCGAGGCAGGTGGATCATCCGACGTCGGGAGTTCAAGACCAGCCTGACCAACTTGGAGAAACCTGGTCTCTACTAAAAATACAAAGTTAGCTGGGCATGGTGGTGTATGCCTGTAATCCCAGCTACTCGGGAGGCTGAGGCAGGAGAATGGCTTGAACCTGGGAGGTGGAGGTTGCAGTGAGCCGAGATCACACTTCTGCACTCCAACTGGGTGACAGTGAAACTCTGTCTCAAAAAAAAAAAAAAAAAAAAGCAAATGAATGCACAGGAGCCTGAGAACAGTCAAAAGAGAAGGAGAGGAAAGGGAATTGTGAAGGAATGTCAAAAGAAGTCAAGAGGACAGATAGTGTACTGTGGGGCTGAGAGGCAGTCCGAAGTCTACTGCACATAACAGCAGGCACTGATAAACTAGCAAGAGAATTCTTAGTCCTGGGAAAGCAGGAAGTTAGAGTGCAAAGATGGATATGAAAGAATGAAGAATGCAGTCAACGCTCAAAACAGTTGAGAAAAGACGAGTTACAAAGGTGTATAGGATTAAGGCCAGGCTGGGAGCACAGTGGCTCACGCCTGTCCTCCTAGCATTTTGAGAGGCCAAGGCGAGCAGATCACCTAGGTTAGGGGTTTGAGACCAGCCTGGCCAACATGGCAAAACCCCTGTCTCTGCTAAAAGTACAAATATTAGCTGGGTGTAGTGGCGCATGCTTGTAATCCCAGCTACTCAGGAGGGTGAGGCAGGAGAATCGCATGGGAGGCGGAGGTTGCAGTGAGGCTGAAACTATGCCACTGCACTCTAGCCTGCGTGACAAAGTGAGACTCTGTCTCAAAAAAAAGAAAGATTAAGGGCAAATAGAGACTGAACATGTTCATAGGCTAAAGGGAGGTAGCTAACAGGTCATGCAAGAAGAGCCGAAGTCCTGGAGGAGATGATAGGGCATGCAGGTAAGAGCGAAGGTGGCTAGGGAAGTTGATAGGTAGGGGAGAGTTCATTCTCTACATCTGTTTGGAAGGCTGTAAGGATGGGAGTGTAAGGACAGCGGACGAGGTGATGATTCCTCTCAAGCACTCCTTGGGCCACTTAGGCAGCAATAAGGTTTGTGTTTCCAGATGGACATAGTGTAGTGGTGGTCAGACAAGATAGTGTCCAGCATGGCTGGTGATACCCAGAAAGGGCTGAGTACAAACATGAAGCCCAGGTGCTGAGGTAGCCCAGCTGAAAACAGTTTAGGGTGCAACATGCAGCAGCGGCTGCCACCATTCCAAGCATACTGGTCACACATGCAACAGTGACCTACCAGGATGTCGCTAATACAAACACAAGTGCCCCATAGTGGCCAAACACTTGAGGAATGCCATCTCCATGAAGATAGCACACACACCAAATAGAATTCTCACCTAAGGGGAAAAGTTAATAGAGCTATCAGAGTAAGTCTCCCATACAGCAAGATCTTGATGGATATTTTATTTTTAAAAAAAGGCAGTCATGAAACAAGAACAGACAATGAAAAGAGATACTGGACATTAAAGCTAAGACTTAAAGTTCAAAAACTCAACAGTTGTCAGGGGTTTCAGGGAGGAAAGAATGCATAGGCAGAGAGCAGAATTTTTAGGGCAATGAACTATTTTGTATACTATAATGGTGGATACATGTAATATATTTACCAAAATTCACAGAAAATCAACACCAAGAATGAATCCTAATGTAAACTATGGACTATGGGTGATGATGATGTGTCAATGAAGGTTGTTAACAAAAATACCACAGTGGATGTTGACAGTGGGGGAAGTGTGTGTGCACAGGCAGGGCATATACAGTAACTGCTTAATTTTCAAGTGAACCTAAAACTCCTCTAAAAAATAAGGTTTATTGTGTTTTAGAACCCCTCAATAGATGGGTTGAAGAGCAGAAGAGGTATAACTGAGGAGTGAATTCATGAACTAAATGCCTGGCCCTAGGAATTCTCTGATTATTGCTCAGAAGGATAGAGATGGAAAATATGAAAGCCATCCATTGTACACAGTGATTCTCAAGCAGGGGTAATTTTTCCTTCCAAGGGTCCTTTGGTAGTGCCTAGAGACAATTTTGGTTGCCATAACAGGAGCAGTGGTGCTTCTGGGATACTACTGAGCATCCCCATAACAAATTAGCCCCACATGTCAACAGTGCCAAGGGGGAAGAGACCCTGATGTGGTTCCACATTTCCATCTGGCGTCATTTCTTCTGCCAGAGGACTTTGTAGTGCTAGTCTGCTGATGCTTCCTTCAGCTTTTGTATACGTGAAAACAGTCATTATTTTGCCTTCACATTTGATGTTCCATAAATCTAGGAATCTAGCTTGAGTTTTTTTCTTTCAGCACTTTGGAGTTACTTCTCCACTATTTTCTTGCTTATATTGTCTGTATGAGACATCTGCTGTTGCCCTTATCTTTGTTCCTCTATATGTTGTCTCTTTATTTCCTTCCTGCTTGCATTGAATATTTTGCTCTGGCTAGGTGCAGTGGCTCATGCCTGTACTCCCAGCACTTAGGGAGGCAGGAGGCAGAAGTGGGAGGACAGATTGAGTCCATGAGTTCCAGACCCGCCTGGGCAATATAGCAAGACCCCATTCTTCACAAAAATTTTAAAAAATTATTTAAAATATTTTGCTCTGTCACTGATTTTGAGCATTTTTTTTAGACTAGTCAAGTGCAGTAGTGAGAAGGGGGGAAAGAGTAGAACAAGGAGTTCGATCTGTAACTGACTATGAACAATCAATTGAGATAAGTCACTACCTTTGGGCCAGCCGCTTTTGAGCAATTTCATCATGAGACTTGGCTACCGTGTAGTGTTCTGCATGCTCTTGTGCTTTGGGTTTGTTGACCTTTTAAGATCCATTGGATTAGAGTGTTTATCAGTTTGGAAAAGTTTTCAAGTATTTCTTTCTCCCCTGCTTCTTTGGGGACTCACAATTACAAGTTATCTCACAGCTCACGAAGTTCTCATGGGGAAGAGGTTCCCACTTTTTCCCTTTATTTTGGATTGTCTTTGTTGCTCTATCTTGAAGTCCATGTTTCTTCTGCAACATATAACCTGCTGTTAAACCCATCCAGTGTCTTTCTCTCTCTCCTTTTTTTTTTTAAGATGGAGTCTTGCAAAAGAATCACTTGAACCCTGAAGGCGGAGGTTCAGTGAGCCAAGATTGTGCCACTGGACTCCAGCTTGGGTGACAGAGCAAGACTGTCTCAAAAAAAAAAAAAAAAAAAAGAACAAAACCCATAACCAGGATATTGACATTGATACATCCATTGTTTTTATTCAGATTTTCCCAGCCTTCCTTGTGGGGTGTTTCGCCCTATGCAATTTTTTCATGTGTACATAAGGTAAAACATTTTCATCATATAGGGATCCTTGTATTAGTCTTAAAAACAAATCCACCCCCTCCTCCTGCCCATTCCTGTCTGTAACTCCTGCCAGTCACTATTCTGTTTCTAAAATTTTGTTTTTCCAAATCTGTTATATAAACAAAAAACATACAGCATGTTACTACTTGAGATATTTTTTTTTTCCTCAGTGTAATTCCTGGAAAGTTGTCCAAGTTGCTGTAAATAGCTTATTCCTTTTCACTGCTGAGTAATATTCCAGGTTATGGGTGTACCAGAGTTTGTTTAACCATTCACAGGTTGAAGGACACCTGGGCCTATTCCAGATTATAGCTGTTATAAATAAGGCAACTATGAACAAACATTGGTGTAAAGGTTTTTGTGTGAATGTAAGTTTTCATTCTCTGGGATAAATGGTCAGGAATTTAGTAGCTGGGGCATAAGGTAATTGCATGTTCACTGTAATGACTCAGCAACTGAAATTTCCAACTATGACTACAGATTTGTCTCTTTCTCCTTTCAGCTCTGTCAGTTTTTACTTCATGTGTTCTGAGTCTGATGTTGGTAAAGGCACATGTAGGATTGTCTTCCTGGTGGTGAATCTTCTGTTATGTAATACTGTCTGCTAATTTTCTTTGCTCTGAAGTCTAAGTGATCAGATATCAATACAATTGCCGCTTTAAAAAAAAAAAATAAATTCCGCGTATCTGTTTTCATCCTTTCAATCTACAAATGTTTTTTAATTTGATGGGAGTTTCTTCTAAACAGATTATAATTGAGTTGTGTCTTTTAATCCATTCTGTCAACCTTTGACTTGCTTTGAGAGAATTACTGATATGGTAGCTCTCAGAGCTACCATTTTCTGTTCATCTGATTTTCAGCCTGTATCTCTCTACCTGCCTCCCTTTGGGCTACCTGAACAGTTTTCAGTATTCTACCTTGATTTCTTTACACTGTTTTCAGAAACTGAGATATAATCTACATACCGTAACCTTCACTCTTTTAGAGTACACAATTCAGTGATTTTCATCTATTCCCAACGTTGTGCAACCATCACCACTAATTCCAGAGTACTTTCATCACCCCAAAAAGAAATAACTGTGCTCATTAGTATTCATTTCCCATACCCTAGCAACCAGTAAACTTTTTTTTTTTTTTTTTTTGAATCTGTAAATCAATTTGGGAAGAATCACCA
>NW_016107421.1:5086612-5101759 GCF_001604975.1 Cebus imitator | reverse complement strand
CTTTGTCCATTTTTAAATCAGGTTATCTTTTAATTGTTGAGGTATCATGTACTCTAAATACTAAATCCTTATCAAATGTTATTTGCAAATATTCTACTCTGTGGGTTGTCTTCACTTTCTTGATGGTGTCCTTTGAAGCACTAAGTTTTAATTTTGATCAAGTTTATCTATTTTTCCTTTTGTTGCCTGTGTTTTGATGTCATATTTACAAATGCTTTCCTTAACCCAAGGTCACACATATTTATTCCTGTATTTTCCTCTAAAGAGTTTTATGTTTTTAGCTTTTGTATTTAGGTTTTTAATTCATTTGACTTAATCTTTGTATTGTAATATATGGCATGAGGTAAGAAAAGTTCTTTTTACCGTTTAATTGTCTTGACAGTCATCAAATATCTGTTGACTGTAGGCCAGGTGCAGTGGCTCACGGCTGTAATCCAATCATTTTGGGAGGCTGAGGTGGGTGGCCTGCTTAGAGCTCACAAGTTTGAGACCAGGCTGGACAACATGGCAAAACTCTGTCTCTACAAAAAGTATAAAAAAAATTAGCCAGGTGTGGTGGTGCATGCCTGTAGTCCCAGCTGCTCAGGAGGCTGCGGTGGGAGGATGGCTTGAACCTGGGAGGCCAGAGGTTGCAGTGAGCTGAGATTGCACCACTGCACTGCAGCCTGGGCAACAGAGCCAGACCTTGCCTCAAAGAAAAAAAATCAATTGATTAAGTAAGGCATAGTCCCAAATACTCAGAAGGTTCAGGTGAAAAAAATCCCTTGAGCCCAGGAGTGCAAGTCCAGCCTGGGCAACACACTGAGACCCCTGTCACTTTTTAAAAAAAATCAATTAACCATAGATGTATATGTTTATTTCTGGACTCATTATTAATCTATACATCCCTCATGACACTGTCTTGATTACTATGACTTTATAGTTAAGTTTTGAAATCACAAAGTGTGAGTCCTCCAGATTTGTCCCTTTTCAAGATTGTGTTGGCTATTCAGGGCCCCTTAAATTTTCTGAAGATTGTTAGGATTAGCTTGAGAGTGTTTGCACTAAATCTGTACATTTATTTCATGTATTAGTCCATTTCCACACTGCTGATAGACATCCCTGAGACTGGGCAATTTACAAAAGAAAGCGCTTTAATGGACTTACAGTTCCACATGGCTGTGGAGGCCTCACAATCATGGTGGAAGGCAAGGAGGAGCAAGTCACATCTTATGTGGATGGCAGCAGGCAAAGAGAGAGCTTGTACAGGGAAACGCCCCCTTATAAAACCATCAGATCTCATGAGACACCCACCATCACAAGAACACCACAGAAAGACCTGCCACCATGATTCAATTACCTCCCACTGGGTCTTTCCCACAACACGTGGGAATTTAAGATGAGATTTGGGTGGAGACATAGCCAAACAATATGATTTAGGGAGTACTGTCATCTTAACAATATTAAATCTTGCAAACTAAAAACACAGAATGGCTTTCCATTTATTTGTCTTTATTTCTTCCAGGGGCATTTTGTAGTTTTGTCTCCAAGTCTTGTGTTTCTTTTATTAAATTTATCACTAAGTATTTTTTATGCCATCTCAAATGGATTTGCTTAATTTCATTTTCATATTGTTCATTGCTAGTGATTCTGTATACTGATCTTATATATTGCAACCTGGGAAAAGCAGTTTTGATCTCAGTGAGCTCTAACTCAAGTCAAATACAGCCTTGCAAGTGGGGTCTTTCATGGAACTACAAGATTTATTAAGTGACATATTTCTCAGCTGGGCGAGATGGCTCATGCCTGTAATCCCAGCACTTGGGGAGGCCAAGGCAGGTGGATCACCTGAGGTCGGGAGTTTGAGACCAGCCTGGCCAACATGGTCAAACCCATCTCTACTAAAAATATAAAAATTAGCCGGGTGTGCTGGCATGGACCTATAGTCCCAGCTACTGGGGAGGCTGAGGCAGGAGAATCACTTGAACCTGGGAGGCGGAGGTTGCAGTGGGCTGAGATCATGCCACTTGCGGTTCAGCCTGGGCAACAGAGCACGACTCTGTCTCAAAAAAAAAGGAAACATCCCCAGGAATGAAGCTTTGAAGGATCTCCAGCCATGTTCTTCTCCCTCAAGTGGTGTCCAGGCTATGAATTTTCACTGTGAATATGTTTAAAGCTACTGTGGAGTTTCAGGATGTGAAAGAGGGATAGCGTAAGTTAAAAATGCCATAAACCTCTGTTGTTTATAAAGAAAGGAGGTTAAAAAAAAAACCTGTTATTTATACACTCCATCTCAAAAAAAAAATTATGATTTTTGTTGGCATGGATTTTTTTTTTTTTAGGGAGTTTCACTCTTGTTGCCCAGTGCAATGGTATGATCTCAGCTCACCACAATCTCTGCCTCCCTGGTTCAAGTGACTCTCCTGCCTCAGCCTTCCAAGTAGCTGGGATTACAGGCATGCACCACCATGCTTGGCTAATTTTGTATTTTCAGTAGAGATGGAGTTTCTCCATGTTAGTCAGGCTGGTCTCGAATTCCGAAACTCAGGTGATCCGCCTGCCTCAGCCTCCCAAGGTGCTGGGATTACAGGTGTGAGCTACCACCCCGGCCTCTTGGCATGGATTTCTTTGAGTTTATCCTGTGTGGGGTTCACTCAGCTTCATGAATCTGTGTTTGAGTCTCTCCATAAAATTTGGAAAGTTTTCACCTCTACTGTTTCAAATACTGTTTTAGTCCTATTCGCTTTCTCCACTCCTTTTGGAACTCACATAATAGGAAATGGCATCTTTTGTCATTGTTCCATTGAGGCTTTGTCCTCCTGCACTCCCCCTTTTTGGTTTTTCTGTGTTCAGATTTAGTAAATTCTATTGATCTGTCCTTAAATTTGCTGATTGTATCTTCTGTCATTTCTACTCTACTAATGAGCTTATCCAATAAAATTTTAAAGTTTCTGTCACTGCACATTTTAGTTCAATAATTTCCACTTGGTTTTCTATAAGTTCTATATTCTTGTAGAGATATTCCATTTCTTCATTAGTTTCAGAACAATTCATAGTTTCTCAAACATTTTTATGATGGGGTGCCTTAAAATACTAAGAAAATTCCATCTGATTCATCCCATGAGTGTCAGTTTATTGCATTTTATTTTTTATTTATTTATATTTTTTTGAGACGGAGTTTTGCTCGTTACCCAGGCTGGAGTGCAATGGCGCGATCTCGGCTCACCGCAACCTCCGCCTCCTGGGTTCAGGCAATTCTCCTGCCTCAACCTCCTGAGTAGCTGGGATTACAGGCACGTGCCACCATACCCAGCTAATGTTTTTTGTATTTTTAGTAGAGACGGGGTTTCACCATGTTGACCAGGATGGTCTCGATCTCTTGACCTCGTGATCCACCCGCCTCGACCTCCCAAAGTGCTGGGATTACAGGCTTGAGCCACCACGCCCGGCCGTGCATTTTATCTTTTAAGTAGCAGTTTTCCTGGTTCTTGGTATGATGAGTGATTTTCATTTGTATCTTGGACATTTCTATTAGGAGACTGTTGATTAAAATTGCTGTCATGAACCGCCTGATGTCCAGTGTCTGAAAGCCTGAAAACCCATACTGTTGGGTTTTTGCTTATTTCATATAAAGGGTAAATCCAATCCTTGTTACTCAAGCTGCAAGTACAAGTCCCCTCTGTCCTTTCTGTTATCTTCCTTCCAATGGCTTTTGTCTGTTTTCTTCTGCATTCTGGGAAAATTCCTCAAATTTGTCTCCACATCATCGATCTACTTTTTCAGCATCAATTCTGCTCTTTGCTGTGCACTTAGGATGATTTTCGTTTCCTCATCTAGCTTCTTTTATAGTTTCATTCTGTTTCCTTTTCACTTTGGCCTATTGCCTACTTAGGGCTTTTTAATTTTATTTACTGCATTTTCCCAAACGTGGATTTTTCATCCCTAAACAATTTTTTTGATCCTACACTTCATTTCCAAAATCATGTTTGTCCTTAGACTCTCCTGGATATTATTTCTTTTCTGCAGCATTTTCGCACAGTATTATTTACCCAAGCAAAGCAAGCTTTGCTTAGCCTTAGCGTCTGTCAGGTGATGAAAGGGCAGTTACCTCACCCGGTGGTGCCAGCCACCATCCTCAGTTATGCCTGGGGTGGCCAGGGCACCCAGCTCCTGGCTGACTGCCACAAGCAGGCTTGCAGCTGGTATGCTGGGCTCTTAAGCTACTACATATTTACTCAGCAGCCAATAATCACATTGTAGTAACCTACTCAGTTGCTGCAGCTGGCTAAGGCCTGTACTCCAGATGCTGACTCCTGGGAGAGGCAGGAATACATATGTGAGTAAGTGCACTCCAGACTCTTGGTGCTTCTGGAAGCCTGGGAAAGACGAGGATACACAGAAAGTGTTTGTCCTGATGTAAGAGCAGCAATAACTTCATAGCAGTGGCACTATATGAACTAAATCTTGAAGGAGTCCCAAGAGGGAGGCTGAGTGTCTTGGAAGCCTCATCTAGAGCATGACAGCACTACTTTGAGGCCAGGGTCTTCAGGGCAGTGGCTGGCAGGGTGCACAGGGGCCCAGTCACAATGGGCTCTGTATGCCAGGCACAGAAGTGCTTATGCTGAAGGCAAGAGGAAGACATAGCATGGTCAAAAGGTGTTTCATAAATCTCTCTGCAGTGAAGTGGAGAGGACGTGGGGACGCCATCCCCACAGGTTTCAGTCTCACCTGGATGTCTGGCCAGCTCTTCCACATCCACTGCCCTTCCTACACTGACAATGGTTTCTGTTACATGCCACTGTGATTGGTGTGGCAGAGCCACAGCCATGTGAATGAAATCCATGGAGTCACTAGACTCCACCTGTGTCTCCTGCACTATCTGGAGCTCCTTGCCACAGCATTACACCCAGGGAGACAGATTTTCTTTCCAGACTAACTCCTAACTTGAGGCGGAAACCTCTTAGGAATAGGAAACAAGGCTACTGACCCACAGGGCTGCACCCAGCCACAGCTCCTCCACCTCTCCATGGTTAGGAGAGGAAAGAAGGGCATGGGGGAACAGGGTCATTGAGGCTGGAATAAATATTTTTCGAAAGGGATATCTGGTAATATCAATGACTGGTTCGAGACAAAGTAATCTTCCAACATTAGGCATCAGGAATGACATAGGAGTGATGAGTTGCTAGGAAGTCATGAGGTTGGACATGGAGGTGATGAAAACCCAACACTGAAAAATACAGCAAATATAGACAGAGGAGGCCTTGTAGGCCACAAGAGCATCACCTGGGCATCACCTAGGTTATCAGAGCAGGGGAAACACCCACACATGAACTGTGGAGCAGGGGCTCAAGGAAGAGACAAAATGGAAGTGCTAAGCCACCATACTACGTAAGTCTCTCCTGGTTACTGGTGCCTCCCTGTCAAGTATTTACCCCAGTCGGCTGTGCATGGAGCCCCTGTTCACAGGTGTTCTCTTCTCCAGCACAGGGAACTCTTGGGGCAGGCACTGTCATTTCCAGCTGGCCCTGACATAAGCTAGAAAAAAAAAAAAAATAACAATTCCCTGGAAGAACTCTGGCTCAGTGAATTTGCCAATGAGAATGAACAAGCCCTAAGCTGAATTTTCTGAAGAGATCATTCGGTTCTTTATATAACTCAGTGTGAACAAATAGATATTAACCAATGCAGGGTCCCCAATTTAGCCATCAGTGGGTTTCTTAAAGAACTTTATTTTTTCTAACCATAATTCTTTCAATAAATAAATTCCAGTAACCCATGGAAACCTGGGGTAAGAGAGGTAGTGTAGATAGGCGATATAGACGCCGCTGAATCAGCCCTTCTCAGCTGTTCGATATTTTTTATTTTAGGCAGGGCTATAGGAGGGTGGAACGAGGGGAATGACAGGTTTATCTCATTTTTCAAATTATTCTTTGGCAAAGAAAAAGTTAAACATTTTACTAAGACTATATATCAACATTTTACTAGACTTATTTTATAAAGAATAGTGAACGTGTAGCAAACTTGAATTTCCAAAGTTAAACATGGATCAAAGTGAAGTAAAGACATGGTGGCTCACACCTGTAATCCCAGCACTTGGGGAGGCAAAGGCAGGCAGATTGCTTGAGCTCTGGAGTTTGGGACCGGCCTGGCCAAGATGGTAAAACCCCATCTCTACCAAAAATACAAAAAATTAGCTGGGAATGGTGGCACATGCCTGTGGTCCCAGGTTGAGGTGGGAGGACTGCTTGAGCCCAGGAGGTAGAGGTTGCAGTGAGCTAAGATCACACCACTGTACTCTAGCTCCAGCCTGGGTGACAGAGTAAGACCCCACCTCAAAAAAAGAAAAAAAGAAAATGAAAACAATCCTGAATTGGTGGTTTACATCTTCTTGTTGGAATTCTTACATGAAAAAAAAAATCTGCTTGATTATCGGCAAAAAGGGTGATGTTAAACAGGAATACGTGACTTACTTTGAAAATCTCTTAGGGAGTAAGAAGGTTCTACTTAACAAAGGTAAATCAGAATGCACCAGTAGTGCTGTGGGTTTTACAGAAGAAACTGGAACTGATTTTTCACAGCAGTTCTTGAAATAAGTGGGGTGGGAAGTGGCAGCACAGCAACCCCATGGAACAGCAAGTGGCGTTTGTTCCCTGAAGACTGTGACAAGAGTTTTGTGATCAGCACTGCCTAGGAGTTTGCCCTCTGGGATTTTTCTTTCTTTCTCTTTGGGTCTAGAATCCAGCAGAAGGCTTATTCAATCTTTCTAATGCCATAAGAAAAAAACATGCTGGGTCTATCACCAGATGGCCTGTGAATGGGCTAGGACTCTGTTGAGACTGGCCTAGCTATGAACACTGTTGTTCTGTACCCTACAAGGTCTTTCCAGACAAGCCTTGCAAGTAACTAACGACAGAGCAGAATATGCACACTGCTCTGAATCATGTAAAGTGCCAAATACTAAGGTACATGATCCTTCAGAATGTACATTCACCATGTTTTAGCTCCTGAGCAGCCTCTCAGGCTTCCGGTGCTTAGAGACGAGGGCAGGTGAAGACACTGGTTCCCTGTGGTCTGTGCTCGGCAAATAAAGCTGGTGAAAACACAGACGAGCAGCTATAGGAGAAAAGGGGCACAGCTGAGATCCATTTTCAATATCTCAGTAACACTCTTGCCTCGGCTCCTTGGTAGAAAGACTACAAAGGGGCAGTCACCTGCTGGTAGGTTATTTAGGGGAAGATATCAGAGGTAAGAGGTGAGCCTTCTTCTGAGAGGTTTATCCTGGAAGTGTTTCCTTCTAGGAGTACTTGAAAACCATGCAGCTTACGCATCAAATTCTAAGCAATAGTCAGGACTCTCGAGTACAGCCAAGGACCAGGATTCAGGAAGCAAAGGTTTTGGATGTCCAACTAGATGTCAGAGCTGCCCAAGAGCTTCACTTCCCCAAGGGTCTGCCCACTCACACCTATTTCCAGGACTGGCCTTTTGGCCAAGTCTAGGGATTTTTCATCCCCTGGCAAATCAGAAATCACCAACTAGTACCCAGTTGGTTGGGGGCATATGAACTGGAGCCAGAAATGTGACTTTGGCTTGTGAAAGAGGGAGGGGAATGCCAAGAAGCCAGGTCTCAAAGGCAACTGCGCCCCACAGTCACCCAACAGGTCCCATGGGCCCCACTGGCCAAGCACCCAGGACACCACCAGCTGCTTACTGTGATGGGCCACATCTGGGTGTGCTCTTAAGATGGCATGTGTGTGTAAAATATCTCTGGGGGATTTCCACTGGACAGAATGGGACGATTCAGTTATCTGGACATTTTAAAAGAATTGCTTACTCCCTGATAATAAGCAAAGTGTTTTTCTACTGTGCAAATACTTTGATGTCAGAATAATTGATATTACCGCTTTCGATGTGGTCCAGGGGGCACGTCTTTCATGTATGCTGCATAAATGTCTCCACTGGACAGCAGGCGCTGGCATCATTTCTCCCACAGAAGTGCTCTTCTGAAAAGTCCTGCATCAACACCTGCACCACCAGCTGGGAAGCTCCAGGCAGCCGGAACTACTACTATGGGATGTGCCCTGACTTGGGCCTGGGACTGGCACCAGGCAGAGAACCTCATTTCCTGGGTCACAGAGGGCAGGAATTAGCTGCTGGCTCCTTCCCTACCTAGAGAGGATGCCTAGTGCTCAGCTGGCAAGAGGAAAAGTGTGAAGCTGAAGTTCTTCTCTCTCCTAGGCCCTGACAGGTGGGGATTAATGTGTCTCCTGGACAAGCCTGAGCTCCTCAGATGCCATCATTCTCTCTATCCAATCTCACTCTTCCTGCTCTGTATGGCCCATTAGCCAGGGGCCACCCTCAAGTCTAATGAGTGCAAACAGGAAACAAGGCCTACCTTCCTCAACTGCTGGGTCTCTGTGACAGACTGCTCTCACAATCAGAGGTTCTATAAATTAAGAAAAACAAACTAAACCCAGAAGATGGCAGACAGGGAAACCCAGAGGTCTAAAGACGCTGGCAGTTAAATTTGAGAGTGTTAGGCAGGCAGAAAATGAAACTAGACAGACATTTATTTTGCGTTTGATTTCTCTGGTTCAAATGTCTACATGCTGGAGTAAATCCACTTGCCTCTCTTCGGGGCTCTTCCTTTGCAATACGTTAACTTGGCTAAGGATGGTGTATGCCACTGTTGACTCCTGGTCCTCCAAGGCCCAGGAGGCTTACCTCCAGGCAGGGCCCGGAGCCACAGCAGACTCAGAAGGCCACAGGTACAGTCTCGGTGGCAACAGACGTTGGGCTGATTCCTGAGGCATCACTCCTGTCTCCTAAGACAGCAGGCTCTGGCGCTCTGATAAGGAGCTACCAGCTCACAATCACATGACCATGGCAGAAACACCAACGCCAGCTGGTCCAGGCTCCAGCCAGTCTCCTCTGGGCAGCATGTTAGAATGGGCTCCCTGCCTTTTTGTTTTTATCATCCAAATCTAGCTTCAAAGGTCTCCAAAATGTCCTTGACACATCTGGACCTGAAAGTAAGAGCTGATTTTTAAGAGATTCTCATTGCATTTGGACAAAATGAATAATGTGCCTTTCATATTTTCTTTGTATTTCTCTTCAACAGTTGCTTGACTCAACATCTTTCTGTCTGCTCTATACAATGAAAATACAAACTAAATGAGAATAGAAAAAATAATTAAAGCATTAAATTGTACAAATTACAAATCTGTTCCAAAATATACTTACATTAAATAAAATATGCATTTCAATAAGAGATCTACAGTGAATGACTATGCATTCTGGGAAGCTTCACAACATCTAGGCAGGGCCAACACTCGTGAAAGAAACTAAGAGATTTTGCATCCAATCACAGTTTGTAGTGGGTATCTTATTGCCAATCTGCAAGTTACACGGAACACATCATTAGCATCGCTTGTGCAGAAAACCAATTTTGTTGGGGAAAAGGGAAAGCAAGCTCTGGCCTCAATTTTGAGTTCATTACAACTTCTTAAGAATTTCACCAATAGCCTATACAGTACAAGTTCAAAAAAGTAAACATGTTAAGGTAAGCAGACAACTCTTCAGAAGCCCAAACACATTTTCTTGCTGTATTTATGTTGAATTCTCCATCTACAATGAGCAGTCATGAAGATGGTCTTCTTCAGGGCAACATGGTCACAGGACTGGGACAATCCAGGGGGCTGAGAGGGAGCGTGAGGACGGGAGAGGGGGCTACCTCCTGCTGTTTCACATGAGAGACAAACTGTAACACAGTCCATGGGCCTGCAATCGTCCCCTTTTATCATCTGGCATAACGCTTGATGTAGTCGTCCACTTTATTCCGGAAGTCCTCCTGTGGAGTGAGAGCATCAGGGACAGAAAGAAGAACAGGAAGAGTGAGTGAGTGAGTGAGTGAGTGACGCAGCACTTCAGGGACGAGTCAGATCTACCAGCACCAAGGCCCCCTGTGGTCGCCAAGGTGGTGGAAGGACTGGGATTTTGCTGAGTCCGAGTGCCATTTCACCACGATTCGGGTGCCTATTGCATGCAAGACGCAGTGCTGGGTATGCTGAGGGGGGCGTGCAGAAGACCTGAGTGGGAGGGACCCTAAGGGAGCATCTATCCCTCCTCATTTTTCAGACTGGGCAAATGGAGCCCAGAAAAGTATAGTCAAGGTCACAAAGCCAATACTCCTTTGGCCACAATGGGTTTGAGCCACAGCTGCTGCTCTCAGGAAGACCCTTGTTTCTAGATTTGTCTTCCTGGAATGATTTCCCTGGACCTTGCTACCTATTTAAAATGTGCCTGCTCTTCCCAGCCCATGTACAGCCCCCCACCTAAAGAAAGCTACCCTGTCAGAAGAGAGCTGGTGTGCTGCAGAGGTCCGTCCTCATGCATTCTTGAATAGTGCAGGTGGCCAGTGACCAAAGGCGGTGTGGAGCTAGGAATCACCCCAGGCAAGTGTAGATGAGATGAACTTCTCAGATCTGGGTCACTGTCCCAGGTTTGTCCCTGGATCTGGTCTCCCCAAGGTTAGGAGTAAAATCCCATGAGATTGTATAGGCTTAAGAGTGACTAGGAGCTCTTAACCCTCTCACTCCTACAACACAGCTGCTGGGTCCGAGATGTCCCTGCAGGATCACACTGTTTCAGTCCCAACAATGCCATGCAGCTCCCACTGCACAGGGAATACAGCACAGTTATCACAGTTCTTAGCGGGCATGAGTTCCATTTCCTTAGCTATGCCTCAGTCCTCCTGTCTAAGCCTCAGTCTAGCCTGCCTGCTGATTCCAGTGTATAATCCTGACACCTGGTAACGTGCAGGGCACACTCTGGCACTTGGTGTACACCTCGCTGCTGCCATAATGCCCTCTTGAAGGGGAGATCCTGCCTGGAGCATGGTCCTGGCCAGCTGGGGACCAGGTGCTGCCTTCCTGCCATACCCTTAATTAGCATGGCGGCCCTTTCCAGGGCGGGTAAGTTTGCAATTTGAGGCTATGGATATGGTCCCATGAATTGCTCTGGTCTCAGGGTGAGAAAGTGGAGTGCTCTAAGTCTATCCAGGTGCCTCTGCCCTGCCAACTGCCCTATTTGTCTACAGGATGGCGTTTGGAGTCTCACACATGGGCCTTTACCCCACAACAAAAGGAGGTGTGCAGAAACCCTGCCTGCCCTTTTACAAAACCTTCTCAAGGCTATTTCCACAGTCCCCAGAGCCAGACAATACTGGTGAGGAAGGAGACCCAGGCATCTGGGATCACCTTCCCCTTGACTTCCACACTGCATTTCAACAAAAGACAAGGCCGGCTGAGGGGTGCCTCCTAAATCACCTTCCTATAAGATAGCAGGCATGGTATGGGGGAATCTCTCCAGAAGACACTGTTTTTACTTAAGCAAGATCAAACCTCCACCCCACTCCTCCATCAGGAGACCAGAAACCTTTCACATGTAATTCCTAAAACTGTAAACCTAAGACCCTTTCATGTGTGATTTCTAAAGCTGTAAACCCAAGACCCTTTCACTTGTAATTACAAGTGTAAACCTAAGGCTGTAAACCTAAGATCCTTTCATGTGTAATATCTAGAGTGTAAGCCTACATCAAGGCAGAGCTTCTCTTTGTTAGGGAGCTTGGCCATTTGGACAAAAAATAAAGCCTTGCTCCTGGGATGTAATAATAAAACCCCTTCAGCCGCTCCTGCTTCACTGTCAGTTCACA
Source organism: Cebus imitator (assembly GCF_001604975.1). Lineage (NCBI taxonomy): Eukaryota > Metazoa > Chordata > Mammalia > Primates > Cebidae > Cebus > Cebus imitator. The sequence continues at coordinate 5,090,070 of NW_016107421.1, read as the reverse complement.
AGCTTACAGGCTGTGAAATGAAGACCCCATAGATGCCCTGTCTCTCCACATTCTGGAAGACAAAAGATGCCATGTACTCGTAGTCCCCTGCTCACCTCACCCAGCACAGAGCCCAGCATCCATGCCTGCAGCAGGCCCCGTGCTCCAGCCTCTGCTGCCTCCCTCCTCCTTTCCTCCCCCAAAGTACACGAAGCACAGGGCCCAAGTGAAACCACAGACTCTGGAACCAGATCGAGGCGGGTCCAAGTCCTGGGATTTGCCCCCAAAGGGCTACTCAATCACGGCCAATCTCAGCTTCTTGGTGGCTGTGTTCTCAGCAGCAAAATGGGGATCATAATGGTACCTGCCCCCACAGGGCTGTTGTGAGAAACAAGTGCACTCTGTGCCAAGTGCAAGGAGCGTGCCTGGCTCCTACTATTCCATCCCTCTGACCTGCACCAGTCATAATGGCCTCATTTCTCTGCCCTGAGCTCCACAGCACATTCCTGCCTCAGGGCCTTTGCACTGGCAGCCAAGGCTTTCTGGAGTGCTCCCCCTCACCATCCAGCCTGCCGTGACCTGCTCTCCACCTTACATTCTGTGTTTGTTCACCTATTTTTAAAAATTTTACTTATTATTATTACTTTTTGAAATGGAATTTTGCTCTCGTTGCCCAGGCAGGAGCACAATGGCATGATCTTGGCTCACTGCAACCTCCGCCTCTTGGGTTCAATCGATTCTCCTGCCTCAGCCTCCCAAGTAGCTGGAATTACAGGTGCCTGACACCATGCCTGGCTAATTTATTTATTTTTAGTAGAGATGGGTTCCACCACATTAGCCAGGCAGGTCTCGAACTCCTGACCTCAGGTGATCCGCCCGCTTCGGCTTCCCAAAGTGCTGGGATTACGGGTGTGAGTCACTGCGCCTGGCTGTGTTTGTTCACCTATGCTCCGCCTCCTCCTGCTGGAACATGTGCGTCACAGGGACAGAGACTGTCATTGCCACAGTCCCTGAGCACTTCACACCACCCCTGGCACATAAATGGCCACCAGCCAAACAAGTGATAAACGAGTGAACCTAAGGAAGGGCACTTGACAACTGTGACCATTACTCAGCAGAAGGCATGGGTGGGGCTGCAGCACTGCTTAGGCTTCCTGTGGAGGCAACACTGTTTGGAGATTTTAGGTTGTCAGTGCAAAGTCTTATTTCATATAAATAAGGAATATGAAGTCTTATTTCATACAAAGAGAGGTAAAATGTAAGACCTCTCTCCACCTGGAGCCATGGGAATGCTCCTATTGCCATCACTTTCTATCTGACAAGTCTTGGTCCACAAGAGCTAGTCCTCACCAGCGACAGCAGAGAGGAGTGTCACCACTAATGCCTGCAAGGGGTGGGCCAAGGGGCACATTTGCGCCCCCAAGGTGGGCCAGAGTCTGTCAGCGCAGTACCAAGCCCAAGGCTTTGCTGGACAACACAAGCCCATCAGGACCACCAATGGACAACAGGGGTTGGGGGCTGACTGCCCCCATGGGGAGCTGTGAGCACAGGGCTGAGGTGCTGGCCTCGGCCAGGGCTGCCTCAAGCCATTGCCACTTCTCTTGAGAAGCCCTGCCGTCCTGGCCCTCAGAACAGAGCTTGCCTCCTCAGGAGAATGCCAGCCTCAGAAAACAGCCTGCTCTGCCCGCCTGGTTGCACCACTCCCTGTGCCCACTGTGCCTGCCACTTGTTTTGTGGGTCTGAGGATGCATGCTGGGCGGCATTTCTCTTGCCTCCCTGTCGGAGGCGCTCCTGCCCACTCTTTGGGGCAGTGGTCAGGCAGCACCTCCTGCTCTGAACTCAGGCTGAAGACTAGCGAGGACCTGTTAGGACACCTTTCAAACGCCCTACTCAGTCTTGGAACACAGTTGGTTTAACTCACATTAACAGAAGTCAAGGCTCTGAACATTAAGCACAATGTCTATAATTAGCTAGAGGGGTTTTAGAACTGTGTTTGAAGCTATGTCAGGCTGGGTGCAGTAATCCCAGCACTTTGGGAGGCTGAGGTGGGTGGGTCGCTTGAGGCCAGGAGTTTGAGACCAGCATGGCCAACATGGTGAAACTCCGTCTCTACTACTAAGAATACAAAAATTAGCCCAGTGTGGCGGTGCCAGCTACTCAGAAGGCTGAGGCACAAGAAGCGCTTGAACTGGGAGATGGAGGTTGCAATGAGCTGAGATTATACCACTGCACTCCAGCCTGAGTGACAAAGTGAGATTCTGTTTCAAAAAAAAAAAAAAAAAAAAAAAAGCAACTTCAGCCAAGCAAACAGTGGTGTCTGGCCGACTGCTGCAATGGCAAGGCTGCCATAGGGAATCTGGTTCAGAGAACAGAATGCGAGATTCTACCACCAAATCCAGCCAGAGCCCCCACTAGTCTGAGCCACCTCAGCCGTAGCCACACATGGCCCATCTGCAGGCTCCTGCTCCGTGCGCTTTGCACTGGTCCAGCGGTGGCATCATGTCAGACCCCTTGCCTGCAGTGCTTCCCCTCGAGGCTTGTATGCTTTCTTTTATCACACAGTTCAAACCACTGCTGCCTTGCTACTCAAGCACAGTGGAAAGGTGACAGTCAGCAACTCTAATTCTTTCAGCCTGGGTTTTGTTGTACTTTTTTCTTCCCAGTGGGTTTTAATATATTCTTTCTAGGTAAATGGTCTTCTTAAACAGGTGTCTTACTGGAAGATCTCAAATCCATTTGTAAATAGGCAAGACAGAAGCACAGTTTAGTAGCAACTGTGGCTAATACCTGGTATTTGCAAAAGTGACTGACCAAAGATTCACATATCCAACAAAGACTCCTAAAATTCAAAGGAAATCAAACAATCTAATATAAGAATGACTCAAAAATAACAAGTAATTCAGTGATGCAAACAGCTAATGCCACATTTAAACAAAAAGATGCCCAACCTCTCTAGAAGTTCAGAAAGTAGAGTACATCTCCATGGAGCAGAGTGTTCAGGGCAACAGGTGCCTGTCTGCCTGTGCTGCTGGAAAGCCTCAAGGAAAAACCACCTGGCAAATAGTGTTCAAATTAAGGACAAACACAATCCTAGTAATGCCAGTTCTAGGATTCTCTTCTGCAGAAATAAAAACCCTCGTATTTAAGATGTGTGCACAAAAGATATTCATTACATTATTGTTTGTAGTTGAAAAAAAATCCCATAAGAAGAAAACCTGAATGTCCACTAAGAAGACAATGGTTAGAAACAAAATATAATGGAGCCACTTTATGGAATATAATGTGGCTCCTGAAATGAATGAGTGATTGTTTATGCACTGCATTAGAGGAGAAAGCTTTTTAGAAGTGGAAATGAAGGTGAAAAATAATGAATAGGACAAGCTCAGGGTGCTGCCCTAAAAACTAGCTAAATAAAAATTATAAAGAGTAATAGGCCGGGCGCGGTGGCTCACACCTGTAATCCCAGCACTTTGGGAGGC
>NW_016107421.1:5083675-5085437 GCF_001604975.1 Cebus imitator | reverse complement strand
ATGCACCACCATGCCCAGCTAATTTTTTGTATTTTTAGTAGAGACGAGGTTTCACCGTGTTGACCAGGATGGTCTCGATCTCTTGACCTCGTGATCCACCCTCCTCGGCCTCCCAAAGTGCTGGGATTACAGGCTTGAGCCACCGCGCCCGGCCGCTATACCTGTTATAAATTACTCATACTAAATTCCACTAGGAAATCACATCAAATAAAAATCACTTCTCGGGTGGGTGATGTGGTTCACGCCTGTAATCCCAGCACTTGGGGAAGACAAGGCAGGAGGATCGTTTAAGGCCAAGAGAGTTCAAGACCAGCTTGGTAAACAAAGTGAGACCCCATCACTACAAAAAAGAAAAGTAAAAAAATCAGCTGAGTGCGGTGTCGTTGCCTGTAGTCCCAGCTACTCAGGAGACTGACGTGGGAGGATCACTTGAGCCCAGAAGGTGGAAGCTGCAGGGAGCCATGACTGCAACACTGCACTCCAGCCTGGGTGACAGAGTGAAATCTTGTCTCAATAAAAACAAAAAACAAACACACACCAATCCTCTCTAACCTTGGGTAAAGCATTTTCCTGAATTTACAAACATTTACTATACCATATTATTTACAAATTGCTTTGAATTCTAGCCTTGCATCCCACCACTCTCAATTTCTTATTTATCCAATCAAGAGACAGTAGTAACCATCTTTGTGACAAATACATCAACCTAGAATAACCTGGCTCACCTTGTCCCGCAAATGATGTTCTGCAGCTTCAATATTCAGTGGATCATCAAAATTCAAAAGATCCTTAAAAAGAGAGAAACTTAAAGTAAACATTGGAAGAATTGTTTTTCTGCTGTTAAAGTCTTCATTTCATGACGCAGTAAGAAGTCTAATTAGCAAATGGCAGACCACCTTAAGTTAAGAATCCCACTAAGAACTCAAGTGCTTGTGATAGGAAAGTATCGAACATATGGGTATTTTTTTCAAAATGGTGATTGACAACTGACTGAAAGAAGATTATCTCTGACATGTCAGAGATACGCTGGCATGCAGTTCTACAAAGTTTGGTGAAGATGGAGAAAACAGCAATCACATTCATTTCTAATGCTATTTGTGGTGACTGGAGAATGAAAACCACTCTCATTAAGCATTTCCAAATAAAAATCCCCTTCTTTTCCATAAAAATTAACTTTTTTCTTCTGTGATTAACAGCTTTGACGTTTTGAACCAATGGGTTCTCTTGGGGCCTTCCCTGAACTTTCCTTTATCTTCTTACTCTGCTTCACCAAGACTCCCACTCACAGTCAGTAATGACAACATCTGGAACCTGAGCAAACTGCAGAGCAGTGCTACTAGGCTCATGTCCCCAGACTCAGGTGCCAGACCCAGTCTCCCTGGAAAAGCACTGGAATGGCTACACCCCTCAGCCCCAAGGAGCACTCTGGACTTCGGAACAGAAACCGTGTCTTATCTTCATACTGCTCATCCCTCTTGCTGAAAATCAAGGGGGCTTGCCCAGGTATGGTGGCTCATGCCTGTAATCCCAGCACTTTGGGAGGCTGAGGCAGGCAGATCACCTGAGGTCAGGAGTTCGAGACCAGGTTGGCCAACATGGTGAAACCCCATCTCTACTAAAAATACTAATATTACCGGGCATGGTGGCACATGCCTGTAGTCCCAGCTACTCGGGAGGCTGAAACAGGAAAACTGCTTGAACCCAGAGGCAGAGATTGCAGTGAGCTGAGATGGCGCCACTATATTTCAGCCTGGGCAACAGA
>NW_016107421.1:5059880-5080470 GCF_001604975.1 Cebus imitator | reverse complement strand
AGCCACCGCGCCCGGCCGTACCTAAAGTCTTTTAAACCCATGATCAAGAAATACACGTTGTACTGTATCAAAACCTGTCTTCAGCATGGCTTGTTTTTCTCAAGATAGAAAATAAAAATCACTTGTTTTCAAGTATAACAAACAACTCTGGAAAATACAAAGAGATGAGCAGTCTCAGGTAGTGAATATCAAATCAAAGAGAGCATCAGTCACCCTCCCAGTCGGACCTGACAAGCCCACTCCTGCACGGCAGGGCCCACAGGCCAGTGTCTGCACAGGGGCTCCGCCTTAAATCACTCTTAGCTGTTTCCACCAAATATAGTCTGACTTCTAAAAAGCCACCTTTAAAATAGTCTGTTGTGTTACATCTACTGCCTCTTGGGGTTGTAGATAAGTTAATTACCTCTCATCCTACTAAGTTTTCTTAATAACTTTGCTTTAGTTATTTAAAGAATCATGGAAGATTCACAATTCAAGGATCAGAGATTTTCATTACCTAAAACTGAAAGCCAGTGTTGTTCTATGTGTACTATCTGCCATCTGTGAATCACACATTCTCCATTTTCCTCTTCATCAGCTCAAGAGTTTTTAGGCCTGTTCTCATGCTCATCCCCTAATCTTTGCAAGTTGGTAATTTTATTTGTCCTGCTCTGCTTTCTCTAGTCCATCAGTCCATCCACCCACCCATCCCTGACCTTCCGATGTGAGCTGGGCCTAGGGCTGGAGTGTGGGTAAAGATGAGCCCTCAGCCTGAGGAAGCGGGATGGACAGGTGGGCAGGGCAGCAGGCCAGCACTGTCCAAGAGATGGGTTCCCCAGATCACCCACCCTGGGAGGAGAGGCTCCAGAGGCAATGACAGCCTCTGAGCCTGAGGGGAGCAGGAGTCTGCCAGGTAGAGGGCTAGAGGAGAGGACTGCCTTCCAGGTAGAGACACGGCCTGCAGAGGGAAAGTTCTGAGAAGGCAGAACATTCCTAGAGCGTGGGGCGAGGCTAAGAAAAGACTGGGTGGGCTGCCCACAGTGGCAGAGACTACAGCTCGGAGGAGCTGAGTCAGGACTGTATGCAGTCTGCAGTGTCCCCCGATGCTGGACCTGAGCCAAAACCCAGTTTCCTGTGCTGTTCCCCTAGGGTCCCTGCCTCGTGTTAGGTACCCAACACTTGATGGTCTTCTCTGGCCATAGGGAGTGGTCTGCACATCAGTTTGCTGTTCTTTCTCCAACATCTAGTGGCCTGAAGAGCTCAAGACATCCCTGTTAAATGAATGGTGGCCATGAGTTTTCCTATGTGGCGAGTAGTTTGGCTGTGAAGCCTGCAGTTTGAGCTCCTATCTCTGGTTCTAGAATGGTGCCTGGCAAAGCCGACAAGGATGCTCATCTGGCCCGAACTGACTGAGGTCAGTGACTGACTAAATAGCCCCAGGCAGCAGGGAGAAGAGGAGGCAGGTTGTGCCTGGCCACTGGCGTGGATGTGACAGGTAAGGACATGTGCTGCTTTCTCAGGAGGCTGGCTACTGCAGGAAGAGGACCACAGGAACAACTTATGATCAAGGCACAGACTCTACCTTCAATGTTCTTGTGGGAGCCCAGCCAGTGCCGTCAATTGAATGTTCTCTCAGTAAACTAAAAAAGACAAAGAAACACACAGTGGTTAGTGAGGAGCAGCCATGGGCGCCCTGCACACTGCTGACTAGTCCTCTTGGTACGTGTTTTGTCTTCACCTATGCCGTGCAGGAGATCTACTTTTTATCAAACCCATCTTTTCCTCTGTGGCTTGTCTGTTTCTTCTTGCTGAGGAAGGCATTTCTACCTCCAAGGTTATACACATGTTCAATTATAATGTCTTGTGGTATGTGTGTCTATTTGTTGTAATACTTGACATGGAAGTTTTGGGCAAAGAAAAAGCATGTTTAAAATAACACATAAAGAACATCTGTCAATTTAATATTCAGAAAATGACAACGGTAGCTGCGTGTGGTGGCTCAAGCCTGTAATCCCAGCATTCCAGGAGGCTGAGGTAAGGTGAGAGGATCACTTGAGCCCAGGAGATTGAGAACAGCCTGGCAATAGAGTGATTTCTTGTCTCTACTAAAAATTAAAAAATTAGCCAGGCATAGTGGTGCACGCCTGTAGTCCCAAAGGCAGGAGGACTGTTTGAGTCCAGGAGTTCGAGGTTGCAGTGAGCTGTGATTGTACCTGCAAACCTGCACTCCAGCCTGGGAACAGTGTGAGGACTATTCTGTCTCAAAAAGAAAATGACAATGGCAACAAAATGACAAGATGACAACAGGAGTAACCGAAGCTTAGATCTTATTATGTGTATGTCAGGCACAATCCTAGGTGCTGTGCCATTAAATTCACTTAATGCCTATGACCACCTGTGAAGGAAATATCACTGTTTCCCTGTCTCATACAGGAGGAAACCAAGGCACAGAGAAGACATGCCCAAGGGCACACGCCTCATGAACAGTGTTGTTCTTCCAACCTGGGCAACTCACTGGCACCGATGCTCTGAAACACTGCTGATGCAGGTTAACAACAGGAGCTCCCAGCATACGACATTGTAATAACTTTTTTTTCTTTTCTTTAAGTTCCAAAAAAAAAGCTTGAGGATAAAAGATTAATCCAGAATTCTGGATATCAATCAGTCCTTAGGTGAGGAGACCATGCTCAGGGAAGGCAAACCAGGATTCAAGGGTTTGGTGGGGTCCTATTTCTGAAGCTAGTACCTGAGAGTCCTGGTCATTACTGTCTACTGGCTGCAAAGGCACATCATACACTCGCATGGAAATGATCATTACAGTGCTCACTTCCACAGCCTATATGCTCAAACTAGGATGATACAGAGAAGACTGGCATTTTCACAGCAATCTTAAAAAGTAAAAAAAAAAATTTTAAAAAGATTAAATGATCATACCATATTTTGAAAAAGTCTAACTTATTGCCAAGCTTCCTTCTGGAGATAAAATTACTTTTGCATTTGTTGAATTATTTTATTATGCTGTGGCTTTGATCTGTACATAAAATATCAGGTTTTACAGGCTATAATTGTTACCTCTAATAAACTTTTTTGAATTAGAGTCTGTTTAAATTCATGTAAGCCAATTTAGATCAGGATAAAAGTATGCAGAGTTTGAATCAAAGTTATAATCTTAATTGTCCATGAAGATCAGTTTAAAAAAACAGATAACTAACCTTAAATTGATGATTAAAGTTTACTTTTACCCTTAAAAAGAAAAAAGGAGAGGACAGGCATGGTGGCTCATACCTGTAATCCTAGCACTTTGGGAGGCCAAGGTTGGCAGATCACGAGGTCAGGAGTTCAAGACCAGCCTGAACAATATGGTGAAACCCCGTCTCTACTAAAAATACAAAAATTAGCCAGGCGTGGTGGCACGCACCTGTAGTCTCAGCTACTTGGGAGGCTGAGGCAGGAAAATCGCTTGAACCCAGGAGGCAGAGGTTGCAGTGAGCTGACATTGTGCCATTGCACTCCAGCCTGGGCGACAGAGCAAGACTCTGTCTCAAAAATAAAATAAAATAAAAGGAAAACTCAAATTGTGTACCCTACCAACTGGTTGGATGTCTTTCTACCCTACAGAGGTATTGGTGACTTGTAGATCTGAATTGTCAACTTTTGAATAACTTTTTGGGAACCAAGTCAAATCCTAGTGGCTATATTTTGTTACTACAATGATCTAGCTAATCCTTTTCTTATATAGATCTTAATGCAACCTTCAGTTATATATTTGTCATTTATTTGTCGAATGCCTGTTTTACCCATAAAAGCAGGGAATGCTAATTGCTCTGCCAGTGCCTAGGCTCAATCAATATTAGCTGAATGAAGGGGAGGAAGGCTCACCGAGCTTTGCCATCAATAGCACAGGCAGAGCAGGAGGGCTTAGCATCTGGCCGGAGAAGGTAATGGGGAGGCAAGGCCGGCCCCGCATGTGTTGGCCACCAGTCTGGATAGCAGTGAGGACCATCAGGGGTGCAACATCCCCAGGCACTGAGGAAGTTCTAGCCTGACCTCACAGAGGATAGTCCCAGCGAAAGCTCAGGAGACACTTGGCTATCAGAGATGTTATTATACAAAGAGGCAGAGGACACACCAGGAACTGGAATAGAAGCTTGGGCTCTAGGAGAAGCTTGAACTGGGCTCTTGACTTGGGCCCTCCAATCACACAGACATGGAGCCTCTGACCCTGTGCCAGAGCAAGGGGAGGGCTCCTGCTGGGATGACAAGGTGGAACCAGAGCTACCTCTCTAAAAGAGGAAAGTGCTCCTGTGTACCAGAAATGAAAGTCAGGCCCATGGAATACCAGGCACCAATCAGTCCTGCTGTGGGAAGAGCAGAGGTCACCACAAACCAGAGGGGTGGCTGAGCTTTTCTTTCCCTTTATTCAGGACACACCATAACACTGCCACTGGACGCTGTTTGCTTTTCACTAACAAGGTGGTCTCTGTACATCAATCTGGCACATTATTTCCTTAGATTAAATCCCTAGAAGTGAAGCTGACAAGTCTAATGGTACATACAAGTTATAGGTAGTCTACAAGACTGAAGGACCAATGAAAGGTGTGCAAATATATGCACCCTCCAACAATGAGAGAGCATGTTCACTCTCTGTCACCCGCTCCCCCCCCCCCAAGAAAACCATGAGGTGTGGCTTACCACTTACTAGATTTGTGCCTGCCAATCTGATAAGGGGTAAGCCACACCTCATGGTTTTCTGCACTTTTCTCTGGTTACCGATGAGAGTGAACACCTCCTCAGATATTTACTGCCCACCTCTATTTCTCCTTATTACCTATTTGTAGCCAATGCCACATTTTTCCAGAGGACGTATCCATCTTTTTTATAATGAATAGTAAGGACTATTTACATACCAAGGATGTTAATCCAGTTAATCATTTCTCCTTCCATTTTGTGTTCTTAATTTTCATGTGGTCAAATCTGACAATCTTTTTCCTCAAGATTTCTGGCTTTTATATCAGGATACCATCTGTGCATCCCTGTTAGACTTTGCTAATCATCTGATTTCCCAGAAGATGGCAAAAGGGACAACAGAGCTTCCTATTCTGGACCCAATTCTGACTGAGGCACGGGCAAGACAGGGAAGCAGAGTGTGGCCCCCCAGAAAGCAAGCCAGGTGTCCTTGCAAGCACAGGAGGAATCGGGGCATTGGGGCCTGGACCAAATGCATTTATAACCTGCAACCATTGATGGTGGAATTTTGACGTTTCAACACGTAAAGGACAGGCATGTAAAAGGGAAGATGCTTTTCAAAAAGGTATGTCTGGTAAAATGTATTTCTAACTATCTGTGAAAACTGAAGGTGATAGTGAAGAAAGGGAGCAGTCTATACAAAAATAAAATGGGCAAATGGGCACTAACTGTACTTCTGAAGAGAAAGGCATCCTGCTGTAAGATTTCCAGCAGCCATGGCTTACACATTTCCTTTCAAAGGTGATTAGTGTTTACTTAGGAGAGAGGAACAAAAGAAAAGAAATGGCAGAGGTTGAGCATGAGAACTAAATTGGCCACTAATCACATTTCATGTCAGAAGTAGGAGAAATGTGCTAAGGAAACACTTCGTGCCTACATTCCAAACTGGCTGGGTGTGAGGTACATACGGGTAAATAAACAGCCTAAAGTCTCATAGCTGTCCTAAGTGGGGCAGGGGCTGGACTCGGGTCCAGGTGGTCTGGTATCAAAGCCCTGCAATCAACCTTGCTGCCTTAAAGTAATGAAAGGGACAAAGTGCAGAAAAAATAAAGCCCAAATGTGAAACTTATTTTAAAAACCAACCAACCCACCTATACATCTTTTCCAGCAAACTTAGGAGGAGAAATCACTGACCCCTGACATTTTGTCATGTCGGGGATCAGGGACACAAGTCATAGCAGACATGAAGATCGAAAAGTCTGCCTGCCCTAAGTGCCATGACCTATCAGGACCGTTTTGGTAGAGAGGGCAGCTGAAATACAAGTGCCCAAGGTCGTCTTGAGCCTGCCATCCTCATCTTTTCTCCTGGGTGTCTAACATTAATCGTATTTTCTCATCTTAGCTAAAATCAGCCACATGGAGAGAATGTGGTCTCCCATTTAAACAGGAGTGGAACAAGATAAGGGACCCCAGGGGTCCATCCTGGAAAGGCAAGGAGGCTGCACTAAGAATGTAGCAGGGCTGTGGCCCCCAGAGGGCCACGAGAGGACACTGGTCTGTTGGCAGAAGGTAGGGTAGGGTTTGGGAGCAGGCAGGCAACCACAGCTACGTTGGCTGAGTCTAAGCCCTTCCTAATCTCGGCCATGCTTCAAAGTCTTCTCTCAGAGGAGACAATGCGTTTAAGAGCCCGACGCTCATACACGACACTCACAAATACAGAAGAAAGAAAAGACAAGAAACTCACCTCAGACATATTTCCCCTGTCTCTGTGATGTTGGGGTGCCAGATCTTGGTCAGGCATTTCACTTTGGGGGGCTGCAACACAGAGAAAATGAGAAAGATCACACCAACAGTCTCTGCAAATCACATCTCCAGGTCAGAGCCTTACCACATTCCCTGTCTAGATGCCATCTCATGGCTTACTCAGTGTGCCATGTGACTCACTGAGCATGTGTTCAACCTTGAATACTCGCCCACCTCACCTACGAGGCATATATCAACGCGCTGCATCCACAAGGGCTGGTCTCAGCAGCAAGTCTGCCCGTGGGCTTCTGAGCTCCTCTCTACAAGCCCCATGTGTCCTGCTGGCTGACAGTGCTGGTGACTGGACCTCTGTTACCTCCCATACCCCCTGGGTTTGAGGCTGCAGGTATCCACAGTGCACTCGAGGGAATAGTTCTGCACCCTCTGGCCCAAATCAAACCAGAAGCCCCAGAGTCCTTTGCACCAAAAGTTGCTAACTATGGCTGAAAGTTACTGCTACTTACAAGAACAGCCTGTTCCCTTTGCTGGATTTTTCTGAAGATGCTACTGTCACATACATTTTCCTAGGTGAAAGCCCTAGTCCATGTTATACTTAAAGGGAGAAAGAGAATGAAAATGAATGTGTGGGGATAAAGTATATCAACATCATTTATGACTTGACAGGTTTGGATGAAGTTCTTTTAAGATTTTTCTAGGTCAGGCATGGTGGGAGGCCACCTAAGAGGAGAAAATATAATTAATGACAGATATCCAGGAGAAAAAATCTCAGCACTTTGGAGGCTGAAGTGGGAGGATTGTTTGAGGCCAAGGGTTCAAGATCAGCCAAGGCAATATAGCAAGACCTTGTCTCTCCAAAGAAAAAAAATGAGCTGGGCATGGTAGCTCTTGCTTGTCGTCCCAGCTACTCAGGAGGCTGGGCGGGGAGAATCACTTGAGCTCAGGAATTGGAGGCTGCAGTGAACTATGATTGTACCATTGTACTCCAGCCTGGGTGACAGAGTGAGACCCTGCCTCCAAACCAGAAAACAAAACAAAACAGATCTTTCTCTATTACAAAGGCAATCCATACTCAGAGAAAAGGACAACAAAAATGAAAAGAAATATATGTAAATATATAATAAATTATGTTGTCTTTCACTTTTGTTTTTTATGTAAGAATACATATACTCCCCCATCTTAACTCTACCCAGAAATAATGTGACACCTGTACATGTATTCACGCCTCTTTTCTAGGCCACACACCTAGCATGCAGGCAGCACACTCATTTTTCTTTACAGAATAAAGCTGTGCTACATATGTCTTAGTTATTTCTGCCATCATTTCAGATGACAGCCCACATTCCATGGTAGTCCTGCCTGCGCTTAACAAGCACTTGCCTACCTCTGGGCCCTTAGGTTGCTTCCTCTTCTCCCAGCCCTGCTCTATCAAAAAATGCCCATATCTTTGCTCATACTCTGGATGAAATGTTTCCTCGGATGAAGCCCAGGAAGAGGATCTGCTGGTCAGAAACCCTAGCTTCTGGTACACTGCTTGTGTCCTTCAGAAGATGTGACACCCATCCCCCTCCCCCACCCCCACAACCTGCAGTGAGGGAGAGGGTCTCTGCTCCCACAGCAAGTCTCCTTGATTAATATGCAGTAAGTGTCAAATCACGGGATCTCATCAGAAAGGTCATCTCAAAAAACAATCAACCCTTTGTGAAATGGGTAACATTTTCCCTGTTTATCATTTGCTATTAACTTTTATTTATGATGTTTTTCTGAGTAGGTTTTTTATTTTGGTAATCAAATTTTTATCTTTGATGCCACACTCAGAAAATACTTCATTATCCAAATATCCTCTTTAACTTTCCAGTAAACTTTTATAGTTTCATCTTTTCATTTATTTGTATAAAGCAAAAATACTTTTTCAACACCCTAATGAATATTCTAATTTCAAAATACCACAAAATCAGTAGACTCAAAAAAAAAAAAAATGATTACACGGACAGTGCAAATGCATGTGTTTGAGGACAAAGAATTTAGGTTCAGAATGAGTTTAAATAAATTTCACATTGTGCTTTTCTACAAATAAATGAGAATGCATTTGATACAAAGGAAGAACTGCGTCTTTCCCTTCCTGAGGCATCTGAGCTGCAGACTGCCAAACAGAAGGGCTGTGTGCATCCCTCTGAGTCACTGGATAGTGTCAGTCTAGTGTTAGGCCGAGTCACCAACTCTCAGTTTCTGAACGAACTTAGAAAACTGGCAAACTTACTCTCCCTCCCAAGCAGGTGCCCCTTCTGCAGAGGCCCTCACACATGACCACCCAGCCTGTACTACCACATCTCCCAAAGGCTTGGGGGGTAATCGCCCTTCCTGCTGTCCCCTTCACACCTTCCACAGTTTGATGTTAACACAGATGCCTCCTTTTGCCAATGGTTCTTTTAACTGTGGTTCCAGAACAGAGGGCAAAACTCTGCACCTGGCTTCTGACACACATACTTTCCAAACTAAATTGGGTCCGTAGCCCCTTCCCCCCAAACCCAGTGGCCCACAGCTAGACAAGCAAGCAATGCCCAGCCCTCCCACATTTCCCCTCAGTTCAGTGCTTGGCACGGCCACCATCACTCACCCTGCCAGGTGTCTAATCTATGACAAGTGTGGCCTTTCAAACCAACAGGGAAGTGGGTTATTCAGTGGGCCGCTGGCTACCCATGTGGAAAAACACAATGTTCCAGATGCATTAAAATTAAACATAAAAGAGAATTATAGGAGGAGTAGAAGAAAATGCAGATGATCATCTTGGGCCTTAAGCATTTCATAACATACAAAACTCAAGCAGCAAAACAAAAAAACCAAGCTTGTATATCAACTAGAGATGGCAAATGCAAAACAAAGAAAGTATTTATAGCATAGCTAAAAAAAGCTAAGAGAAAAGTTTCACATACTTTGCATGTAAGAATGCTAGTAAATCTAGAGAAAAACAAATACCCCAATGGAAAAATAGGCAAAGGACAAAATAGCAGCTCATAAAAATTATAAATAGCTAATTAGTAGGAAACACTATTCAGCATCCAACTTAAGATGAAGATGCAGCTAGACACAGAGGCTCATGCCTGTAATCCCAGCACTCTGGGAGGCTGAGACGGGCAGATCACGAGACAGGCCTGGCCAACATGGTGAAACCCTATCTTTACCAAAAATACAAAATAAGCCGGGCGCAGTGGTGCACTCCTGTAATCCCACCTACTCGGGAGGCTGCGGCAGGAGAATTGCTTGAATCTAGGAGGTGGAGGTTGCAGTAAGCCAAGATTGTACCAGTGCACTCCAGCCTGGTGGCAGTGATACTCTGTCTCAAATTAAAAAAAAAAAGAAAGAAAGAAAGAAATGAAAATGCAATTGCTTGAACCTGGGAGGCAGAGGTTACAGTGAGCTGAGACTGTGCCACTGCACTCCAGCCTGGGTGACAGAGCTCTCAAAAAAAAAAAGAAATGACAATCAGATATCAAATGAGATACAATTTCCTCCCAAAATGGCAACAACAACAACAAAAAGGCGAATACTCCACCTTGGTGAGTGGTTAGAGAAAGGGAATTTTCAAACACTGATGGTAAGGATGCCAACTGGCATTCCTCTCTGGAAGGTAATTTAATAGGATTATCAAGAACCTTAAAATGGAGCATCAGTTACTCAATACCCATAATGCCATGTCTAGGAATTGATCCAGAGGAAAGAGGCAGAAACACCTAAGATGCATGTCCCGGACTCACCTCACAGCCCTGTTTGTTCTGGGGCAGCAGACCATAGCCTACAGACCAAACCCAGGCTGGGACTGTTTTCAAATGGTCAAAGACTGGTTTTTACATTTTCAAAGGTTTAAAAAAATAAAAAAAGACTATAGGACAGAAACCATATGTGGTCCACAGAGCCTAAAATAATTATTACTTAGCCCTTTACGGAAAGTCTGCTTTATACTACAAAAGGTTGGTCAACCAGTGACCAATGATAAAGGACTGGTTTAAAACGATACATCATACAAAGAAGTGCTCTTATTAATGATGATGCAATCATGCATTGACTGACATGAATGCATTATATCTATCATATTATAATGGGAAAGCCCCGAGTTACCAGGCTATGCATAGTATTACCCCATTAGTATGTGGGATTTATACTGTCTGCAAAAGACATTAGAGAGTCATGGTTATCATCTCTGGGTGGAGAGATTGTGGGTGATTAATATTCTATTTTTGCATGGCCGTGTTGTCGCAATTTCCTACAAAGTCTAATAATTTTATACGAAGAAGAAGGGTGAGTGGGAGTTCAGGTGTCACCTGTGGTGGTCATCACTGCTAAGTGTCTCTGGCTCTCCTCCTCCAGGGCCCAGGGCAGAACAGCCCTTCCTTAGTCCTTCCAGGCTGGCCATGACCAGGTAATGTGATTTGGCCAACAACATGTGAGGAGACGCGGCATCTTCACTTCCGGGAGGAGACCAGAGCCAAGAACAAAGAGCTCCAGTCCTTTCTCCTGCTGCAGCACACAGCTTCCTCCAACCAGCTCCTGACCAACATGCCTGAGGGCTGTGTGACACCACAGGCCAGGTGGGGTCTGGGCTAAGGCTCCCTCTTCCTCCAAGGCACCCCCAGGCCATGCCACATGCTCTTCCTCTGGGCGGACCTACCAGCCTGAGGAACAGCTATTGCCCACGTCATCACCCAGGCTCCACACTACCATGTCAGTGTCTGTCTCCCCAGAGTCTGGAATTCTTAAAAGGTCACAAGTTCCCATCCTTGGCCCTCCAGTGTCTGACGTGGAGCCTGGCACAATGTAGTATCTCACTAAATGTTACCACATCAGTTTGGCCAGTTTCTAAACTGGCAAATTACAAAGCAGGCTTCAGGCTAGGAGTTAAATTTCAGAGACAAAGGGACAAAAACACACAGAAAATCTGAATTTTAGCTGTTGGGATATGGGGTGGGGGATTCCAAATAGACATTTTTCTTTTGAAAGTTTATTCTAAAATAATGATCAACTTTACTAAAAGTTTTCCAGATTCATAGTCTTCATAACAGACCTTCACTGCAGGAACTATAACTCTTAGGAGATAAGTCCTTATGAAGTACAGAAATTGTGTAAAGTCAGTCATGGCGGTGAAGCAGATGCACCCTGAGAAGCCCCAGCCCACCCCTAGGCTCCGCACTGGCCACTGCTGTATCCGCTCTCACCAACCCACGTGGCGCCCTCAGAGTAAGCCCTCACACTATCCTGAATGCCTGTGCCTATGTGATCTTCCTACATTGGTTGAATTATTTCATCTCTTTTTTACACTGTTAAGTTCATGGGGGGCAGAGAGGGGGCAACCACTGGACAGTCTGTATTTCTTGCCTAGTGTGGGAGGCACAAGCTACACATTGGAAAAAGTCTGGGCAAGACAGCTGGTACTCCCTCATGGCTCACAGCCCAGTGGGAAAGAGATGCTCGGGAGAGTCTGTAAGAAATGATTCAGGCCGGGTGCGGTGGCTCAGCCTGTAATCCCAGCACTTTGGGAGGCCGAGGGGGGAGGATCATGAGGTCAAGAGATCGAGACCATCCTGGTCAACAAGGTGAAACCCCGTCTCTACTAAAAATACAAAAAATTAGCTGGGCATGGTGGCGCGTGCCTGTAACCCCAGCTACTCAGGAAGCTGAGGCAGGAAAATTGCCTGAACCCAGGAGGCGGAGGTTGCGGTGAGCCAAGATCGCGCCATTGCACTCCAGCCTGGGTAACAAGAGCGAAACTCCATCTCAAAAAAAAAAAAAAGAAATGATTCATTATAAACATGGCAAATGCAACTACTTTTATGTTCAACCAAGTTACCACACCCTAATGGTCCCCCGGAGACTCCCTGATGGGACACCAGTGACATAAGCTGGCCCCTAAGGAAGCTGCCCCACACTTGCCTGAATGAGAGGCAGACAGGAAGAAAACACGAGAAGGGGACAGAAGGCCGGGTGCAGTGGCTCACACCTAAAATCCCAGCACTTTGGGAGGCCAACGCGGGCAGATCAGCTGAGGTCAGGAGTTCAAGACAAGCCTGGCCAACATGGTGAAACACGGTCTCTACTACAAATATAAAAATTAGCTAGGTGTGGTGGTGGACACCTGTAATCGCAGCTACTCAAGAGGCTGAGGCAGGAGTATTGCTTGAATCCAAGAGGTAGACGTTGTGGTGAGCTGAGATTGTGCCACTTCACTCCAGCCTGGGTGACAAGAGTGACACACCATTTAAAAAAAAAAAAAAAAAGTTGGGTGCAGTGGCTCCGCCTGTAATCCCAGCACTTTGAGCTGAGGCGGGCGGATCACCTGAGGTCGGGGAGTTCGAGACCAGCCTGTAACATGGAGGGGTTACAACATGGAGAAACCCTGCCTCTACTAAAAATACAAAATTAGCCAGGCATGTTGGTGCATGCCTGTAATCCCAGATACTCAGGAGGCTGAGGCAGGAGAATTGCTTGAAACCGGGAGGCGGAGGTTATGGTGAACCGAGATCGCACCATTGACTCCAGCCTGGGCAAAACTCTTGTCTCCAAAAAAATGTCGGGGGAGGCAGATAAGAAGGAAAGGCTGAGGAGATGAGAGGAAAGGACCCTACAGAAGCAGGGTAGGAACACGGTTCATACAGAGCCACCAGCTGCTCTCAGTATTTCTGGGCTTGAGAAGAGGAGATTTTATTCCTGATGAAATCTGACCAGTCCATCGCTTATGAAACTTCCAAAACAGACAGCAGTGGAAATAGAAAAATGTAGATCATCATCGTAAGAGAGCTAAAGGTCAAACACAGCACACAGAACTTCAGAAAAGCTGCAGTGGGATGATGTGTTTATTTTCCCATGGGGACTGGTAGTGGGGAGGAGGCTGAGGAATAGCAGGTATGAGAGAAGAACAGGAAAATCCCTGGGAAAATTTAAGCCTTACCCTCTATCTCAACCTCTGTGCCAGTCTCCAACTAATAAGGGAAACAAGTCTTCAAGACTCAGTGGCTTTCGAGTCATTCTTTATTCCATTTTCCTTCCTATTTCTTGAAGTCACAGGTGGGAAAGGACAGTCTGACAATCATTTTCTCACCACTTGGTGTGGCAAGAAGAGCACATGTTTAAAAGCTGGGCAGCCCTGGACATGAAGTGACCTCAACAATTCAGCCATCTACATTGGAAAGCTAATGTTGTTAACTTTAGCTTTCAGAACCCTAACTTTCTAATGTATAAAGATATGAATGTTAAGATCACCCAATGACAGGAAGATGAGGCTTGAACCCGGAACATAGAGGTTGCGGTGAGCTGAGATCGTGCCACTGCACTCCAGCCTGGGCGAAAGAGCAAGACTCCATCTCAATTAAAAAAAAAAAAATCACTCACTGAAATACCAGAAGAGAAGAATAAAGTAACGTGAATGAATAAAGTAACCTGGCACACAGAGGCTGTCAATCATGCCTGTTCCTTCCTTGGTATTTTTTCTTGTTTTGCTTTCTTCCTATAATGAAAACAAGAAACTCTGCTACTAGATGATGCCAGATACACCTGAAACAATAGTTCTCTGATGCCTCATGACTTGTCTGGAAAGTTTATCAACTGACACTTAAATCCCTGCTATGACATCCAGAATGGTGTGTCATAAACTCATCACCCTTTAATTTTAACATTATCAGAGATGGCCTATCTAAAAAGTATTTAGCAGCAAATCTAAATACAGAATTTTAAATACTGTATGCCTGGTTGTTTCCAGAAACCACCTGAGTCCAAATTCTAAACATCTGCACTGAAACCATGCCTCTGAAACCACCTCGCATCGGACAGTGTGCAGCGCTCCGTCACCAGGTTTCTCAGTGTGGTTTGGGAATGATGAAAAGTCTCAGCAGGTGGTGGATGGACAAAGGCTGGAAATGTGTATTTTCCTGTTTTTGTCTACATATTAAAAAATTTCTTGGACTGCCAACTCTTCCCCATCCCCATAAATTACATTTCACAAAGAACTCTAAATGGAGTAGTCCAGTAAAAAGTCCATTTCCATAGATTAAGGTTTGGCTTCGAAAAAAAGTGCTACAGCCACTGAAGTGAGCCCAGGTGGCTGGGGTCAGGAGCAACTTTACTCGTCAGGCAGTGGGAACACATTTCCTACAAGCGAAGTAACAGGCACAGTATTCCCAAGGCCCACATCCTCATGATGGAAATGAGGCTTTCTTTTCTATGGCAGCACCATCAACTCGTGCTTTCCTACTTGATGGACCAAGAGGGTTGGTTAGAACATGTGAGGAGGAATACATACCCACAGTGCACGCCATTAAGACAAGCACGCTGAGCTGCCCACGCCAACTCCTGGCAGTTTGGGCTGAGACACATCATACCCATCCCTGAGGTGCAGCCACGCCCTCTCTAATGCCCCAACTCAGGGGTATGGAATTATTCAGAATCTCCAGTTGTCACTGTCAAATCGAAAATGCCCAACCAAACCCCCAAATCTGAGTTTTCTCATTTTCTCCCCCATTCTTCTCCAACTCCAGTTGTCCATTCCAGTTGACCTGGTCCATCTGCCTTCTGCAGTGTGTAAGTTTTCAGGTCCACAACTGTCACCACATTTCACCACATTTCCATGTCACCTGCAACACCATCCCCTGGTTCTGGGCCACGACACGGTGACTCCAAATCAATTTCCCCCAAAAAGCTTAACTAGTCCTGACCACTTTCCAAAGTGATCACTGCTTTCCCTTCTCTGAATTCTGGAAAACTACTTTAGTATCTCTACTGTCTTCTACTTACCATTTTTATCACTTCATCAACTTTCTACACTTTATCTCTCCTTGGTCTGTAAGTTCCCCCAAAGCAAAGACATAATGTAATGGTATTTGGTATAATTATTACCTGAAAGGGTCTCTGAGGGATTAACATGAAACTATAGGTATAAATTACTTATAGCTTAAAATTACAAGTCATTATTCTCTGAAATTCTAAAATACACATTTGATAGACTTCTGGAATTTTGGTGTTATATCATAAGCAAAACTACAGTCATTTTATTAAATGCTTTTTTTCTTCAGTGTCAGACTTTAGCAGACAAGAATTACAGAAAATACACAGGCAGGCTGCCTGGTACATAGTATTCATACGTTTTTGTTGAATAAATGAATTCTCTGCTGACACTCTAAACACTGCTGATGAGTGACATTCATCCCAAAAATACTGAAGTGAGTTCTCAGTCACACATGGACACACGCAGAGGGGAGTGCTAGGGCCCCGTGCCAGTGCTAGGGCCACAGCCACAGGCAGCCCCGCCCAAGAAGTAGAACAACAGGCTCAACGCAGGCTACTCACCACCATGTTGTACGCATCGGGAACTTCAGTTTCAAACTGAAATTTTCCACCCTGGTAGTAACCCTCATCTATCAAAAAACACAAAACAAAACAAAAAAATCCTTTAAATTAAAAAAAAGGAAACAAAAAGCAAACACTCTGTTAGGATATGGCAAATACAGAGAATCAGGAGTTTAAAAACAGGCCTGTAGAGTTCCTTGGTTCCATCACCAAATGCACACACACAGGAGGGAGTCCTGCCCTTGCCTGAATAGAAATGGGCTACATGCTGCCACCCACCTGCTATCTGTCTCCTCCGGGTACTGAGCACACCCTCAGGGAAGGGAGGGGACATACTTCGGGGCCATCTGACTGGTCTCTTCGCATCCTACCATTTTCCTGGAATGCACAACCCTCTGAACACATCTCATGCCTTAAGTGACTTCTTTATCTGCTTACTGCTGGTCTCCCCAAGAGAATGTCAATTGGAGGACACATGACTAACAGTCACCAACAAACACTTACTGAGCACCCACCCTCTGTTGGGCATGGTTCTCAGCTTTGGGGACATGGCAGTGAACCTGAGAGAATCATTGCCTTAGTGAGCGCTTGGCGCAGCCTTCACAACAGAGCAGGCCCTCTGGAAATGTGGGCTGGTGGGCACCAAGGAGGATGCCCAGGGTCTGAGCCATTCACATGCTGTGTGCCCCCCACTCCCTCTTTGCTCTGTCTCCCCCACACCCTGTAGATCCCACAGGGCAGTGTCTCTCTTCAGATGGTACCGAGTCTGGGGTCAGTAAATGGCTGCTGGTGCCAGCAGAGGGCACTCCAGCATGAATAAGCTTGGAAAAGCCACCTAGGAATTAAATTATTCTCAATTTTCAAATTTGACAGAATTAGCACCATTTTAAAATGAAAAATCAACTTCCCCTAAAATATTTATCATCATGAACAAACCAGCAATATTAAATCTTGTCACTTTTCTCAATGTTTTTTATATGAAATGAATGCATGACAGCAAGTTGTTAGCCTCAACAAGTCATCATTTAAAATAAAATCCATTCCTTAAGAGTTGAGACTGGATCAACATTTATGTCTTCCAGCAGTTAAAACTGGCATTACCTGGACCCTAACATTTTTTTCTTTGCCAATTTGATAGAAGAGAAATACTAGTTCTCTTTTATTTTACATTCTCTGTTGAATACCAGTAAGGCTAAAATTTATATTATTATTGGTCATTTATGTTTTTGCTGTTAAGAACTGAATGATCAACATTCTGAAATGCTCCATTTATTACTGATATTCACCTTTTAAATACCAATATAAAGTCTCTTAAGAAAATTAGCCTTTGCTTTTTTATGTTATGAGATATTTTTCTTAGGCTGCCATTTGCATTTTGATTTTGTGGTTTCTGAACACTAGTTTTCCCTTTTTAAGATGCTAATCTTTCTGTAAGGTTTCTGTCTTTGGTATCATGCTTAAAAAAGGCCTGTAATCCCAGCAGTTTGGAAGGCCAAAGTGGATGGATCATGAGGTCAAGAAATCGAGACCATCCTGGCCAACATGATGAAACCCCGTCTGTATTACAAATACAAAACTTAGCTGGGTGTGGTGGCACACATCTGTAGTCCCAGCTACTTGAGAGGCTGAGGCAGGAGAATCACTTGAACCCGGGAGGCAGAAGTTGCAGTGAGCCGAGATCGTGCCACTGCACCAGCCTGGGCAACAGAGACCCTGTCTCAAAAAAAAAGAAGGCCTTTCCCAACCAAAATTTCATAAATACCCTTCTATATTTTCTTCTAGAAATTTAATGGTTTCATAGATTACATTTAATCAGCTCATTCATTCATCAACTGATTTCAGACTAAGGTCGTATTTTTTTTCATAGCTGGTTGCTTACTCATCCCAATGGCATTTATTATTCTAGCCTTCCTCCACTTATTTGAGATGGATATTTCTAATTTTTATAAATACACCTGAACTTGTGACTGACAGTATGAAGTCTTTGGCAAGGATACTTGTTTGGGGAAGTTTTTAACTCCAGAAATGAGAACTTTTCAAATAAGTGGCATCTTAGGTATAAAATACTCAGAGTATAATATCCTTGATTGCCAAAGCATGTGTGGATGTTGGTCTTTTATACGTACTCTGATATTGACCACTGTGGCACAGCACAGAAATCCAACGTTAGGCGTAACATTACACAGCATGAAGTCCGTTCTGTGAACTGTTACCACAGCTTTTGGGTGATGCTGCTGCACCTGCGCTGTTCTTTTCCTTAAGAATGATTACTACCCATGCGAGACACCTTGGACATGGCTGTGCTCTCGCCATTCCATCCTGCCATGCTATATTTTTTCTCTAGTTGGCTTTCTATCTCATCGATTACAGAGTTTCAACTCTATTGCCTACCACTTTCAAAGACGTTATTTGGTCTAACATGATTCTCACTTTACCTTATTCCCTCTTCTCAAGTTCTTATTTAATAATTATAAGGATTATATCTTAACTCATTAAAAAGTGAGAACAGACTGTTCTGTTTTTCTCTTTCATGAAACATATTTCTCTCAGGAAAATGATCTGCTCCTGCATCAGTATTTTTCCCCTCTTTGAAGTTGCACAGCTTTTAGATCTGATCCAAGTCTGCTTATTTATTATTGAATTTGCCCAGAAATTCCACAGTCCAACTTAAAAAGCAGCTTGGGGGCAAACTGGACTGAGATGAAACCCAAGAGCATCTCTTATTTACAAGGGTTTCCTACACGATGACCCCAGCTTAAGAGTTCTGATTCACCTTCTGCACCTGGCTCTGGGACTGGCTGGCCCAAGGTGGAGACAGTTCAGGGAAGGACTGCTCACTTCCAGAGCTGGCAGGTAGAGGGCTCATTGAGTATGTCTGTAACTGCAGCGTGCACTGTGGCCCAGAGCACAATATACAAGTCTAGGACAGGCCAATTCTGTGTTACTATCGTCCATGGCTGCTGGGGCTGAAAACATTATACTTCTCAGACAACTAGGTTTCAAAATACAATAATGAAATGCAACCAGGGAAAGTTACTGGCACTCAGCTCTCAATCAGCTGCCTCGCCCCCTGCCCCACTGTCACAATTAGAGGAATTACTCTCCTCTTCCCTTGTGCTTTAGAGCCCACTCCCCACTACCTTTGAAGAGCCATACTCCTGAGTCTTCAAGGTTACCGGGAGCCCTGGGAAAACAAACCTTTTGAAGGGGTATGTCAGCACAAATCATTGTGACAGAATCCATTTTTAGATGGCCAACATCCACACATGTTCTATCCGGGAACAAATCTGCGGACAATGCCCTCAAGGCCAAGGAGTCATGTCGGCTTCCTATCCCACCTCTCTTTTACAACCTTCTTTCCCCCTGTAAAAAAAAGGCCTCCTTCCCATCTCCCTTTGTACTAGAATGAAATGCCTGGAGGAGTAGACATTCCCAGGGGACAAAAGTACTCGTGATACACTGAAAGCAGTAAAGCCACCTCAAAGCAACACATTATGGTAGGGTTGTGCTTTTCCCTATATTTGCTATTTCCCCAACCACTGCATCTCCATCCATTCGCTTTTCTCTATCTATATCCATTTCTTTCTCTTCTTTTTTTAATTATTTATTTATTTTTGAGACAGAGTTTACTCCATTGCTCAGGGTTGAGTGCGTGGCACAATCACAGCTCACTTCCGTCTTGAACTCTGGGGCTCAGGTGATCCTCCCACCTCAACCACCCAAGTAGCTGGGACTACAGGCGTGCACCACCACATCCAGCTAATTTTTTATAGAGATTGGGTCTCACCATGCTGCCCAGGCTGGGCTCAAACTCCTGACCACAAGTCATCTGCCCATCTTGGCCTCCCAAAGTGCTGGGATTACAGGCCTGAGCCACCGCACCTGGCCTATACCCATTTCTGTAAAGGGCAAATCATGGTGTTATAAATAGTATGTCCTTGTTCACGCTGGAGTGTCTTGGGTTCAGAAACTGGGGCGTGTGATGGCAGGGATGATGAAACGTCATTTAGTACATTCAATCCCTAGACCACTGTAAAGGCAGGCATCAACCCTGTGAGAGGCAAGCAAAGAGGATGCCAAGACACAGCAGTCATGGTGCCTTCCTCCACCCAGGGTACCAGCTCCATGCCTCACCTATCTAACTAGGAGCGGGAGCTCAGAGTGAGATGGCTGTCAGAGGCACATTGTTAGAATGAAAGTGAAGTAAGACTCTGCCTGAGAGAAAGAGTCTGATTTGGCTGACTCATTTGACAATTAATGTATATGGCAGACAACTTTGATAAACCGAATGGCTGAATCTGCAGCTCCAAGCTTTGGGTGAAAATAGAAAGAATGTAGTAAGATTTTTACATATTTTGCAAGCTGCCTGCCTTGGCCGGCGGTATACATATTAGTATGTTGAAATTAACAATACTGCTGTTTTTCTCAACTCCTCCTCAGAATTCTGGCAAAAGCCTGCAAAGCTGCTCTGAAGTGAGGAGTGACAGATGTAACTACTCGGGGTGGAAAAGCATTCTGTTGTCCCTGCAGCTGACAGGGATTGGCAAAGTGATTCTGGACACTTCAGAAACTGAAGCAAAGAACACGAATGACTGAGTGACCAAGCTTCTCCAAGTCAGGTGGCTTCCCGTTCTCTACTTTCAACTAAATGGAAGAAGGAACCTATTCTAATAGTTGAAAAATCATTGAATACTTTATATGAGGACAGGCAAGGTGGCTCATGTAATCTCAGCACTTTGGGAGGCCAAGGCAGGCAGCCTGCTTGAGCTCAGGAGTTCAAGACCAGCTTCAGCAACATGGCAAAACACTATTTCTACCAAAAAAAAAAAAAAAA
>NW_016107421.1:5057055-5059700 GCF_001604975.1 Cebus imitator | reverse complement strand
AAAAAAAAAAGGAAAGAAAATACTTTATGATGTGATCTTTGGCCTTTAACTTTGAAGTCCAAGACAAAATGGCACAGCTATTAAAAACAAACAAAAAAAAACAACAAAACAAAACAAAAAAAACTTGCATGCCTGTCTACTTATTTATGTGAACAAGCAGTCCTGAGTGTTTATAAAGACAAAGTAATAGAAGAAAACTGTTTTCCTTCCGTTATTTTCCATTATTGTAGTTTTCTTTCTAGCTTAAAATAACACTCATTCACAAATGCATCAATTTAATCAGACAAAATGCTAACAGTAACCCCATCATGATTTTCAGAGATACACTGCAGGTGAAATGTTACTTTATGTTTAACTGTCAATAAAATTTGCTTGAATTCATTATTTATTATACGAAGAGTTGATGAGTGCCCACCATGTGCCACACATAGTTCTAGGCCCTGGTGACACATCAAGAGGTCATTTCTGCCCTTATGGAGCATATATTCTAGTGGAAGGGAGGGAAAATAAACAAATTACATAATAGAAGGAGCAGAAAGCTGGAGGGGCTGCAATTTTAAGCAGGGAGGTCAGAGAAAATGATGACTTGAAGGAGGAGGGTACTAAGGTGAAAGGCACTCCAAGCAGATGAAACAAGGTGGGTACAGTAAGAGGCCTAGTGTGTTTCGTGAACTCTGCAGAAGCCAGTGTGGTCAGAGAGTGAGGTGGGGTAAGAGGATCTGAGGCCAAAGAGGGAGCAGGTGCAGAGAGGGTTGGGTCCTGCAGGCCCCTCCATGCAGTTGGGTCTAATTCAGAGTGAGATGGGGCCATGAAAGGGATCTGAGTAGGGGAGAGACAGGAGCATATAAACAGATCACAGAGCAGGAGCCCAGTTGTGGGTATCTTTTGCAATCATCCAGGTAAGAGACGCTAATGATTAGAATTAGGGTGGGAGCAGGTGAAGTGGACAGATTTTGAAGGCAGCAACATCAGAATTTGCTGACAGATTGGACATGGGGGCAGGGGAGAAGGAGTCAGAAAAGATCTTTGACCTTGCAATGGAAAAGGCAGAGTTGCTAAATGAAGATAAAAGGACTGCAAAGGGCACAACTGTGTGAAGTTCAACTCAGGCACATGAGCCTGAGATTTCAAGTTGGCATCCAAGTGGAGGCGCTGAGTGGGCAGCTGACCGAGCATTCTTGAGTACTGGGAGAGGCTGGGCAGAGAGGGCAGTTTGGGAGCCATTCAGGGTATAAAAGCACTCTAATGTCACAGGATAGCCAGGTCACCAGGGAACTAACTATACAGGTCCAAAGACAGGACGAAGTCTTGAGGCTCCCCCACTTCAAGGAGCTGGGAGATGAGGCAGAGGACAGGCAGCTAAAGACAAAGGAGGAAAAACCAGAAGCAGGAGCCTGTACAAATAACAACTGCAACAATCATTCAAAAGCAATTGTTTAACACTTAAGAGTCTTATAGTTACATGAACTTTTCAAATAGTGAGCTCTGGGCTGGGCACAGTGGCTCACATCTGTAATCCCAGCACTTTGAGAGGGTAATGTGGGCAGATCATGAGGTCAGGAGTTTGAGACCAGCCTGGCCAACATGGAAACCCCGTCTCTACTAAGAATACAAAAATTAGCCAGGCGTGGTGGTGCATGCCTGTTATCTCAGCTACTGTGGGGAGGCTGAGGCAGGAGAATCACTTGAACCCAGGAGGTGGAGGTTGCAATAGGCCACGATCATGCCACTGCACTCCAGCCTGGGTGACAGAGCAAGACTCCATCTCGGAGAAAAAAAAAAAAAGTGAGCTCTATCTATCTGTCTATCTACCTGCATATCTAGTTACAGAAAAGTATGAAAGAATGACAAAATACTTACAAGCATAAAAATGTTTACATTAGGATGCAATTTGAGGGAACAAGTGGAATGAAAATGTGAGTGCCAGGAGAAAAAACAGCAAAAGTTTTCCAGCCAGTAAAGTAGAGCTTATTCACATTTAAAAAAAAAAGAAAAAAAAAAGTGTGATGGTGGGTGTATCTGTGGTATTTAGATTCTATACTGCAAACATTTCAAAGAGTAATATAGTAATTTTATTTTTAAATGTCAGTATTTACATCACACTGGAAATTACATCCTATGCAAACTTTAAACTTCAAAGGCTCTGGTCCAAAGAGAAGAGACAGACAGAGACAGGCAGTGGAGATGAGGAAGTGAGTGCAGCAGAGGCAGGAGGCAGGACAGACATGGGCACTGGGGAGTGGGCAGGACTCTGGGATGCAGGGCTCAGACAAAGACACAATGACAGCTATTGTACAGAGATGCTGAGACTTAGAATAAAACATGAACATAATGAGGAAAGAAATGGACAGTTAGGGAAAAAGTACCAAATGGAATGTCAACAGCTACAAAACATAGTATCTGAAATGAAAAATTCGCTGGATGTGCTTAACAACAAATGAGACATTGCAGAAAAGAAATTATTCAAAATGAGGCACAGAAAGAAAAGTGAACAAACCCTTTCGACCCAAAGGAGGTATAATTTGCATGTAGAGGTAATCTGTGTGTTAAGGTGGGTGTTGAACAATGAGAACACATGGACACAGGGAGGGGAGCACTACACACTGGGGTCAGTTGGGGGGAAATAGGGGAGGGAGGGTGGGGGG
>NW_016107421.1:5045987-5056825 GCF_001604975.1 Cebus imitator | reverse complement strand
CCATGTGTGTTCCTATGCAACAATTTTGCATGTTCTTCACATGTACCCCAAAACCTAAAATGCAATAAAATAAATAAATGGGGAAAAAAAAAAAAAGAGATATATGATACATATAAACTAGAGTGCCAGAAAAGGATCACGGAAAAAATATTTAAAGAAATGTTGGCCAAATTATTTCTAAATTGGATGAAAACTGTAACTCACAGATCCAAAAACTTAACAAACCCCAAGTGTGATAAAAAGAAAAAAAAACACTTCAAAGCACATTACAATCAAACTGCTGAAAACAGGGATAAGGAGAAAATCTTAAAAGCAGCCAGAGAATAAAATGCACATCGCATAAAGTGAAACAAAGAATCACCACGAACTTCTTCTAGGGAAAAAACACAGAAGGCAGTAGAATGACATCCTTAAAATGGTCAAACTGTCAACTTAAGTATTTAACCTTCGGCAACACTGACATAATTCATCACAAGCAAATCTCCACTACAAAAAAATCTTCAAGGAAGTTCTTTAGGCAGAAGGAAATAAAAGAGAGAAACCTAGATTTACAAAAGAAAACGAGGATCATAAATGCTAAGAATGTGGAGACATATTTTTAAAATAGACTGTGTAAAGCACAGATAATATATTCTGGGTTACAACATGTGTAAAAGTAAAATGAATGAGAACTGTAAAATAAAGGCTGGAATGAGAAATGGAAACACACTACTCTTTTGTCTAAGCTTCCATCTTAAAAGAGTAAATTAAACTGAAAATAAAGAGGAGGGACATAACAAAGATATGCGCAAAATTCAAAAAATAGTGGCAAAATCAATGAAACTAAAAGCAGGTTCTTTGCAAAGATAAAAAAAAATAGACAATCTTCTCATTAACCTGATCAAGAAAAAAAGAAGACAAAAATTACAATATCGGTAATTTAAGGAGATATAACACAGACTCTATGGAACTTAAAAGGATAAGAAGATGATACTAAGAACATTATGTCAGTAACTTGAAAATGCAGATGATGTAAGCAAATCCCTTGAAGGACACAAATTAGTGAAGCCCATTCAAGAATAACCTAGGCAGCCCTATAACTATTAGAAATTGCATTTATACTTACAATCTTACCACAAGAAAACAAAATTGCAGACATAGGTGGCTTCACTGGTGAATTCTACCGTTGAATAAAGAATTAGCAGGCCAGGCACAGTGGCTCACACCTGTAATCCCAGCGCTTTGGGAGGATCGCTTGAGCCCAAGGATTCAAGACCAGCCTGGCCAACATAGTAAGACCCCTGTCTCTACAAAAAATTATTAGCTGGGGCTGGGCGCAGTGGCTCATGCCTGTAATCCCAGCACTTTGGGAGGCCGAGGCAGGTGGATCACGAGGTCAAGAGATCGGGACCATCCTGGTCAACATGGTGAAACCCCGTCTCTACTAAAAATACAAAAAATTAGCTGGGCATGGTGGCGCGTGCCTGTAATCCCAGCTACTCAGGAGGCTGAGGCAGGAGAATTGCCTGAACCCAGGAGGCGGAGGTTGCGGTGAGTCAAGACCACGCCATTGCACTCCAGCCTGGGTAACAAGAGAGAAACTCTGTCTCAAAAAAAAAAAAAAAAAAGTTATTAGCTGGGCATGGTGGTGCATTTGCCCACTACAGATGGTGAGCATCTGTAGTCCCAGTTACCTGGATGCCTGAGGCAGGAGAACTGTTTGAGCCCAGGAAGTTGAGGCTCCAATGAGGCATGATCGTGCCACTGCACTTCAGCCTGGGCAAGAGAGTAAGACCTTGTCTAAAAAATAATTAATTAGTTAACTAATTAATACTAATTCTACACAAGCTCTTTCAGAGAACAGGACGCTTTCTCATTCAAAGACCAGAATGCATTGCCTTGACACCAAAACTAGACAACTAATTATAAAAATAACTATAAATATCCCTCACAGATACGTAAGAATTTGTAAAAAAAATTCTTAACAAAATACTAATATATCAAACTGAGCAATATATTAAGCCACTAACACATATTACATGATGAATTAAGGTTTATCTCACAAATGCAGCTTTGGTTCAACATTTGAAAAATAATCTGTCAATGTAACTTACCTTATCAACAGACCAAAACAGAAAAACCATTATTATCACCTCAATAGATGCAGTAAATGCAGATGCAGTAGATGCAGAAAAAGCATTTGGCAAATTAACCATCCATTGATCATTTTTGGTTTGGGGGAAAAAAAGCATCCATTCATGATTTAAAACAAAAAAACAAACAAAACAAAACAAAACAAAAAACTCTTGGCAAACAAGAAGTAGAAAAGAATGTCTCAACCTGATAAAGGGCATGTGCAAAAACCCTACAGCAAGGCCAGGCTCACTGGCTCACGCCTGTAATCCCAGCACTTTGGGAGGCCAAGGTGGATACCACCTGAGGTCAGGAGTTGGATACCAGCCTGGCCAACATGGTGAAAGCCTAGCCAGGCATGGTTGCGGACACCTGTAGTCCCAGCTATTCAGGAAGCTGAGGCACAAGAATCACCTGAACCTGAGAGGCAGAGGATGCAGTGAGCGGAGATTGCACCACTGCCCTCAGCCTGGGAGATAGAACAAGACTTCATCTCAAAAAAACAAACAAAAATCCTGCAGCAAACCATACACTTTATGATGAAAGACTGATGGCATTCCCTAAGATTAGAAACAAAGCAAGGATGTCCCTCTCTTACTTCTATTTGTAATTGTACTTGAAGTCTTAGACAAGAAAATAAGACAAGAAGATGAAATCGAAACATATACACTGAAAAGGAGAAATAAAATTGTCTTTATGCACAAACAGCATGATAGTTTACATAGAAAAGTCTATGGAATCTACAATACAACTACTAGAATAAAAAGCAGGCTTATCAAGATTGTAGGACACAAGGTCACTATACAAAAATCAACTATATTTTAATGTACTAGCAATAGAAAACTGAAAATGGAGATATTAAACCATGTTCGTGGATTAGAAGATGCGATAATTAAGATGAAAACTGATTGGTGGCTGGGCGCAGTGGCTCATGCTTATAATCCCAGCACTTTGGGAGGCCAAGGCGGGCGGATCACGAGGTCAGGAGTTCGAGACCAGCCTGACAAACATGGTGAAACCCCATCTCTACTACAAATACAAAAATTAGCTGGGCATGGTGGCACGTGCCTGTAATCCCAGCTACTCAGGAGGCTGAGGCAGGAGAATCACTTGAATCCAGGAAGCAGAGGTTGCAGTGAGGCAGGAGTTACAGTGAGCCATGATTGTGTCACTGCATTCCAGCCTGGGGAACAGAGCAAGACTCTGTCTCAAAAAAAAAAAAAAAAGAAAGAAAGAAAGAAAATTGATGTAGTTTGGATGTGTGTCCCTCCAGATCTCATGCTAAGATGTGAGGCCCAGTGTTTGAGGTGGGGCCTAGTGAAGGTGATGGGGGCAGATCCCTCATAAACAGCTTAGTGCCCTCCACATGGTAATTAGTGAGTTTTCCCTGTGAGTTCATGCAAGAGCTGGTTGTTTAAAGGAGTCTGTATCTCTTTTTTGCTCCCTCTCTCACCATGTAATACGCTGCTCCACTTTGCCTTCCACTAGGATTATAAGCTTCCTGATGCCCTCACTAGAGGCAGATGCCAGCACCATGCTTCCTGCACAGCCTTATGGTTCTATAAGCCAAAATAAGCCTCTTTTTCTTTACAAATTACCTGGCCTCCAGTATTTCTTTATAGCAATGCAAATAAACTAACAAAGCAATTCTCCCCAAATTGATTTACATGATAGTCAATGTAGTCCTAATCAAAATCTCAGCAAGTTTTTTGCCAAATTTGACAGGTTGATTTTAAAGTGAATGTGGAAAAGCAAAGGAACAAAAATCACCAAAATCATTTTGAAAAAGAAAAAAGTTGAAGGAGTCAGAGGTCACATGATGGGATTTCAAGACTTACTATAAAGCCATAATAATCAAGCTGTGATATTTGTATGAGTATAGACATACAGAACAAACGAATTTCTGGATTCTGTTTAGAATCCAGAAATAGACCCATACACATATAGTCAAGTAATGTCGACAAAGATGTCAAGGTAAGTCAATGGGAAAAAGCCTCTTCAACAAATAGTGCTAGAAATGGATGACCATATGCAAAAAGAGGGGGAAAAAAATAAAAAAAAAGAAACTACACTCTATTCTTGTACAACATGCAAAAATTAACTCAAACTGGATCATAGACCTAATTGTAAAACCTAGAACATAAACTTCTGATTTAAAAAAAATAAGGCCAGGCATGGTTGCTCATGCCTATAATCCCAACACTTGGGAGGCCAAAGTGGGCTGATCGCTTGAGCCCAGAAGTTCAAGACTAGCTTGTGCAATGTGGCGAGACCCTGTCTCTACAAAAATTAGCCAGGTGTGGTAGCATGTTCCTGTGGTCCCAGCTACTTGGGAGGCTAAGGCAGAAGGATAACTTAAGCCCAGGAGATGGAGGTTACAGTGAGCCATGATTGTGCCACTGCATTCCAGATGGGGCAACAGAGCAAGACCCTGTCTCAAAAAATAATATTTAAAACAAGAGAAAATCTTTTTATTTCTTAGATGAAAATTTCTTAGGACACAACAAACACAAACTTTTTTTTTTTTTTTTTTTTAGACGGAGTCTTGCTATGTTGCCAGGCTGGAATGCAGTGGCACAATCTCAGCTCACTGCAACCTCCACCTCCCAGGTTCAAGTGATTCTCCTGCCTCAGCCTCCCGAATAGCTGAGATTACAGGCATCCACCACCTTTTAGTAGAGACAGGGTTTTACCAGTCTCTATGGGGTTTTAGTAGAGACTGCATTTTTAGTAGAGATGGGGTTTCACCATGTTGACTAGGATGGTCCCGACATCCTGATCTTGTGATCTGCCCGCCTCGGCATCCCAAAGTGCTAGGATTACAGGTGTGAGCCACCATGCCCAGCCATGCCCAGCACAAACTATTCTTACTAGTTTTGATTTGCTGCTCTAATCAATTTCCACAAACTCTTTCCCTTGAACAATATAAATGCATTATCTTCTGGAGGCCAGAAGACCAAAATGTGTCCCACTGGGTTAAGATCATGAAGTTGGCAAGGAGGCACTCCTTTCTGGATGACCCAGAAAAGGCTGTTCCCTTGCACTACCAGCAGTCAGAAGCTGCCTGCCTCCAGGGCTCATGGGCCCTTCCTGCATCTCCAGAGGCAGCAGGGGCAGGTGAGTGTTACTGCCAGTGCATCACCTCACCTGCTTCCCGCTCCCACTGTCACATCACATTCTCTGGCTATAGCTACTTCTGTCTCCCTTTCCACTTTAAGGAACCCTATAATTACTGGGTACACCTAGAAACTCCAGGACAATCTCCCTGCTTTAAGATCAGATGATTAGCAACCTTAATCTATCTGCAACTCTAATTTTACTTTGCCATGTAACACCATATTCAACAAGTTCCAAGAATTCAGACATGGACATCTTTTAGGGCCATTATTCTGCCAACCACACTACCACAAAGAAAAAAATCATAAGTTGGACATCCCCAAATTAATGTAAAATACATGGTCTTTAAAAGACAGTATTAAAGACATAAAGATGAGCCACAGACTAGGAAAAAAATATCTGATAAAAGACATATCTAGGGTAAAGAACTCTTAAAGACTCACAATAAGAAAAAAACTTATTTTTTTAAGAAAATGAGCAAAATAGTTGAGGAGATGTGTCTCCAAAAAAGAGACAACCATTCAGAAAATGCAAATTAATACCACAATTAAATACAACCATGTAACCATTACTATGCACAAAGTTTTTAAAACTAAATGCTGGTAAAAATACAGAGCAATTAGAATTCTCATACTGTAATGGTGGGAATTCAAAATAGTACAGCTACTTGGAAAAAACAATTTTGCTGTTTCTCATAATTTAAGAAAACTGAGAGCAACTCAAATGTCCACCGTTTGATGAATGGATAGGCAAACTGTGGTACATCCACACAACTGAAATAACAGTAACACACAACAACATGGATGAATGTCAAAAGCATTATGCTAAGTGGGAGAAGACACATACAAAATGTTGCATACTGCTGGGTTCATTGAGTTAATATCCTGGTAAAGGGAAAACTATAGGGAAAGAATCCGGTCGATGACTGCCAGGGGCTGGGTACAGACAGAGGAGACTGACTACAAAGGGGATTGAGGGAACTTTTTTTGTGGTGATGGAAACTTCCTGTTTCTTAATTGTGGTGGTGGTTATGTGACTGTGTATGTCTGTCAAAAGGCAGAGAACTGTCTAACTAAGAGTGGGAAACTTAGGCCAGGCGCAGTAGCTCATGCCTGTAACCCCGGCACTTTGGGAGGCCAAGGCGGGTAGATCACAAGGTCAGGAGATAGAGACCATCCTGGCCAACATAGTGAAACCCTGTGTCTACTAAAATACTAAAAATTAGCCAGGTGTGGTGGCAAGTGCCTGCAGTTCCAGCTACTCGGGAGGCAGAGGCAAGAGAATTGCTTGAACCCAGGAGGTGGAGGTTGCAGTGAGCTGAGATAATGCCACAGCACTCTAGCCTGGCAACAGAGTGAGAATCCATCTCAAAAAAAAAAAGAAAAAAGAATGGCAAACTTACTGTATGTAAATTATAGCTCACTAAACACGATTCTAGAAAAAGATAAAAAGCCTGTGACACATAGACACCATCAGGTGGAACAGGAAACTAAAAGAGTGGTGGTAATTTTTTAAATGCCAAAAAATGTAAGATTTAAACACCATGTCATTTTTGGAGATTTTATACATATTATATACATTTTTACTGGAAACCACCAGAATCTATTTTTGCCCATGGAAATGAATGGTTTTTAAAACAATTCATACCATACTTACTTCAGGAAGCCTGAGCATTCCACGAGAGAATTGGCTTGGAGTTACATTTAAGGCAGGGGACAGACCAGTGTGAGAACAGATCGGGTGTCTCTGTATCAGATGATGGGGTAGCCTACTCAGTAGGCACAGTAAGCATAGAAGCATCACACCAGCCAAATTCTTGGAAGGGGCACGGAAAGAGCAGTGAATGTTTTCCTGACGAAAATTGAGAATGCTTCAGCAGATAACTGACGTTTTAAGAGCTCACATCACATTTCTCTTCCACATCAGAAGAGAACTGTCCTGTCTTTTTAAGATTATTTGAAAGAAAAGATTCCACCAAAACAAAACAAAACAAACCAAACCTATGAGTCTTCAAATGTGTCCCCCTCATAATGGTTATCTCTATACTAAAATTAAAAATCAAGCTAGAAAGAACCAGGGATTAAAGTATAAATTTTATGCGTCTGAAACCTTGACATATTAACAATAAACTACACGTAAGCTACTACATGGTCAGGATGTTGGTCAAGGCAATAGGTCTACTCCAGTGCTCTGCTCTATTTCCTTATCTTTTTACATGTCCAAGGCTATTTAAATGTTGTTCCAAAACATTCATGCATCAGCTGGGCATGGTGGCTCACGCCTTTAATCTCTGCACTTTGGGAGGCTGAGGCAGGCTGATCATCTGAGGTCAAGAGTTTGAGACCAACCTGGCCAACATGATGAGACCCCGTCTCTACTAAAAATATAAAAATTAGCCAGGTGTGGTGATGCATGCCTATAATCCCAGCTATTTGGGAGGCTGAGGCAGGAGAATCACTTGAACCTGGAAGGCAGAGGTTATAGTGAGCTGAGATTGCACCACAGCATGCCCCTCAAAAAAAAAACATTGGGATATTTCTTTATTACACTTTCAGAAACTTCTTCCATAGCTCCAAAGCTCTCTCAAACAAACCAAACATGATGGGGATAGCAGATAATCCTCTAAACATTTATGAATCAATGTAAGCTGCACATTTATCATCAGGCATCAGATAGGCAGTTTTATAAATCACATTTTCAAAATAAGAAAACATGAATAATATAATGACTGATACATTCTAAAACAAATTTAGAGGAACACACACATAACTATATAAGATTTATAATCTAGCTATAGAAATCTCTAATCAGAATTTTTTCTGTATGGAATATCAATAAAAACCCTTTAAAAAACACCACATATCTGATAAAGGATTTATATCAAGGTATATAAGGAAAGTTTACAACTTAATAATGATAAGGCAATCAATCATAAAATGGGCAAAATATTTGAAGACACACTTGAACAAAGAAGATATACAGATAGCAAACGAGCAAAAGATAAGATCAATATCATACTCATTAGAGAAATTTAAGTTAAAGTTATAATGAGATATATACCTACCAGAACAGCTAAAATTTGAAAAGAATGACAATACCAGTTGTTGGTAAGAATATAGAGTAACTGGAATTCTCATTCATCGCTAGTAGGAATGCGAAACTTTGGAAAACTTAATGGTGGTGGTTTTATAAAGTTAAACTTACTCTTACCACATGGCTCAGTAATTCAACTGCTTTGTATTTACCCAGAAGTAAAAACATACTGGCAAATGAAGACCTGCACACAAAAGTTTATAACAGCTTCATGTATAATGGCCCCAAAGTGGAAACAACACAAAGGTTCATCCACTGGTGAACAGGTACATAAATTGGTATGTGTCCATACAACAGAATATAACTCATCAATACAAAATACAAAATACTGATTAACAACATGGGTGAAACTCAAAAACATTAGATTAAGTAAAAAAATGTAACTTATGGCTGGGCGCGGTGGCTCATGCCTGTAATCCCAGCACTTTGGGAGGCCGAGGCAGGTGGATCACTTGAGGCCAGGAGTCTGAGAACAGCCTGGCCAACATGGTGAAACCCTCGTCTCTACTAAAAATTAAAAAATTAGCTGGTTGTGGTGGTGTGCGCCTGTAATTCCAGCTACTCAGGAGGCTGTGGCAGGAGAATCGGTGGAACCCAGGAGGTGGAGGTTGCAGTGAGCTGAGATTGCACCACTGCACTCCAGCCTGGGCAACGGAGGGAGACCCCATCTCAAAAAAAAAAAAAAAAAAGAATAACATTGAAATACTTACACTACGTGTTTCAAAATAAGTACTAAATAAAGCTGTGATAATTAAAACAGTGTGGTACTAGCCTAAGGGTAAACACAGATCAATGGAACAGAAACAGAATCAAGTCCAAAAAATAGAACTACACATATACAGTCAATGCTTTTTGGTCAAAGTATCAATGAAGAAAGGAAGGCCTTTTTGTTGAAACAGATGGCTAGCTATATAAAGTAAATCTCAACCTCTGTCTTACTCCATATACAAAAATCAATTCAAGATGGATCATGGACCTTAACATAAAACCTAGAATCATAAATCTTCTAGAAAAAAACATAGGAGCATATATTTACAAGCTTCGGGTAAGCAAAAATTTCTTGGACAGGACACAAAAGGCACAAACTATAAAAAAAAAAAAACTGATAAACTATACGTCATAAAAATTAAACCGCCAGGTGCGGTAGCTCATGCCAGTAATCTTAGCACTTTGAAGGCCGGGGTGGGCAGATCACTTCAGACAAGAGTTCGAGACCATCCTGGCCAACACAGCGAAACCCCATCTCTACTAAAATTACAAAAATTAGTTGGGCATGGTGCCGCACACCTGTAATCCCAGATACTCAGGAGGCTGAGGCACGAGAATCGCTTGAACCTAGTAGGAGGCAGAGGTTTCAGCGAGCTGAGATTGTACCATTGCACTCCAGCTGGAGCAACAGAGCAAGACTGTCTGAAAAAAAAAAAAAAAATTCTCCTCAACAAAAGAGAGCATTCAAAAAAATGAGTAGAAAAGTCACAGAGTAGGAGAAAATATTTGCAGCTCATCTGTCTGACAAAGAACTTGTATTCAGACCACAGCACAAAACAAAAAGATTTTTTAGACCAAAAGACTGGGGCACTTCAGAAAGGACAATGTATAAATGGCCGGTAAATATATGAGAAGATACTCCACATCATTTGTCACTGGGAAATGCAAATAAAAACCCCAATGATATACTATTTCACACCCAAATGTTGATGTGTGTGTAGAACAATAGAAACTTCTTATACAGTGCTGGTCAGGGTATGGCACAACCACAGTGGAAAGTTTCTTCAAAAGTTAAACTTGTTATCTTTCCTATGACTCAGAAATTCCACTCTTAGGTCAAATTAAAGAGAAAGGAAATCTATGAACATGAAAAACTTGTAAAAGAAAGCTCGCAGCAGTCAAAGCTTATAGCTTTTGGATTATTGATATTAGCCAAAAACTAGAAACTACTCAAATGTCTATCACGAGGAAGATAAACAAATTATGGCATATTCATTAAAATTCCACAAAAAAGGAATACTGATTCGCACAACATGTGTAAATTTAAAATTATGTTAAGTGAAAGAAGCCAGAGACAAAGAGTACATATATAAGATTCCATTTACACATAAAAAATTCAAGAACAAGCAAAACTAATTTATGGAAATAAAAATCAGAAAGGAATTTTAGATGGAGGTGTAGGGGCCAAGGAATTGGCTGCAAAGAGGCAGAAAGAACTTAGGGAATGATGGAAATGTTTTCATCTTTATTGGAATTATTACTACATATGTATATACACTTTCCAAATGTAGGCTATACATTTCAAATTGTACATTTTATTGTTTATAATTTTATACCTCAGTAAAACTGATTAAAAAAATTAAAATTAAAATTTAAAAACCTGTCACTGTTATTTAAACCACGTTCCCTTCAGCCTAAAACCATCACCACTATCACAGCAGGGCAAAATGAGATGACCTCCATCTACATGTGAGCCAGGTCACTTACTGAACAGGCCCAGTTTTTCAAACTGTCCCACTAACCTCACA
>NW_016107421.1:5023297-5045747 GCF_001604975.1 Cebus imitator | reverse complement strand
GATAAGTGTTTAGGGTTGGGATATCCCAGCCACACTTCTCTTAATAATCAAAGGGCAGGCATCACCACAGCTTTCCAACTGACAGACATCACAAAATAAGGGCATATACACAGTATTTAAAAAGCATGCTGTGCACAGCTCAATGTTAATGGCCCTGATGTACACTTATTAAAAATATGAATGGTAAGGCATTAAGTATTTACAAGTAACAAGACATAAGTTACTTTTATTAAAAAAAAATTTTTTTGAGACAGCATCTCACTCTGTAGCCCAGGCTGGAGTTCGGCAGGCCAATCTCAGCTACTGCAACCTCTGCCTCCTTGGTTCAAGTGATTCTCCTGCCTCAGCCTCCTGAGTAGCTGGGATTACAGGCACGCACCTTACCACATCTGGCTAATTTTTTTTTCTTTGTATATTTAGTGAAAACAGGGTTTCACCATGCTGGGCAGGCTAGTCTCGAACTCCGGACCCCAAGTGATCCATCCGCCTTGATCTCCCAGAGTGCTGGGATTACAGGAGTAACCAGCTGCGCCTGGCCACAAGTTACTTTTTAATCTGATGGAACAGTGAATACAAAAACTATAACAATTATGCCCCATTTTCAAGGACAATTATAAGGCCAACATCAAAGATGCTGTCCTAGATTTAATCTCAATAATCACAATGTTAATGTGATTCAGTAAAAAATTTCAGTTAAAAAATAAGGGGGGCTGGGTGCTGTGGCTCAAGCCTGTAATCCCAGCACTTTGGGAAGCTGAGACAGGCAGATTACCTGAGGTCAGGAGCTTGAGGCCAGCCTGGCCAACACAGTGAAACCCCATCTCTACTAAACATACAAAAGCTGAGGCAGGAGAATCACTTGAACCCAGAAGGCAGAGGTTGCAGTGAGCCAAGAACCACTGCACTCCAGCCTGGGCAGCAGAGACTTGGTCTCAAAAAAAAAAAAAAGGCTGGGTGTGGTGGCTCACGCCTGTAATCTCAGCACTTTGGGAGGCCAAGGCAGGCAGATCATGAGGTCAGGAGATCAAGACCATCCTGGCCAACATGGTGATGAAATCCCATCTCTTAAAAAGAAAAAAAAATTTGAGTGAAAAGAAACATTTATCCAGAGGCAAGACTTGCCTGAAACCCAATCACATGACAGTAAAGAACCTGGAAAAATCAACAAACATCTTTGAGTGGCCAAGGACCACAAAGCCCAGGCTTGGAATGGGCAGAGCCACAGAATCCCTAATAGCCACCGAAAATGCCCTAGAAAGGCAGATGAAAGAAAATATTTTACTATAAACACAAGTCTGAAATTAGTAAACAGAGAACCAATCTTAATCACTACAATAATTTCTGAGAATACCGTACATTACTTAACAGAATAGTAAATGATGTCCATAACAGTGACCTTGAGTCACCAGGAAAGCATTAGAGTATGCTCAGTACCTCTCGTCAAAAACAGCACAATATGCAACGTGTTTTAGGAAGGAGTTTTCATCATTTCACAGTTTAAAGTCCTTCACTACACTGATCTATAGAGGTCAGGCATGTGGAACACCCCATTTTCTAATGATGGTGCTCTTATGTGGCATAAAGCACAGCTAGTAGAAAACGCAATGAGAGAAATATGTGTGTAATGATGGCGCTCCAGTATTAACTACCATACCCAAGTACTCTCCTCATCTTAGAGGAGTCGGTGTCAACTGATTTACACTCCCAGAGCCCTTTGTGGAACCATCACATAGATAAAACGGAATTTCTTAAAGTTTTCCAGCATATTTTGAAACCAGGATTTCTCGTGCTATTATTATCAAACATCTTCCACAAAAAAAGCCCATCCTACCTACAGAGAGACAAGGCCAGGACTTATTCATGGGTTCACTGTCACCTACCAGAATCCTATATTGTTTTCCACATTTTAATTAGCTAGTGACTAATAATTCTCAGTTTCTCACTACCTTTCCATCCCCCAAATAAAATAACACCCTATATTTCCACCACAAAACCCTCTTCCTTCTTAATTCCCCACAGCAGCATCGACTGGTTGCCACTCACTGTCCAACATAAACACCAGTGGGTTGTGAAGTGTGGGAATCTGCAGCTCTTAGAGCTGCATTGTAACCAGAAAATATACAAGTCCTCCTCTTGCTGCCCACTTTGATCAAGAAGAAATATGTTGCCACGCTGGGGCAGCTTGGAGATTAGACACTATCAGTCTTACTGAGGACAGCTGGTAATCCTCTTTCTGTCTGCTTCTTTGTGCCAGATGCTGGGCTTAAGTGCTTTACCCACACTATCTGTTTAATCCTCACAACTGTCCTATGAGATAGGTCCTATTTGATCCCTACTTTGTAGATAGGCAGGCTGTGGCTAAGAGGCTAAGCAACTTTTAACCAAGGTCACACTATTCCTACATAGGGGAGCAGGATTGGAACACAGTTATGACTTCTAAGCCCACACTCTTCACCATACACCAACTGCCTCAGCTGTCATTAACCTTAGTTACATTTATACATCATTATTGAGAGTGTACACTGAATGCCTCAAATTCACTTTACTATGCTTTTGTCCTTCACTATGAAGTATATATCTTATCTTCACATGAAATGGTTATTAATGTGTTAATTTCTTAAAAGCTAGAGGATAAACCAAGGCAAATATTACAGGTATGGGCAGCCTTTACAATTTGCTGTTTGAAATCACTTTAATACTTAAGTATGTAAGAGTATTACCTGGAGTTACTGTTAGCTGAAAACAATGAAGCTTGTTTGGATCAGGAAAATGCACTTTACATGTACCTGCAAAAGAAACAGCACATCAGGAAGGTCTGGCGGTGAGCAGCAGTCCAGATGACGAGGCAAACCTTTGAACACATGTAAATTTAGTGGTGTTAGAGGGATTCATATGGCTTATGGAAAGTTGGTAGATCTCCTTCCCTA
Organism: Cebus imitator; assembly: GCF_001604975.1. Taxonomy (NCBI): domain Eukaryota; kingdom Metazoa; phylum Chordata; class Mammalia; order Primates; family Cebidae; genus Cebus; species Cebus imitator. The sequence continues at coordinate 5,042,820 of NW_016107421.1, read as the reverse complement.
TTTGTCCAATAATAATTGTGCCAATACTCTACAAGTGCAAACCAGTGGTTTTTGTCATGTGTTTTTCTCCTTATAGTCTTTTATTAGTTAATTCCAAATGCAGACGTTTTCCTTCAACCTTTAAATGGTCACTAAATGTAGAGATCTTTCCATTAATTTCAAGAATTATGTTACTGTACTTTAACAAAAAGAAATCATATCTCAGGGAGATTAATATATGCAGGCAAAGACTAACTAAACACACACACAAAAAAACAGGAAAGAACCCAGGTCAACTCTCTTCCCCTAGCACCACAGACATTCAGTCACCATGGTAAAGGGAAGTTAAAAAGAAGGGTGCTGGTCAGATGTGGTGCCTTAAGCCTATAATCCCAGCACTTTGGGAGGCCGAGGCAGGAGGATCACTTGAGGTCAGGAGTTCACGATCAGCCTGGCTAACTTGGTGAAACCCCGTTTCTATTAAAAATACAAAAAAATTAGCTGGACGTGGTGGCATGTACCTGTAATCCCAGCTACTTGGGAGGCTGAGGCAGGAGAATCGCTTGAACCTGGGAGGCGGAGGTTGAAGTGAGCTGAGATCAAGACTGCGCCCAATGCATTCCAGCTTGGGCAACAAGAGCAAAACTCCGTCTCAAAAGAAGAAAAAGAACGATGTTGCCCAGGAGTTAGCTCCCACCCAGAGTTTACCATGATAATTTGTCTCTTTAAAAAATACCTTTACTACCTAAGTGGTAAATCGGCTTTCTTTATCGGTAAAATAATGTTCTACTGACCCAGATGGCAATGTTCTGTGCCCACTGATCCAAATCACAAGAGCCCTGAATCAGAACAAAGTGTTCCCCTGAGAGGGGAACTACTGGCTGCTGGTGCTGGCCAGGGAAGTTGGTTGCATCCCATCCCTATCTCCCTCAAACAAATGACACACGGCTAATTACCAATGGAAAAAATACCCAGGGAATCTGGAAGGAATATATATGTAGAAATTTTCTATATCTATAAAATCAGAAAATATTGTGCTAAACTTTATTTTTTTAGACAGGGTCTCACTCTGTTGCCTGGGCTGGAGTACAATGGCATGATTCCAGCTCACTGCAACCTTTGCTTCCCAGGCTCAGGTGATCCTCCCACCTCAGCCTCCTGAGTAGCAAGGACTGCAGGTGCACACCACCACACCTGGCTAATTTTTATGTTTTTTGTAGAGGCAGGTTCTCAGCATGTTACCCAGGCTGGTCTCGAACTCCCATACTCAAGTGACCTACTCACGGCCCCCGAAAATGCTAGGATTACATGCATGGGCCACCACAACAGGCCTATGCTAAACTTCTCAGTTCACCACTGCTAGTGAACTAAACATGGAAAAACCAGGAAAGAATTCAGGTCAAACTTCTACTATGTTCTCCTAGCACCACAGCCATTCATAGTCACCATAGCAAATGGAAGTTAAAAAGAAGGGTGCCAGGCCAGGCGCGGTGGCTCAAGCCTGTAATCCCAGCACTTTGGGAGGCCGAGGCAGGTGGATCACGAGGTCAAGAGATCGAGACCATCCTGGTCAACATGGTGAAACCCCGTCTCTACTAAAAATACAAAAAATTAGCTGGGCATGGTGGCGCGTGCCTGTAATCCCAGCTACTCAGGAGGCTGAGGCAGGAGAATTGCCTGAACCCAGGAGGCGGAGGTTGCGGTGAGCCGAGATCGCGCCATTGCACTCCAGCCTGGGTAACAAGAGCGAAACTCCGTCTCAAAAAAAAAAAAAAAAAAAAAGAAAAAGAAAAAAAGAAGGGTGCCAGCTGGGCGCAGTGGCTCATGTCTGTAATCCCAACACTCTGGGAGGCTGAGGTGGGCGGTTCACAAAATCAGTAATTTGAGAACAGTCTGACCAACATGGTGAAACCCCATCTCTACTAAAAATACAAAAATTAGCTGGGCGTGGCAGTGTGCCCCTGTAGTCCCAGCTACTCAGGAGGCTGAAGCAGGAGAATTGCTTGACCCTGGAAGGTGGAGGTTGCAGTGAGCCAAGATTGCGCCACTGCCCTCCAGCCTAGCGCCTGGCGACGGAGTGAGACTGTGTCTCAAAAAAAAAAAGAAGAAGAAGAAGGAGGAGGGGGGGGAGGGGGAGGGGGAGGAAAGAGGGGGGAGGGGGAGGGGGAAGGGGAAGAAGAAAGAAGAAGAAGAGGAAAGAAGAAAGAAGAAGAAGGAGAATGCTGTCAAGAAGTTAGCTCCCACCCAGAGTTTACTATATTTTGTCTTTCTAATTTTTCTGAGTTTTTTTAGAAGACTTTTTATGTTTTTTTTAAAGTTTTCTTACAAGTTCCACCAAAAGGATTTGCTTAGTTTGACAATGATATAAGTCTTCACCAAAATCAGGACAGTTCAAATTTCTACGCAGAGGTGGCCTTAGAGACCATCAAGTCCAACATCCTCAATTAAGAGACATGAGTGGAAGGTCCAGAGAGGTTTGGTGACTAGCTCAAGATCACACAGGTTATCAGCAGAAGCAAATCTAATCCCTACATTAACTAGTTCATGACCCCTTCCCCTACTGCATGCCTCATTCCTCTCAGTACTTAGTAACGTGTTAAGACATGGGACACCTGTACATACAAAGAACAAGTAACACAGGACTGTTAGTGGGGTTTCCTTTCCAGTGAAAATTGCCTAGAAAAGCAAGAAGCAGTCTTAGAGGTGACAATGTCACAGTCCTTACTTCAGAAATAAAAAACCTGGGGCCAAGGAGCTCAAGGCTTTCCCAAAAATTACACACTTAGAACTTTGTGTGAAAATACTTAAAATGGGCTTTATTTTTCCTAATTTTAACTTGAAAAGATAAATGCCATCCTTCTAGTGAGTTCTAAAACAAAAACATAGAATTATGATTTGGGAAATGTTTCAATGATTAGTTGACGTTGGCATCATGTATTTGTTTTTAATACCTAGCATTCTCCTTTGTTTTAATAGACAGATGCAGAAACCAATAGCTCCAAAAAAGCTGGCCCACCAAGAATAAAGAAATTGTCGAAGTAGATTAAAAAGCAATAAAACCATGCCAGGCACAGTGGCTCATGCCTGTAATCCCAGCACTTTTGGAGGCTGAGGTGGGCGGATCACTTGAGGTCAGAAGTTGAAGACTAGCCTGGCCAACATGGCAAAACCCCATCTCTACTAAAAATACAAAAATTAGCTGGGCATGATGGCAGCTGCCTGTAATTCCAGCTACTCTGAAGGCTGAGGCAGGAGAATCGCTTGAATCCAAGAGGTGGGGGTTACAGTGAGCTGAGATTGAGCCACTGTACTCCATCCTAGGGAAGAGAGCAAGACTCCGTTTCAAAAAAAAAAGAGGTTAAGTTCTAAGAAAAAAATGTTAACAGTCAGGTTTTTGTTCTAGTTCAATGCAAGGGCTTTATTAAAACTAGAATTAAGCTTTTTTTTAATCTACATGTAAGCATGTACTACCTGAGCCTCTAATAATATTTCAGTTTATCTAAAAGAAATATTTTAATTTTTTTTTTTTTGCAGAGAAACTTTTACAAACTTGCATGTACAAAGCTTCCAACTAGTTCTCAATAGTTACTAAGTGGCACTGATACACGACAAGTTATTTTGTTTGCCTTTGTAAACATTTTAGGAAGATAATTAAACAGATAGTAAAGGGTTATTCATTTGTGGCTTCCTGTTTTCTCTTTAGAATAATGAGACATACTTTTGGAAAGCATGTCTTACTTGTACAAACTGATATATAACTTACCCCCTCTTTGATTAGGAGAGAAGGTAGGGAGAAGAATGAAAGACGACGCAGGGAGCATGCTGTCTTAATATTTGACACCATAGTGATAGGGCTAGGAAGATGTGCCATGATTCCTTCAAACCTAAGGGATGCAGTTACAATCCTGATTTGAAAGCCAGTCATAAAATTTTGTTGTTTTTAAAAGTACAGTCTGTGGGTTAAAAACCAACAATTTCTGTAAGACACAAATCAAGGATGAATGAAACATTTATAAGTGGAAACTTTTCTGTGGTTCTGATTAAACTTCTACATATGTTGGCCATGCACAGTGGCTCATGCCTATAATCTCTGCACTTTGGGAGGCTGAGGCATGAGGATCACTTGAGCCCAGGAGTTTGAGACCATCTGGGCAACACAAGAGTTTCCATCTTTATAAGAAAAAAATAATAATTTTAAAAAATTAGGTGTGGTGGCAGGCACCTGAGGTCTCAGCTGCTCAGAAGGCTAAGTTGGGAAGATCACTTGAGCTCAGGAGGCTGAGGCTGCAGTGAGCTGCACTCATGCCATTGTACTCCAGCTTGGGCAACAAAGAGAGACCCTGTCTCAAAAAAAAAAAAAAAAGTTTACATGAATATACAGGCTCAAGTTGGGGGCCTATGGGAAGATAAGAAGGGAGGGGAAAGCAGAGGAATTATTTTATTTTATTTTTACTAGGAAAATGTCTTAGTAAAGGGAACAGTATAATGAACTCATTCCCCCACTTCAACATTTTGTCAATCTTGCTTGTCTATCCTGTTCCCCACACGGTTGTCTTCCTGTAGCATTTCAAAGCAAACCACTTCATCTGTAAATACTTCAGTGGGTAGAAAGATAACCTTTTTTTGAGACAGAGTCTTACTCCATCGCCCAGGCTGGAGTGCAGCGGAGCAATCTCAGCTCACTGCAACCTCTATCTCCCAGGTTTAAGCAATTCTCCCGCCTCAGCCTACCGAGCAGTTGGGATTACAGGTGCATACCACCATGCCTGGCTAATTTTTGTACTTTTAGTAGAGAATGGGTTTCACCATTTTGGCCAAGCTAGTCTCAAACTCCTGACCTCAAATGATCCACCTGCTTCAGCCTTCCAAAGTGCTAGGAATACAGGTGTGGACCACCGCACCCAGCCAGAAAGATAACCTTTTAACAGAATGTCAAGATACTGCCTCATTTCCAAGTTGAAGAAAACTTTGAGATCAAGCAATCCAGTGACTTTCAAAACACTTTTGATGGAGATCCACAGTAAGGAACATATTTTATATCACAACTCACTATACCTATCCATAAATTCTGTATGTTAAAAATAATTGGCTGGGTGCAGTGGCTCATGCCTGTAATCTTAGCACTTTGGGAGGCCGAGGTGGGTGGATCACCTGAGGTCAGGAGTTCAAGACCAGCCTGGCCATCATGGTGAAACCCCATCTTTAAAAAAAAATAATAATAATCTTTCGGCTGGGTGTGCTGGCTCACACCTGTAATCCCAGCACTTTGGGAGGCCAAGGCAGGCAGATCACTTGAGCCCAGGAGTTCGAGATCAGCCTGGCCAAAATGGCAAAAACCCAAATCTGCTAAAAATACAAAAATTAGCCTGGAGTGGTGTGCGCCTATGGTCCCAGCTACTCAGGAGGCTGAGGGGCAAGAATAGCTTGAACTCAGAAGGCAGAGGTTGCAATGAACCGAGATCTTACCACTGCACTCCAGTCTCGGTGACAGAGCAAGACTGTCTCAAAAATAATTTTTCAAGAATCATTACATACTTACCCTCTCAAACTGACTTCACAACCATGTAGAGGATGCATCCCACCATTATCTTTCCAACTTCAGATGGAGGCTGGAATGGGCCCTGTCCTGCCCCATGTCAGAGATCCCTCCACATCCAAACCTAAGTCCTCTCTAACACTCACCCAAAACAGCAGACCCACTTATAAAATATTTCACCATCATCCACAGACAGCCTCAGCTTCAGAACTAATTTTAAAGCAAGTATGATGATAAAAAGTTATAATTCAAAAATTACTGAAATGATCAAAGCTTTCAGACTTTAATTACCTTTTGAAATAAGGGGTTGGAAGATTAATGATAGGGAAAAAAAGAATATATGACATATATTATCCAAGTAAACTGTCTGATAAACAGGCTTTCCGGGTGTACCATGCTCACGAGAGAAGACTGCATGCTGGCCCTGGGTATCTGGGGCAGAAATGATCAAGCAAGATGGACAGCCACTGATGGCAAGGCAGTACAGCCACCCCTCAAACATGCGGACAAGTTACAAATGAGCGCTCTACCAAAAAGCTGGTATCATCCCTAACAAAAATAAAACTGTTATTGATTTATATACTTTTCCACTTAAAGTGGATGTGAGACAGAATGCATGTGGAAGAGGCACAAAACCTAACCAAATGCACCTCTGCTATGCTAAGGAGAGATAGAAAGCACTCAGAAAGATGGCAGAACCTTACTCTTTGTTTTTGTTTTTGTTTTAAGACAGAGTCTCATTCTGTCACCCAGGCTGGAGTGTAATGGCATGATCTTGGCTCACTGCAACTTCCACCTCTTGGGTTCAAGCAACTCTAGTGCCTCAACCTCCCAAGCAGCTGGGACTACAGGCATGCACCACCAGGCCCAGCAAATTTTTTTTTTTTTTTAGATGGAGTCTCAGTATGTCACCCAGGTTGGAATGCAGCAGCATGATCTTGGCTCACTGCAACCTCCACCTCCCAGGTTCAAGTGATTCTCCTGCCTCAGCCTCCCGAGTAACTAGGACTACAGGCACATGCCACCATGCCCAGGTAATTTTTGTATTTTACTAGTAGAGATGGGGTTTCACCATGTTGGCCAAGCTGGTCTCAAACTACTGACCTCAAGTGATCCAGCTGCTTCGGCCTCCCGACGTGCTGAGATTATCGGCCTAAGTCATCAGACTTGGCCCACCTTGTTTTTATTAGACACTTGAAAAAATCCTACCTTTTCAAACAAAATTAAAAATAATTCCTAACAAACATGAAAAACAGGTTTTTTGCTATACAAGGTTATTAAAACATAAAAAGTTTTCTTCATGCAATTATTTCACAGTACTTAGTGTTTGGGGATGCTATACTTACAAGGTAAATTAGCTTCAAGTTCTGCAACCTCTGTAGAAACAAAGAAATTATTGTTAATATTAGTTAATTACTCCGCATAAAATCACCAGTTCTAAATTGGCAATTTCCTCTAGAACAATGAAAAAATAAATAAATAAACTGAATGAACTGAATGAAACCTGTTCTAAAGTTTAGATTTTAAGCCATTTAGCTACTTTCAGATATACAAAGTGACTTTCAGAATGCCAACAAATTCAGTCAAAAGTCCTTGAATATTCACTTTAATGTAAAAAAAAAAAAAAAATTAAATTAACATAGAAATGACCTATAGGTAGCCAGTCACTACAGTGTTTTTAATAGTGGTTCCAAGTACTGGAACGAATCCTCTCAAAATCTGATCTATATGCACCTGGTGTCTATGTCTGTTCCCAGTGCTATCTTCCAGTTACCCCCTCATAGCTACATTTCCTGGCCCCAGTCCTCTGCCCCAGGGCCTCAGACAACCCAGTCCCTCTTCCACCAGTCACTCATTTGGTGTTTAAGCCCAGTACCCCTCTGCAGGACAAAATGCAACCCGCGCCCCCCTCCCACCCACACAATCCTGCTCATCACTTCTATTCAACACAGTATTTATTGGGAATAAATTTAAGGGAATAAATACTGAAAACTGTAAAACACTGATGAAAGACATTAAAGAAGACACAAATAAATATATGGAAAGATATACCATGTTCATGTATTGGAAGAATTAATATTGCTAAAATGTCCACACTACCCAAAGCAATCTACAGATTCAATGTAATCCCTATCAAAATTCCAAAGGCATTTTTCCAGAAACAGAAAAAAAAAATTCTAAAATTTTTCTGAGATCACAAAATACCCTGAAAAACCAAAGTAACTTGAGAAAGAACAAAGTCATAGGCACCATACTTTCTGATTTCAAAGCTATAGAAATCAAAACAGCACAGTACTGGCATAAAAACAGACACATAGAACAGAATAGAGAGTCCAGAAATAAGCCTAAGCATATATAAGTCAACTAATTTATGACACGGCTACCAAGAAAACACCATGGGGAAAGCATAGCTCCTTCAATAAATGGTGTTGGGAAAACTGGATATTCACAAGCAAGGGAATAAAATTGGCTCCTTATCTTATACAATACACAAAAAATCAACTCAAAATGGATTAAAGGCTTAAATGTAATACCTGAAAGTATAAAACTCCCAGAAGAAAAGATAGAGAATAAGTTCCTTGACATGGGCCTTGGCAATGACTTTTTAATTTCACACCAAAAGCTCAGGCAACAAAAACAAAATAAGCAAGTGAGATTACATCAAACTAAGCTTCTGTACAGTAAAGGAAACAATCAGCAAAACAAAAAAGTAGCCTATGTGCCAGACATGGTGGTTCACACCTGTAATTCTAATATTTTGCAAGGCCAGGTCTGTAGACAGCTTGAGCCCAAGAGTTTAAGACCTACCTCGGCAACGTGGCAAAAACTTTTTTTTTTTTTTTTTAAACAAAAAACACAAAAGTCAATGGGGTATGGTGGCACACACCTATAGTCCCAACTGTTCAAGATGTTGAAGTGGGAGGATCACCTGAGCCTGGGAGGTCGGGGCTGCAGTAAGCCAGGACCACACCACTGCACTCTACCCTGGGTGACAGAGTGAGACCCTGTCTCAAAAAAACAAAAGAAAAGATGGTCTATGAATTGCGAGAAAATATTTACAAATCATATATTCAATAAAGGATCACTATCTAAAACATATAAGGAACTCACCCAACTCAAGAGCAAAATAAAAACAACAATTTAAAAATGGGCAAAAAACATGAATAGATATTTCTCCAAAGAAGAAATAAAAATGGCCAACAGGTATATGCAAAGGTGCTCAACATCACTAAACATCAGGGAAATACAAATTGAAATCATGAGAAATCACCTCACACCTGTTAGAATGGCTACTATCAAAAAGAGGAGAGATAAATGTTGGCGTGAAGGTGGAAAAAAGGGAACCCTTGCATACTGACAGCAGAACCGTAAACTTGGTATAGCCATTATGGAAAACAGTATAGAAGTTCCTCAAAAAATTACAAATAGAACTACCGTATCACCCAGCCATCCCACTCTGGTTGTCTACCCAAGAAAACAAATTCAGTATGTGGAACAGATACCTGCGCTTCCATGTTCATTGGAGCATTATCCATAATAGGCAAAATATGGAAAGAATCTAAGTGTCACTGACAACTGAATGGATAAAGAAATTGTGGTATACATAGTACATATGATGGAACATTGTTCAGCCTTAAGAGATCCTGCCATTTGCAACAACATGGGAAAATCTAGACATTACGCTATATAAAATAAGCCAGACACAGAAAGACAAATACTATACGATCTTACATATATGTAGAATCTAAAGTCAAAATGAAGAAAAAGAAAATCGTGACGAGGGCTTGGGAATGGAGAAGGGGGCAGAATGGGGGGATGGAATATAAAGTTGTAGTTATGTAGGATGAGTAAGTCTAAAGTACAGCATGATGACTATAGTTCATAATATTGTTTTGTATGCTGGAAATCTGCCAACAGAGTAGATTCAGGTGTTACCATGTTTAAAAAGGTAACTATATGAGATGAATGTATTAATTCACTTGACTGTAGTAAACAACCTACTATATCAAAGCAGCATATTGGACCAGGCACTGTGGCTAATACCTGTAATCCCAGTGCTTTGGGAGGCCAAGGCAGGAAGATTGCTTCAGGCCAGGAGTTTAAAACCAGCCTGGGCAACACAGTGAGACTCCCCACCTGGTTTTGTTTTGTTTTTGCTTTTTTTGCTTTTCCACAACCTCCCAACTTCTAAAAAAAAGTCACGCGTGGTGGTGCATGCCTGTAGTCCCAACTACTCAGAAGTCTGAGGTAGAAAGATCACTCGAATCCTGGAGTTTGTGGTAATAATGAACAATCATCATCCCACTGTGCTCCAGCCTGGGCAACAAAGTGAGAACTTGTCTCAAAAGAAAAAAAAAAAAAAGCTTCCTGTTGTATATCTTAAATATTTACAATAAACAACTAAGAAATTACAAATAAAAAGCTGCAGTTTAGCAGGGCATGGGGAAGGGTACACTCTGAAATGACCGACCTGGCAAAGTCCTCTTGTGCTTCAGACAGAAAGTAGCATGCTCTGGGGTCTTTGGGCCAGGGAGATTCTCTCCAGCTGTGGAGACTAAGGAAGGAAGAGGTTTCTGAGCTGGGCTTTGGTGAGTAAGTAGAATTTAGTCCTGCAGAGTTAGGGGAAAAGAGGAGTACTCCAAGCAGATAAATTAGCAATGTGCAAAGCACAGAGCACGGAAAAGCACAGAAACCAGAATGCATCCAGTGTGGCCAGAACAAAGGTCCCAAAACAACAGCTGAGCACTGGGAAACAAGGTAGAAAAATAGGAACAGGATCATGGAGGGAGCCACGACAGATTTCTGAACACAAGTTTCTAAGCTTTGCCTGAAGAGGACAACTTCAGAAAGGGCAAAGTGGAGGCCAGGTGACCTAAGAGATGGGCAGCAAGCACCTAGCAAAGGCAGGAAAGTCTGGAGGCCTGAGAACAAACAGAAGGAAGAGGTTCTAGCAACTGTCAGTGGGTGGAGGGGGTTGAAGATGGCACCAAAGTGTGATGTCCTGGGAGGTGGGAGTGCCAGGGAGCCACAAGAGACAAAGAGGAAGACTAGGGAAGGAGGAGAAGGGGAGGAAGAGGAGGAGGAAGTGGCTGGGTACACAATCAGGGCAAAGGTGAGGAGTCCCTGCAAAGTGATGCCACCTGTCATGAGACTGGGTAAGGCCAACAAAAGGGAGAAAAAAGTACCTTGGAGAAAGCAGAGGCCAAAGAACAGGGAAAGTTACAGATGAGAACAAGCCGAAAAGCAAGAGAGCCATCAGGAACATGGTGATTCAGTAAAAGAGCGCAGAGCATCCAAGGGGAAGGAGGCCCATGGAAAGGTCATCGGAAGTGGATCAGACCTTGCTGAATGGCATTCAAAATAGCAGGAAAGCAGGAAGAGAGATGGAACCCAGAGTATGAAGTGAAGAAGCAAATGTGTGGTCAAAAGAGCGAGCTACAGGACAACAATTCCTTCAAGTGAAGTGCGGAGAAAAGGCAAGGGGAAGGGGCAATGGAGGCCAGAATGCTCGCAAAGCTGACCACCGAGTGGAGGAGTGAGAAGGCCAGCTAAGGGCTCTACTCCAAGGTTCAGGGTTCAGGAGACCTGCAGGCCTCTGATCTCAGCTATTTATATGCAACTAAGCACCTGTGTGGAAGCATGTGGCCCATTAAATGCACTCCCTCTAGGGCCCAGGTATGTGGAATGGGCACCATGAGGTGAAGCAGGACAGCAGAGGAGTTAGAGAAAGGGAGAGGCCCACTCACAGTCGCTCCCTCTCAGGGCCAAGACATGTTCTGGCCAGGGCAAACCTTCTCACACTAAGAAAAAGGGCAGATCTCTTCAGCAGAGCTGAGTGTGGGGAGAACAGGAGAAACCGTTCATTATCTGCTTGCTGTGATTAGAAACAGTACAAGTTCTATGACTAAACACAAACGTGGGAGCCTATCTTCCTGGCAGTCTTATGTGGTGGCCCCTACATTAAAAAATATTCCCTTGACTGGGTGCAGTGGCTCACTCCTATAATCCCAGCACTCTGAGAGGCTAAGGCAGGAGGATTACTTGAACCCAGGAGTTTCATACCAGCTTGGGTAACATAGTGAGACTCTGTCTATACAAAAACTTTAAATATATACATATGTTTTACTTAACAAAATATAATGATGGTGATCCTAGGAAAGGATCACCATTATTCTTCTCATGCCCATACTGATATGTTGGTCTGTCTTTCCAACTGGCCAGATCTTGCCCTTCCTTAGAGCAGTATGTGAGAAAGACAGAGGGCAGAGGAAGACAACAGAGCCTTGGAACACACCACCCAACGCTGGTCCCCTCTGACAGGCAGGCCCGGTCCCCACTCTGCTCCAACAGCCCACACAGGGCACTCCCTCCACAGGTGAAGAGCAAATGAGTTGTTCATAGTGATCACTTGTAAATAAGGGTTACCTATATATAATTAAACTTGATCTTAAAGCAAATACTAACATTTTATTCTGTATTATTTATATTTTGTTTATTAGAATTTACAAGAAACTATTCTTGAGGGCCCTTCTTTTAAGAGATTGATGCTGGCCACTGGAATCTGGCTTTCCAGGTCTTGACTCTGCGGCAGTGGCCCAAGCCACCTCAGCAGAGGTGATAACTCCCGTCATCCAGCTTGTCCTAAGGGAATTTAGAAATGTGCCCAGAGGGCATGGTGATCGACTGTATCTCAAGCAGAGGGGCCAGCCAGCATGACAGAAGCAAAGGTTCAAGAGGATAGTCTAGTGCCAAGAGAAGAGGCAAAGTCTGGGCACAGAGGGACAGTGAGGAGTGAGGCCACTGACCAGTGCTAGACTGTGATGTGGTGGGGTGGAGGAGTGGGAAGGAATGGGCAACAGAGCCAGACCCCTTCTCCTACAGGAATGGGGGTGTGGGAGCAACAGGCACTCGGGGGCTGGCACAGTGATGGCCAGGAAGATGCCAGACAACACCTGATGAAGAAAGGAATGGAAACCCTGGCTGCACATCCATCAGTTGGGGAGTGTTTTGCTGGTTTGACTTTTGTCAACAGCTTTGTCAGGGAACAATTTACATACTGTAAAATGTACCCATTTTAAGTAAATGATTCAACGAATTGTAGTAAAATTTGGAGCTATGTACCCATCACCACAATCTAGTACCTGCTGAGCTTTTAAAAATCCTGATGTCCAGCCCTAACCTCGAACAATTATATCAAGAGTTTCAGGTAGAACTTGGGCCTCTGAATTTTTTAAATTTTCTCCCAGGGCTGGGTGCAGTGCCTCACGCCTGTAATTCCAACACTTTGGGAGGCCGAGGAGGGGAGATCACATGAGCTCAGGAGTTTGAGACCAGCCTGGGCAACATGGTAAAACCCTCTCTCTACAAAAGATACAAAAATTAGCCAGGTGTGGTGGCACGCACCTGTAGTCCCAGCTACTCAGGAGGGTGAAGTGGGAGGATCACCTGAACCTGAGAGGCAGAGGGTACAGTGAGCTGAGATTGCACCACTGCACTCCAGTTTGGGTGACAGAGTAAGGCCCTGCCTCAAAAAACAAAACAAAACAAAGAATTCAAATTCCAAGATGAGCATCAGGCTTGTATTTGCATGTTGGGTGCAACTCACTCAGGGAAGGAGGGCAGGCTGAGGGAGCCCTTGGACCCAGTCGACCAATGACCCCACCACAGTCAGAGTCTCTGCAGGCTTCCAGTCCAAGAGACAGTGCAAGCAAGAACTACAAGCCTGGGGCACAGGATTTCAATAAAGATGCTTGGCATTTTAGTTCTGCCAGGGCAGAATATTAAATAAGCCAGGCATGCTCCCTCAGTGCTCCTCTCAGGGAGTTGTCACAGATGACAAGAAGTTTTGCCGCACTTCCAATGAGGGCAAATTATAATTCACTAATATCAACAGTTATCACCTTAGAGTCAAGGTACAATAAGACTATAAGCAAAGCTTGGAAGCCTCTGGGCAAAGCAGCAGCCCCTCTCTGCACACCCTCACCAGGGTGTGAATGTCACCTACCTACAAGGTAATGAGAAATTAAGATATTTTTTTAAACTGCTAGATATTGCCTATTCCACGATGCTAACACCTCTACCACTCAGTGGCCTGACATTTCTTGAGGCACCTGGCTGACACCTTACACAATTCTGTAGCTGCATAACTTCCTTCTGAGAAATTAGACTCTTTTCCTTCCTAACTAAAGATCAAACCACAGGACCCATTTGAAGCATGACTATACTGAAATATCAGATTGCAAAATCCACCTCATCACCACAAAGGCCCTCGCACAGCACATACTCACCTTCTCCTGCCCTGGCCCTCACAACACAGCGCTCCTGCTGACTCCTTGCCACCTGCTCCCTGATCCTGCACACTCTGTGGGCAGGGGCCATGTAACCTGCCCCAGCCCTATGAGCCCAGTACCTGGCACTGGGGCTGGGCAAACATGGGGTGCTTGGGAAAATGGGGACACATAAGTATACTTGCCTACAGGTGGCAGTGCCCCTGCTGTGAGTTTCCTCTAAGACCCAGAAATGTTTCTCTTCACATAACTGGGAACTGAGGAGGTGTTCCCAAGGTGCTGTAGACTAAATTTGTGCCCTCCACCCCCAAATGCATACATTGAAGCTCTAACCCCAATGTGATGGTATTTGGAGGTAATTAGGTTTAAATCAGGTCATGGAGGTGAAGACCTCGTGGTGGGATTCATGCCCTTATTAAAAACAAAAAGAAAGGGGGACCAGAGCTCCCTCTCCCTCTATGTGAAGACACAGCGAGGAGGAGGCCATCTGCAAGCCAGGAAGACATTCCTCACCAGGAACTTGATCATGGCCTTCCAGCCTCCAGAAGAGAAACACATGCCTATTATTTAGGCCAAATCGTCAATGGTCCTTTGCTAGAGCAGCCCAAGCTTACAAAGACAAAAGGCCAGTCACACAGGCAGATGACTCCTGGCAAGAGCCAGCTCCAAGCCCCATCAGACAACACCAGGCAGAGCAGCAGAGCCCTTCAACCTAGGTAGAGACAGCTGCCACTTCCCAGGTGAACTGATTACTTCCTGTCACCTGAACCACTGCCTCACAGATTTCTAGAACTAGAACTTTATTTCTTAGCTTCCTGCTGCCTTTATGCATTAAAATCCTCAAATCCACCTTTTCTGCACACCTCACATCTGGGAGATGCTTGACTCACACACAGGGCTGCAACCCCTCCAGAGAGAGCACCACCACAGCTGAAACCTCAAACTAGAGTGCAGGCCCACAGTGCTCATGGTCCCCTCCATGCTCTGGGAGCAAGGCTGTAACCCTGAAAAGTAGTCACAGCCCCTCTAGCAAACCCGGTATCACTAAGAATGGAGCCCACAAGCCTACCACTTACTTTGAACCCAAATGCAGATAATGTCAACTTGAACCCTCATCTCTGCTTCCACAGGTCCTCCCTGCCCACTGGGCTATGTGGTACACCTGAGGGGCTGCCAAGTTTCCCTGGGCAGCTCCACTGACATTTTACCCTCCAACAAAGCATGTAAAGGTCAGCCTGTGGCCAACTGCCTTATATCCACACTGGCAGGATTCCTCCCCTTGGGCCACTGCTCTAGTTTTTAAAATACGTACTGCAGCACAGAACTCCCCAGCTGTATATACTGCTAAATACTGTGTATCCTGACAATGTGGCAGGCCACACCCTGAGCCCACCCTGCTAGAGTTCCGCGCCAGGACTCACTGAAAACAGCGGTTCCAGAAAATAGTAAATGCTTCTCTTTCTCCCCAACACTGAAATGGGGACATGTGGCAGACCTGGTATAGGAAGGTGAGGGGTCCCACCTGTGACTGGACTGCTCAGTCAGACACAGACGCTGTCACAGAGGGAGGCCCCTGCACCCTAGACACTGGGAAGTTCAAGTAGGTGGGCAGCCAGACCCTCCCACACTGCAGTAGTCCCAGCTCCCATCAGCCAAAACAAGAGAAGGTCAGAAACCGCCTGGGACTCAGGCGCTGATTGGGATAAGTGGTATATACAGAATCAACCCCATTTAGCTCCCCTAACTACAGACTTGACCCTGAAATGGGTCAATTCCAAATCCCCACATTTAACAAAGACTGACACAGTGTGTTGGCACTACTGTGTGTGTTGGGTGTACAAGTGAAAGAACAGGGAGACAGACAGGCATTCAGCTATTAGATGGAAACAGTGCCAAACTTCAGACAGAAAAGAAAGCAATGAATTATGTACTTCTTTTTTTTTTTTTTTTTTTTTAAAAAAAAGATGGAGTTTCACCATGATGGCCAGGCTGGTCTTGAACTCCTGACCTCAGGTGATCCACCCACCTCGGCCTCCCAAAGTGCTAGGATTACAGGTGTGAGCCACCACGCCCGGCCATGAATTCTGTTCTGAGGGATGTTTTGGAGGTAGGCAGCACCACGGGCTCAGACCCTGATGGACTCAGCCACACACAGGTCCACAGGGAATGCCAACAACACTGGCAATGGCCAGCCCTCCAGTCAGGCCTGGACCCAAGTCAGGGCCAGCTCAAATGTAGATCTGACTCTTTCTCCTCAGTGACCCCAGCTTCCGGAGTTAGGACAGACAGCTGCTCAAAACACTCATCGTTGCACGCCCTCCAGCCAATGCAGCTACAAGCATCACTCTAGCTCCAGCCTAGAGGGCACCCTCAGAACTGGACTGGGGATACTGAAGAAATGTGGGTGTGACTGATGGGGAGCCCTTGTGGGCATCTAGAGGCCTCCCCGTGGCAGGCTACTCCAAAGCAGGCCATGTGCTTCCAGAGACCTGGAATTCAGCCAGGAGAGCTGACTGCAGCCTTCCATCGTGGTTCAGAACTGGGCCCACTACTCCAAGAAAAAGAAAGGGCCTCTGCTGTGCAGCCACCACTGGCCCTCCCCACCAGAGACAAGCTCCTGCTTCCCATAAGTTCAGCCCTACTGCCACCTGCACCACATCAGAGCCCACGTCACAGGTCAGCAAGGCAATGAGCCAGGTGCTGTGCTGTAGCAGCACCCAGATCACTCAGTGAGGGCTGCGGGCAGGCAGCCTTCAGCAATCAGCCCTTTCAGGGATTTTGTGGCTGCACAGACCTGCACTCTACACCACGCCCATTTTAGGCAACCCCAATCTAATGACTGATGGGTGCACAGCAGGAAGACCTATCTCACTAGACTGCAAACAGCTCTGAAGGGCTATGCTTATTCTTGCTCCAAAGCAGAAGCTGTCATGGGGCCTTCCTTGTCGCTTGAGTCTCCCTGTGCCCACTCTGACGTCCCTCACCTCCCCCAACAGGTGTTGTCCCAGAGGTACCCCTTAGTAAGGATCTTGCGTGACAAACTCCCTGCCTCCTCTTCAGCAAACCCAGCCTATGGCATAAAGTCCCAAAGACATACTGATACAAATTTCTACCACCTATGGATGCTCGTGAATAACACCCTCACACAAGCCACAGTATAGGAAGACAATTCTGACTGTAGCAATCTTCAACTCCAATGCCCCACTTTTCTCAAAGTCCCAAAAGGGAGTTTGGATTTCACCTGGAAAGGATTCTCACTTTATCACCCCTCCAAGTGCCTTGCACGCCTTCCAACAGCCACAGACTCTGCCAGCCTCCACAGCACCACTTCCATCGTAACTCCCCAGAAGATAGAAGGCCAGACTGCCACAACAGTCAAGCCACCCACAGGGCAAGCTAAACAAAGGAACACTCTAGGTGCGGACCCCACAAACATGAAGCATGAACCATCAGGCACAGTTGTTGTACTTTGTGTGTACAGCCACCTCTGTCAGATGAGGCCCTCCCTTCTCTTTACCCAACCTCCACCACAAGCCCAAACTATGACAAGCCTAAACTACTAACCACTAACCTGGCCTGCAGTGCTTGAGGCAGGTGGGGGAAAGGCCACGAGGGCGGGCGGGTGGGGGGGGTGTTATCCTGTGTTCTACATTCTGCTGCCATTTATCACCAGTGCTTTGACTCTGAAACTTGACTGTCACCAGTGCCCAGGGAGGATGGAAATGGTGGCCTCAAGAGTTGACTCTGTTCCTCTCCTTGTGAGACCCTTCTTGTTCTTGATGGGTCTCACAAGGTCAAAGAACCTCAGCTGGGCCCTATCAACTCAGCCAAAGATATTTCCTTCCTTGGAGCTGGAGGGGAGCCCAGGTTGGTGGGCTCTGTCAGGTCCTGAAACTAGCAGAGAACTCCAGGGTGAGTTCCTGAGCAGGGTAGGAGACGTGGAGACACAGAGCCTCCTTGAACGCTCATTTCTGTGGACCTGCACTTCTGTTCTGCTCCTTTGGTTTCTGCTTGTTGCATCTGCTCCCCCAGAGCCTATTCTACCCCAGTATGTGGGTCTGGCTGTCTTGCTGCAATAAAGCCACAACCTGGGCAAGTTTCTTAACCTCTCTAAGTCTCAGCAGTTCACGGGGAAAAATGAAGCATCCATCTGGCAAGACTTTGAAAAGTTGAACAAGAATTACCCCATTAAGTGCCTACTATGACTCAAGTGGGGCCAAAGTTCATGTTGAAGCTTAATTCCACTGTGGTAGTATTAAGAGGTGGGGCCTCTGGGGAAGTGATGAGGTCATGAGGGCTCTGCCTCATGAATGGATTAGTGCCTTACGAAAGGGCAGGAGAGAACAGGCTTAGGCCCTTTTTGCCCTTCCAGCTCTTCTGCCATGTGAAGACACAGCAACAAGGTGCTATCTTTGAAGCAGAGAGCTACCTTTACCAGACACCAATCCTACTAGGACCTTGATCCTGGACTTCCCAGCCTCCAAAACTGTGAGAAGTCAACCTCTATTGTTTATAAATTACCCAATGTGTAGCATTTTGTTACAGCAGCACAAATGGACTAAGAAGGTGTCTACCAGAGGGCCTGGCCCTAAATGTTCAATATACAAAAGCTACTGTTAGCTACTATTAACCGTGACAATGACTGGGTAAGGAAGATGGGACAGCCTATATGTCAGCTTCTACCCTTTCCTCTTCATTCCTCGCTGCAACTCCTCAGGCACTGAAGCACTCACTGTCTACTTCAAGTACAGCAACAACACACCATTTTCCTGGCTTGTGCTGCAGATGGAGCCCAGAATCTGAGAAGACATTCAAGTCCTATCAGGTACAACCCAAGTAAGGTGCTCCAGCTCTTGTGCTGCCCTTTGGGCCTTTTAGGGTAAATCCTCCAGTGCAACAGACTCTGAATACAATCTAGTGTTCTCCCAGGCTTTGTAAGAAAGGCCAAGATGTGAAACACTATTCTTACTCCACTTTCAACCAATCATCCATCAGGCGAAAATCCAAAACTAAGTCCAAACTCAGGGGCAGAGGGAGAACAAGAAAAAGAGTACAGGCTGGGTGCAGTGGCTCATGCCTGATACACCAGCACACTGGTAGGTCAAGGAAGGTGATCACTTGAGGTCAGTGGTTTGAAACCAGCCTGGCCAACATGTTGAAACTCTGTCTCTACTAAAATTACTAAAATTAGCTGGGCATAGTGGTGCGTGCCTATAATTGCAGCTATTCAGGAGGCTGAGGCATGAGAATCGCTTGAACCCAGGAGGCAAAGGTTGCAGTGGGCAGAGATTGAGCCACCGCATTCCAGCCTGGGTGAAGGGCTGAGACTCTGTCTCAAAAAAGGAAAAGAAAAAGAGTACATTGTTAAGTCCCCACCCAGTTCCCATTCCTTCCCCAGTTTAACAGTGATTTGTGTCTGGGAAGGCCAAGCACAGTACTTTTATACACAGCAGCTCTTCTGCTGTTAGATTCTTTCAGGACACGTAATGTCTATAATCTCCACTTTGTCAACCTAATACAACATGAAAACAGGGAGTTCCAATACACTAATCAACTCTTTGCTTTCTAGCTGCTATACATGTAAGAAATGTAAACACTTGTCGGGTGGGGTGGTTCACACCTATAATCCCAGCACTTTGGGAAGGCAGAGGTGGGTGAATCACTTGAGCCCAGGAGTTCAAGACTAGCCTGAGCAACATAATGAAACCCTTTTTTTTTTT
>NW_016107421.1:5014706-5022372 GCF_001604975.1 Cebus imitator | reverse complement strand
GTAATCCCAGCTACTCAGGAGGCTGAGGCAGGAGAATTGCCTGAACTTGGGAGGCGGAGGTTGCAGTGAGCCAAGATCGCACCGTTGCACTTCATACTCCAGCCTTGGAAACAAGAGTGAAAATCCTTTAAAAAAAAAAAAAAGAATGCAAAAATTAGCTGAGTGTGGTGTCGGATGCCTGTAATCTCAGCTACTTGGGAGGCTGAGGTAGGAGAATTGCTTGAACCCAAGAGATGGAGGTTGCAGTGAGCCGAGACTGCGCCACTGCATTCCAGCCTGGGCAACAGAGTGAGACTCTGTCTCAAATAAATAAATAAATAAAGTAAAAAGTTAACTTTATTATAATTAAGCAAATTATAATCTCCTTAAAGGCTGCAACTGTTTCTTCATCTTTTGTAGACCTTATAGCCCCCAAGAAACTGACTTTAAAGCACCTAAAAATTTTAAGTTTGCTAAATGAATAAATACAAATTTTACACTTGAACATACAAATTAACATATATCTGCTTACGTGCATACTCTCACACATTTCACCAACGCTTCTCCAAGGATAAAGTTTCTCCTCACCAACAAGGATAACAGAAGTCACTAAAACTCTAGAACACTACCTGTTACTAATTCGGTGAAGAGAACTAATTTTCCACAAGACTCGCCATAGGCTTTGACCTGAATAAAACAGGAAAAGATCCTAGGAGATTACAAAATTTGACTCCTTTCCATTTACAGAACAGAAACTATGGTGTTGAGAATCAGAAAGAGAGGAAGATAATGGCAGCTCTGAAACAAGTCTTAGGCGTTGCTGACTCTCAGCACCTTACTCGTTTTGCTAGCACTTTGGCAGATGTGACAAAGAACATTCCAAGTGTGTAAGTGTGTAAGACACACTGCAGTTTCTAATACCATTTCCTTGCAAAAGCACGTTCACATCATCTGCATGGTACGATGTCCTTCCACCATAAGAGATAAGCAATTATATTTTAAAATCTTTTTAAACAGGTATTTCTATTCAGCAATAGATTGCTTTATGTCCCAAAAGACTCTCCAGTCAAACTTCATTTTGTTACAGGATACAAAAACAGTTCACACAAATGATCATTACCTTTAACAAGCAATTTGTCTCTCACAGAAACCCTCCTAGTGGAGTCCGACGCTGTGGCTGCCGTCCGGGACCCTTTGAGACCATCATCACGCTTCAGTTTGCTTGCTAGCGTTAGCATTACTGCTGCCTTTACCCTGAAAGACAGCAATGAAGGCAGGATTAAACACCAGGTCTCCAGAGACTAATCTGACATTGAGGAAAATGTACAGGTGCTTTTGTATTTTGATTTTTTCCCATATGGAAAAGTTTTGCATACATCAATAAGATTGGATTCCTTCATAATACATTTGAGTAAGCTCTATGCCATCCTCTATAAGCCTAACTTTTAAAATTATGAATTGACATTTTTTAAAAAAGAGAGTCATGGCTGGGCATGGTGGCTCACACCTATAATCCCAGCACTTTGGGAGGCCAAGGTGGGAGGATCGCTTGAGCCTAGGAGTTCAAGACCAGCCTGGGCAATATAGCAAAACCCTGTCTCTACAAAAAATACAAAAAAAAAAAGAAAAAAAAAGAAAGAAAGAAAAAACAACAACAAAAATTAGCTAGGAGTGGTGTCATGCACCTGTAGTCCCAGCTACTCAGGAAGCTTAAGTGGAAGGATCCCTTGAGCATGGGAGGTTGGGGATGCAGTGAGCCATGATTGTGCCACTGCATTACGGCCTGAGTGACAGAGCAAGACCGTGTCTCATGAAACAAAATAAAATAAGAGTCATGCATGTCACACTCCCTGGTTACCCACTAGGTGCCAGGCCCCGGGATGTGGTTGTGACAAAGCTCCCGTGGAACATAAGGTCTAGGGTGGCCTCCACAACCTCTCAGCCAGAGTGCCCTCACCAATGGGTTCCACATGGGTCCATTACTGCCCACTGGTTAAGTCTCCCCTTCCCTGCTGCAGGGGACCATACCCATGGCATGGTCCTAGGACCTGGCCCATCACCACCTGAAGCAGCACAGCCTCTGGTGGAGGAGGAGTACTACTCTTTGCTCTCCTTCCTCCTTTAATAAAGGTGTGGCTACAGTCTTAATAAGCATCTTCTCATTTATTCATGCTGTGTTGCATTTACTTACATTTGTGTTTTATTTATATTTTTTGGCCATTTCAACATCAAGACTAAATTAAAAGTAATGCCCCAAAGTAGATTATGTTCATTGGTGGCTTCCAACCCATCTGTGTTGCAGGTTCCCCTACTGAAGCTCACTGGGAGGGACAACGAAGACCAAACACAGGTGATGCCCCTTGCTGCTTGGGAGAGAGTTGAAGAAATGCCACAATTTGTTCAAGATTTTATTTTTTAAGGGCAGTTTTAGTATACAGTAAAATTAAGAGAAAGGTATAAAGAGATTTCCCATATGCCTCCTGCCCCAACACATGCACACTCTCCCCTATTACTAACATCCCCCACCAGAGGGTACATTTGTTACAATTAATGAACCCAGGTTAACACATTATTACTCAAAGTCCACAGCTTACATTATAATCCCACTAATTGTAACAGTGTAACTATCCTCTAAACTCTGCCTTCTGTTTCTAACATAAACTGACATTAATCTTCCTCCTAACTCTTGCTTACTTTGCCAGAGTCAGAGAGGAGCTCTGGAACTTCTTTTGATTGAGGACAAAAATTTGTCACTAGTTCAATATTTCCATCATTTCCTATCACTTTATTTCAATACTGCTCTGATCATTTTCAACAGAAAATGATCTAAAAATTCCATGTGAAAAGCTTGACCTAAGCATAGAAATTTTAGGTTGAGACTAAGATCCTAAAAGTCAAATAAGAATACTCCTCTCCTCACTGGCATTTTAAACCATTTTAAACCCAGGTCTCTTACACAGTTTCTCACACCATCTTCTGCATATTCCCTAAAGGCTGTCAGATTTTATTTTCTATTGTTTGTATCATGAAAACACAATATAGGCCCGCATGGTGGTTCACACCTATAATCCCAGCATTTTGGGAGGCCAAGGTGGGTGGATCACTTGAGGTTAGGAGTTCTAGACTAACCTGGCCAGCATGGCCAAAACACCATCTCTACTAAAAAAAAAAAAAAAAAAAAAAAAAAAAATCCAGGCATGGCGGCCGGTGCCTGTAATCCCAGCTACCCAGGAGGCTGAGGCAGGAGAATCGCTTGAACCTGGGAGGTGGAAGTTGCAGTGAGCCAAGATTGTGCCATTGTACTCCAGCCTGGGTAACAAGAGTGAAACTGCATCTCCAAAAATAATTTAAAAAAAATTTTTTAATGTTTTAAAAATGAAAATAATACACAGAACTGGGATTACAGACGTGAGCCACCATGCCCGGAAGGATATGTTTTTATCTGGAGTGTGGTCATGGTTTCAGACTGATCAATTACACAGTTTAAATACCGGCAGTTTAGTGTATTTCAGTTACGCCTCAATAAAGTTGACAAAAATGTGAAAAGAAACCAATGTTAGTTTCTTCATTGCTACGCCATCTCCTCAAGTGGACCTACATAACAGCACATCTTCACAGCTTCGCCCAGGGCAAAGCAACTGTGTTCAGCTGATGAAGTTACTTCACAGGAAATAGTCACAAACACCTGTAGGGGTTTCAGCTGCCAGAAACAGTAGCACCTTCTACAGTCAAGCTCTCCTGCTTCAGCCCCTACCTGGAATGATCTTGTCAAAAATCCCTCGAAAGGATTCCTTTTCACGGAAGTGTTTCCCTTACCGGCCAAGTCTGCTGCCATGTGTGCAGACTCCAGCACATCAGTCCGGCCACATTGTCAGGATCACCTGATTATGGACCAAGATGTGCATCCATCCATCACTTGTGGGTCAGGTGGACCCACCAGATGCCCTACACAAGGACTACCAGGTTTTATCCTCTGGCTGACCTTGACAATGAAAATGAAGCAAAGAACTACAAAATAAAAGCACAACATGCTTGAACATGAGTTCAGCAGGCAGTATCCTAGGAAAGTCAGAATGAAGAGCCCCATAGCCTGCACTGAGGGAGCCGCTCAGGGGGACCTGGGGAGAGTGATGACCCCTCACATACTGAAAGGCTTACCACCAAGAAACTCTTCTGCACCACTACAGCCCACAGGCAGTGCTTAATGCTTTTATGCCTCCTACCATACCACACTGAAGTATTCTCTGTGGGCAGAAGATGCCCCAATATTCAATTCCACTAGAAGAGTCAGATTGCTGGTTTACTATCTTCAAGTTTATGACTTGCAAGATATAAAAGAATGTAACACTGCTGTTTTGTTTTCCACAGAAGATAATAAAAAATGTACCTTCCTAACATTCTAAAAACATAAGGACATAATGGCCATCTATTTTTCTATCAGGTGTATCACTTTCACATGCCGCTTTAAGGATAAACCCAAGGCCTAATTTGGAAATGTTTCCATAGTTGTAGAATTAAATCTATACCAAAGGGTTCTAAAAAAAAATAAGTAGTCTAACTGTCAAGAGGCTAGTTGAATACCTGCAGGTGCTTCAGAATTCTTTTCCTTATTCAATATGCTTCAACTCTTGAAGATGTGGTTTAAAGCAAAACTTCCCCTTTCCTGCAAATTATGCTCTGACTAAGGCAGCATTTCGGTAACAGATCAGCTGTTCTGAACAGCATGCTCAGCCTCTAAATTCCACAAGTTGTAATTGGCCCAGTTAGGTTCCTCCTCTGGGTGGGACCTGCTTTTGGAATGCCCAGAGAAGAGGATCTGGTGTACAATTTACTAATGCCATCAAGTGATATTTACTCAGCATCCCTGCAAGCAATGGCAAAACCAGGCCATGTCACTTGTGCAGGGACACCAGGGGCCAGCCAGCTCAAGGTGAGTGGACTACTTACTTACAATTCCTTTCTCATGGAGACGTCTCAATCCAAGCATAAACAGCGGGTCACTAGCGGACACTCAACTTCCCCAGCCAAAGGGGTCCAGATCAGGGTACAACAAAGTCCATATCCCACTTTTCTAAAAAATGCCAGTGCCCAGGAACCTCCCGCTTGGCACAGGAGTACGCTGGTTGACTGACCATCTTTGGAGCCCAGTCCTTTTTATTCTCAGCAGTAAATCTGCCCCTTCCTGCACTGCCTACTACCTGAACGGCAGGTATGTCCAGGCGGGGGTCCTCAAGCCCCACAGCACTAAGCCTGGTGTGATTCTGTCTCAGTCTCCCTCTACCACCTCTATGCTTCCCCCTTGCCTTCACCTCATTCCTCAGCCAGGATTCCTCTGCACCAGGCAGGCCAGTTTCCTCTTTGTTCCTTAACAACACCCCGCTCATTTCCAGAAGCTTCTATTCAATCTGATACCCAGGTCCGGAACGTCCTCCTTCCCTTCACCAACGAATCCTACCCCTTCCTTAAGGTCCAACGTCTCCTCTGAGAAGCCTTCTCTGGTATTCCAACCCATCCTGTCACCACTTCCAGGGGGTCGGGAATGCAGAGTGGGGGTCCCAATTCTCTCCTGTGACAGGTGAGGAAACTGAGCCCAGGGAGGAGAAGGCCACACCCAAGATGACACACCAGCAGAACCAGGTCTGGAACCAAGACTCTGCTGCACTAATTGCTCCAAGATGCCCTCCCCTCCTCGTCTCCTTTGCGGTGGTAAACACTTTCCAAACTAGTCCGGGCGCCCCCAGTTGTGGGTAAGCGTCCACACGTGCTCTTCCCGCTGCAGGGACGCGGACTCCCCTCACCTCCCCCGCTCCGCACGGCCTAGCGCGACTCCTGCGGCGATCGGGAGTCCAGTCCCGCTTTCTGCGGCCACGACGGGCCGGTGACCTTGGCCAGGCGCTGGACGCCCCGCTTCCTCCGTGCAAGGCAGGCAGCAGATTCCGCGAGAGGGGCGTGAGCGCGGCCAGGTCTGCCACGCTCGGCGCGGGGCCTGGCTCACACCAGGTACTCGGCGCGGGCCGCCCCCCGCCGCCGCCGCGGTCACTCACTGCCGGCCAGGCCAGCGCCCCGGCCGCCGACGCCGTCCCCGACCTCCGGCTCACTGCCCGCGGCCCGCGGCTCCTTCCCATTCCCGCCGCTCGGCCTCGCGTCCAGGTGCCCGCGCCCGCCTGGCGCCCGGCGTGAGGAAGCCGGCGGGCCTGAGGCAGCCCCGGCGCCGCCCGCGCGCTCCGCCCGGCCCGCAGGCCAGCCCGTGCACCGGCGTCCGCACCTCGCCCCGCCGCAGAGCCGCGCGGTGGCTGCTCACCTGGGCTCCCCGAGACAGGCGAGGCGGGCCCGGCGCCCAACACCATGCCCGGCCGGGGCGGCTGCTGCGAGATGCGGCCCCTCACAGCCGCACCGGCTCCCGGCGGCGGGACCGGAAGTGGCGGGGCGGGGACTCGGCCGCTTTCGCCCGCGGCTGCCGCGACAGCAGCGGGCGCTTTAAAAAAAAAATTCAAAGTCGCAGAAAACTTTATTCGGAACCAGACACGCGAACAGCGGCGGGCGCCGGTCGGGACTCGGCTGGGCGACAGGACGCTCAGACTTCGCTCATTGGCAGAAGGCTCGGCCGGGGGGCGGGCACGGATTTTGCGACTGTCGCTGATTGGCGAGTAGCAGTTGGGGGCGGGGCTTCCGAGTTGGCTCCGAAGCCCGAGTGCCCGAGCGCTGGGGGTTTTGCACTTGGAGTTCCAAGCCGGGTTCACTTCGTGGTGTGCCAGGTCTAGGGCCTCCGAGGAGCCCGGGCTATCCTTCTCTGAAGGAGCGGCCTCCGTGGCTGGAGCTCCCGCTGTCCAGCCCCGTACCTGGAGTTAGGACTGGACCGGCCCCCGCAGCCTGCAGTGCGCGCGGTGGGGGTGACCCGGCGGTCAGACCCACAAACCGCCACCAGCCCAAACCCGTGTGCTGCGCCCGCAGGCCCCGCTGTTCTCGTCACGTCCCTTTTATTCTTTCTTTTCTCTCTTAAATGTGGTTGAAGTTAAAAATCCATTTCAGCTTATCCTCTTTCCCGCTCGTGGAGCCCAGATTCATCTCTTGCCCGTCAGCGTCCTGTGTGATTGACAAGGGTCTGCCCTGGGGGTCAGGCAGGCCCCTGGAGGAGTGGGCCATTGGAAAGATGAGGTTCAGCACGGAGTCGGTCAGGAGACAGGGAGTTAGATTTTCATTTCCAAAAACCCCACGGAGAGGTTTCTAGCAGCGGATTGGCAATACCAGGTTCTCTTCCTAAAGCTGGCTGGCGGGCCTGGTGGCTCTTGCCTATAATCCCAGCATTTCGGGAGGCCAAACTGGGAGGATCCCTTGAGCCCAAGAGTTCAAGACCAGCCTGGGCAACATGGCAAGATTCCCATCGCTACAAAAAATAATAATAATAATAATAATAATACAAAAATTAGCCGGGCATGGTGGCGAGCACCTGTACTCCTTGCTACTCAGAAGACTGAGATGGGAGGATCACCTGAGCGCGGGAGGTCAAGGCTGCAGTAAGCCGTGATCGCACCACTGCACTCCCCCTTGGGTGGCAGGGCCAGACCTTGTCCTCCTAATAATGATAAAGCCTTTGGCTCTAAGTGAGTCATTAGGAGGGGAGTCAGGAAAACTGGTCAAGAACACAACTCAGCTGGGCACAGTGGCTCACACCTGTAATCCCAACACT
>NW_016107421.1:5008334-5014616 GCF_001604975.1 Cebus imitator | reverse complement strand
AAAAAAAAAAAAAAAAAAAGCTGCGTGGGATACCGTGCGCCTGTAATCCCAGCTATTTGGAAGGCTGCAGCAGGAGAATTGCTTGAACCTGGGAGGTGGAGAGGTTGCAGTGAACTGAGATCCCGACATTGCACTCCAGCCTGGGTGAGAGAGCAAGACTCCATCAAGAAAGAAAGAAAGAAAGAGAGAGAGAGAGAGAGAGGAAGAAAAGAAAGAAAAAAGAAAGAAAAAGAAAGGAAAGAAAGAGAGGAAAGAGGGAGGGAGGGAGGGAAAGAAAGAAAAGAAAGAGGAAGGGAAAGAAGGAAAGAAGAAAGAAAGAACACAACTCGTGCTATTTCTTGTGTTTGGGACCATGTCTCTCCCCTTTCTGGCTGGCTAACTCTCAAGTTTTCCTAAGCTTAGACACCACCTTCTCAGAGGCCTCAAAGTCAGGGGGAGGGGTGGTAGTGCAGATGCCCTCTGTGTCTTCCTTGGAACTCTGCACTTCCGTCTTCCTTATTGTCATGGTCTGTTTCCGTGACTCAGCTCAGCTCCTCAGCCCTCTTCTTCCTTCTTCCTCCAGCCTTGCCTCCTACCACCCCCTTTCCCATTCTGGGACATCCAGGTGATCAAAACACATCTGCTGGACAGAGACTGCATGAGCTGGCTGCATGAGTCCTGGTGAGATAGGGACTGAAGAATGCAGCGTGTGTGAAGGTGCAGCCGGAATGGCATGAGCACTTGGCTTACTCATTAGTGCCACTGTCCGCAGAATGAATTGCACCACACACTGGCCCACACAGGCCCAAATTCTGCCGCCATGGATGAATGAAGCCATTTCTAGCTCCATTTCATGTGGCTCCCTAATTCTTTCAATAAGACTTATTTAGGACTTCCTAGTTTATTAACTCAATTAATCCTCCCAACAACTCCATGAAACAAATAGTATCCCCATTTTATAGATGAGGAAACTGACAAAGAAGTTAAGTAGTCTGCTGACAAAAAAGGTCAAACTGTAAAATATTTGAAGAGATTTTATTCAGGGCCAAATATAAGTGACAAAGGCCTGAGTCACAGTTTCAAGAGGTCCTGAGAACATGTGACCAAGGTGGTTGGATTACAGCTTGACTTTTATAAATTTTAGGGGTATCAGAGGCATTTGAACCAGAGCAACTCCATCTTGAATAAGTGCTTGGTAAAATAAGGCTAAGATCTACTGGGCTGCATTCCCAGGAGGTTAGGCATTCTAAGTCACAGGATGAGATAGGAGGTTGGCACAAGTACAGATCACAAAGACCTTGCTGATACAAGGATACCATAAAGAAGCCGAAACCCACCAAAACCAAGATAGCGACGAAAGTGTTCTCTGCTTATCTTCACTGCTCATTATGCACGAATTATAATGCATCAATATGCTGAAAGACACTCTTACCCGTGCCATGACAGTTTACAAATGTCATGGCAAAGTCAGGAAGTTGCCCTATATGATCTCAAAATGGGAGGAACCCTCAGTTCCAGGAATTCCCCAGCCCTTTCCTGGAAAACTTATTAATAATCAGCCCCTTGTTTAGCATAAAATCAGGAAATGACCATAAAAGTGGCTAGCCAGCTCTGCCTACATAGTAGCCATTCTTGTATTTCTTTTTTCTTTCTCTTTCTTTCTTTCTTTCTTTCTTTTTTTTTTTCACATGAAGTATCCCTCTTGTTGCCCAGGCTGGAGTGCAATGGTGCAATCTTGACTCACCGCAACCTCCACCTCCGGTTCAACGATTCTTCTGCCTCAGCCTCCCGAGTAGCTGGGATTACAGGCATATGCCACCACGTCAGCCTAAGTTTTTTTGTATTTTTAGTAGAGATGGGGTTTCTCAATGTTGGTAAGGCTGGTCTGGAACTCCTGACCTCAGGTGATCCGCCCACCTCGGCCTCCCAAAGTGCTGGGATTACAGGTATAAGCCACCGCGCCTGGCCGATGGCCCATTCTTTTATTTCTTTTCTTTTCTTTT
The DNA here is from genome assembly GCF_001604975.1 of Cebus imitator. Classification (NCBI taxonomy): domain Eukaryota; kingdom Metazoa; phylum Chordata; class Mammalia; order Primates; family Cebidae; genus Cebus; species Cebus imitator. The sequence goes on along the minus strand of NW_016107421.1, from coordinate 5,012,634 downwards.
TTTTTTTTTTAATGGGGTTTCACCATGTTGGTCAGGCTGGTCATGAACTCCTGACCTCAGGTGATCCGCTCGCCTTGGCCTCCAAAGTGCTTGGATTACAGGCGTGAGCCCCATTCCTTTATTTCTTTACTATTCTAATATACTTGCTTTCACTTTACCCTATGGATTCGCCTAGAATTCTTTCTTGTTTGAGATCCAATAACCCTCTCTTGCGGTCTGGTTCAGGACCCCTTTCTGGTAACAGGGGGACAGAAGCTGCAGACAGACACCAATCCATACATGCAAGGTGTACATTAGTTCAGTCTGGAAGGACAGACAACTGGAAGCAGAGAAGGGTGGGTAGGGGCTTCCAGATCATAGGTGGATTCAGAGATCTTCTGATTGGCAATTGGTTGAAATAGTTATTGTCTAATGAACTGGAATCAATATAAAAGAATAAGATAAGAGATAAGATAAGGTATAGTGTAGACCAAGGTTCTTATATAGGTGAAGCCTCCAGGTAGCAGGCTTCAGAGAAATAGATGGTAAGTATATTTCTTATGAGACCTAAAAAGATGTCAGACTCTTGGTTAATCTCTGCTAGATCAGGAAAAGACCTGGAAAGGGAAGCGAACTCTCTACAGAATGCAGATTTTCCCCACGAGAGACAGCTTTGCAGGGCCATTTCAAAATATGCCAAAGAAATGTATTTTGGGATCCAAGTCACAGCATCAAAAAAAAAAAAAAAAAAAATGGATTTTGGGGTAAAATGCTTCTCTTTCTTTCAGGGCCCACTGTCATGTGATGCTGTACTAGAGTCGGCTGGAATTTGGTATCTTATTGCTACAAAGAGCCTGTTTCGTCAGTCTTATGATCTCTGTTAAGGTTAACGATGTTGAGTTGTGCTTGAATTCCAAAGGGAGGGGGTATAAGGAGGCAATCTGACCCCTTCTCCCCATCATGGCCGGAACTAATTTTTCAGGTTTCTTTGGAATCCCCTTGGTGGAGAAGAGGGGTCCATTTAGTTGATTTAGGGGGCTTAGAATTTTACTTTTGGTTTACATGTCCAACATGGCAGAGCTAGGATTTAAAGCCAGGCAGTCTGACTCTGAGATTTGCCCTCAGGCGGCACACCCTGAGGCAGCTGGTACGAGGAATTTGAGGCCAGCTCTAGGAAGCTGCAGATGGTGCTGTGAGTGTATTTGCCTGCAGGTCCATCACCTGATTCCTGGCCTCTGTGGGCTGGCCTTGTCCTCCCAGGTGCCTCCAGGGAGCTAGGGTCTGGCCTCAGTCATCTTACAATCCATGACACAGAGCGACGGCTGGTGCCCCTAACTCTGAATTTCACATTCTCTGGGAGGGCCTGGCTTTGCTTGAGTCACACAGCCACTGTGCTGTTTGCTACGAAGAGCCTGTTTTGTCAGTCTTATGATCTCTGTTTTAATGCTAATGCTGGTGAGTTATACTTGAACTCCAAAGAGAGGTGTGTTTGGGGGAGGGAGGTGGAGGTTCAATTGTGAGTCTCACAGAGGGGTGTACTTGCCCCAGGAAGGGCAGGGGGAGACAATGTCCTCACATCCCTTCCTCCCCTACCCCTTTTTAAATTCAATCCCAGAGGCTTCCAGTTGGGATGTGGAGGGGAGATGGCCTGAGCTATCTGTCTTTCCAGCCTAGTCCAGAGGCATGGGAACCTGCTAGGTGAGGGAAGGATCTCCTAGGCAGGAAAAGTGGCCTCTGCCATCATCTTATTCTGCTTAGGCTGCCATAAAATATCACAGACTGGTTGGCTTACACAAAGGATGTTTATTTTCTCACAGTCTGGAGGCTGGAAAGTTTAAGATCAAGGTCTGGCAAGGTAGGGTTCATTCTGAGTCCTCCTCTTGCCTGTAAGCAGCCACCATATGGCAGTGCTTGCGTGGCCTCTGAGTGCTGGGGCAGAGAGAGAGTGGGCACTTGAGCATGAGAGCTCTATGATGTCTCCTTACAAGGCCCCGAATCCTGCCAGGTTAGGGCCCCAACTTTACGGCCTCATTTAACCTTAATTGGTTTCCATAGAAGCCCCATCTTCAAGTACAGCTAGTGCTCGACTTACGACCATGATTGGTTTTGACAGACCGGTCGGAACACGATTTGGTCGTAAGTTGAGTAGGCTATATGTACAGTTGAAATGGTGCACACGGAGATAGTAGTGCTGCCGGAAGCTGGTCCGCACTGCCGTATGCCCAGCTGGGCAACGTTTGCGCTGCGAGACGCGGGGCAGTCGTGGCTAGCGATTGTGGTCATAAAGTCGAATGGTCGTAAGTTGCATAGGTCGTAAGTCGATCAATACCTGTACAGCCACACTGTGGATTAGGGCATCAACACAGGAATTCTGAAGAAACAAACATTTTGTCCCTTCCTTCCAGGAAAGCCTTGGAGGGGCAGTGACTCCACTTAGCCATCCGCCTCCACTCGTCCATCCTGCCCTCCATGTGGGCGGGCCACACTCCATGCATGCCTCATTGGGGTAGGCATTCCTGGCTGCAGGTTTCAGTGGAGGATTGGCCCCCAGAGGTAGAATCTGCAGTCTGGGTGAGCTGGCATCACCAGGCCCAGCAGGTCCAGTGCTCACACCCCTTCCTCCAAACACAGTGTCCTTACCCCAGGCAAGACCTTCACCATGTTCCAAGTACAAGCTATTGTTGTATTGTTATATGTAAATTTTCAGTGCCACAAAAGAAGTAGAGCTCAAATATTAATTTGCAAAGCAAGGCAATTTACTTCTATAGAAGGGTGTGTATCTCACCGATAGATCAATGGCAAGTGCACACCTGAACAGGGGAGGAGGAGAGCTTCTTATTCCTGATGCCACCCCTACTGCTGTGTCGTTCCCCTGTTGGCTAGGGTTAGACTGCACAGTCTAAGCTAATTCCGATTGGCTATTTTAAAGAGCAAGGATGTGAGCCAGAGTGGCTGGGTGAGTGGTTTGGCAGGAAAAACAGTTACAGCAGAGCAGGTACCTGGGGATGACTCAGGACAAAGCAGGTGACTGGGATGAGTCAGGACAAAGCAGGGGACCAGGCGAACAAATGTGAACTACTGATTAGAACTGGTGGGAAAGTTGTTTACCGAAACTAGAGGTAAGGGGCCACAGAGAACAAGGAATTTAAACTTTAAAATGGAGAATTAAAGAATAACAGAGCTGAACATACTGACACATTGATTCTTTGAAGAGAAACTTGGAGTTCACTATATCCAACAATCCCCCATCTTCAAACTTCCTTACCATGCCTTGGCTTAGCTGTTCTGCTAGCCCTTTGACAGCATTCCCGGTGTAATTAATAAACTGCTGCTGATTATAATAGATGTAATTTATTTATTTGTAAAATTATTTTTATATTTATTTATTTTATGGTCAGCAACTTGAATTCAAATATACTCCAAGATGTAATTTATTTAATTTACATTTTTATTAATAGTCACCTATGAAAATATTGACCTAAATCCTGCAGCTATTTGATCTTGGGCTTTACATTTATTTGGTAATGCCAACAGTGTTTATATAAACACGGGAGTTAAAGGACCCAAATGAGGTACTTCTTTTTTTAGATTTTTCTTTTTTCTTTTTAAATTGTGTTGACAGAATGTTAGGGTGAAAGGGGTGGCCAACTGAACTGGAGCAGGAGTGCTGCTCTAATTACTTGGCAGAGTACCCAGCCATAGTCCCCTGCAATGCCACCACACATCTGCTTGGGGAAGAACAAGGGCAGACTGACTGGTCACCTCCTGAAAAGGCTTGGTCTCACTGCACTCTGTTAAGTCTTCAAGGAATGTCAACTTTCCCCCTGCTGTGAAAGGCACGGGATGAAGTTAACCTCAGGAGCTGGAGGCTGGGTGGCCCTCAAAGGATGACCTGCAGGGCTCTTAACCTCAGGGAGCAACGGTGAAAGAGTTTTACATGACTCATCACCCCAGGCTGTGGGGTTCTGGGAGAGAGCTATCATGCAGCTCATCCCTGGTCAGTGAGAGAACCACCCAAGTGGAAAGGGGACAATCTGGGTCTCTGGCCTGCCTGTCACACAAGTGTAACTGTCACTCTTATTTAGCATGTGAATACAATATATAATCTGGCTGGGTGTAGTGGCTCACACCTGTAGGTCAGGAGTTCAAGACCAGCCTGACCAACATGGTGCAACCCTGTCTTTATTTAAAAAAAAAAAAAAAGCCGGGCGCGGTGGCTCAAGCCTGTAATCCCAGCACTTTGGGAGGCCGAGGCGGGTGGATCACGAGGTCAAGAGATCGAGACCATCCTGGTCAACATGGTGAAACCCCGTCTCTACTA
>NW_016107421.1:4997571-5008229 GCF_001604975.1 Cebus imitator | reverse complement strand
AAAAAAAAAAAAAAAAAAAAAAAAAGAATAGAATATCTAAATTCCAGCCAAGCATCTGCATCCTGAAACTCTGTTTCAACTGCTATAGTTTGTTCTAAACTTTTAATCCTTGCAACAACTACTTTGGTTTTATCATTAGGTAGATAAGGAGAGGTTTGGTTAGCAGAAAACTTAGGAGAAGGGGGTGCAGGAGGTGAGGAAGCAATGAAGCATATTTCAAAGGATCCTATGGAGTCCTTCCCTGAGACTTCTGCTCCTATACCATAGAAACAGCTTAATGAAGGGGAAGAACTCTGCAGAGCAGAGATGGTAATCTGTACCGATTACATTGGTTTAGCTGACAGTGGGGAGGGGTAACTTTAAGTAAAATGAATATCTGGTTTTAAGAGACTGCAAGTACCAGTCGGTGTGGTCCATCCTTGCTCTTTAGTATTTTATAGAGCATTGGACCAACATTGGCAGAGAAGCTCTGTTCTAGGAGAAGATTTCCAGTTTACACTGGAATCTTTGTCAAACTCTTCTCAAATGAACTTATTCCAGTTAACATATATATATATATATATATGTTAAACTAAAAATATATATATATTTTAGTCTGAGGAGAGTTAGGAAGAATAAAGATACTTTTCTGAAGTGGAGAGTTGCCTCTGACTTGGCAAGTCTCCACAGGGTATAAAAAGGGAAGCACCAAATGTAATAGTTTGAGGCAAAATTGACTTGGTTACATTAATAACTAGGTGTTCAGCAATAGGGTGAGGAAAGAAGAAGGAGTAATAGAATAGATGAAAGAGAGATTCTTCTTAGCTTCAGTTTGGTAGGGTTTTCCCGTGGACTGTAGCCCATGACTCTGGAGGGAGTGGCGCCTTCTTGACTTGGGTGTGATGGTGGCGGGTCCATCATTTCTTTCTGCTGTCCGGATTGCAGTTTCAGTAGTTAGGAACACCAGGCAATGTCCTTCCCAGGCCGGTTTGAGCTTTTCCTTCTCTCCAACTTTTGACAAGGATGTGGTTCCCAGTCTGATGTTGGTGTGTTAGAAACTCCAGGGGTAGCACCTGTGCTAAAAGACCTTTAGTTCGGAAGGAAGGGAAAGTGGAAGATTAACCAAGTATATAATTTCTGAGAAACTGATTTTTTGTTTCAGATATAGAGAGATCAGTAGTAGAATGTAGATAAGGCAATTCATAAAGCATCTCATAAGGGGACAGGCCTATGTCTTTCGGGAAACAGTTCAGACTCTTAACAGGGTAATAGGCCTTTCTACTTTCCCTGATGAAGGTGGGTGCCAGGAAGGATGATATTTCCATGTCATATCCAGCACCTGGGCTAATTTCTTCATGACATGTGCAGTGAAATGAGTCCTATTATCTGAATCAATGTTCTCTATTAATCTAAACTTGGGTATAATATTTTCAACTAATGCCTTGACTACATTATTAGCAGTTGTACTTGAAAAGGAAATAGCTTCTACCCAATGAGTAAGGTGATCTACTGTTACTAATAAATGCTTTAGATGACCAATTAGAGGCATCTCTGTGTAATCAATCTGGATCTTTGGAATGGCTATAAGCCTGGATTCCTTCTCCTGAGGGGTAATTTTTTTATAGTTTGTTTATTAGCTTTATTACATACTAAGCAACTGTCTGTAACCTATTTGGCCAGGATATAAATTCCTATGCACCTGCTGGGTGTGGTGGCTCATGCCTGTAATCCCAGCACTTTGGGAGGCTGAGGAGGGTGAATCAAAAGGTCAGGAGTTTGAGACCAGCCTGGCCAACATGGCAAAACCCCATCTCTACTAAAAATACAAAAATTAGCTGGGCGTATTGGCACATGCCTGTAATCCCAGCTACTCAGGAGGCTGAGGCAGAAGAATTGCTTGAACCCTGAAGGCAGAGATTGTAGGGAGCTGAGATTGCACCATTGCACTCCACCCTGGGCAACAGAGCAAGACTCCACCAAAAAATAAAAATTCCTATGCACCCATAAACTCTGAAGACTGCATCACACACGGCTTGGGGACCCCAGAGGGTCCCTTGATGCAGATTCCCCTCATAAAGCGTTTGGATAACATTTCTCTCTGGTCTGACAAAATCCATTTTCCTTCTGAATTCTCTTTAGCACGTATTTTCATTAGTTTTTAGACCAAAGAAAGCCAAACACCATTTTATATTTGACAATGCTTTCTGTATGATTTTATACCAGATTAGCTAAACTTCACCTTTATATTAGTGTGCTATTAATGTTAAATTTTAATTAAACCTTGTAGACATATTTATCCAATTTAATGTCCAACCATAAAGTAAGATTTTTATAGACTCTTTTTAACCCTATATAATTTTTGTTAAAGAGCAGGTTAGTGCAAAAACAAACAAACAAACAAACAAAACACAAAAAACAAAAAAACTGTTGTGCTTTTCTTTTATTGTCCAGTTCACAGAAAAACTGGATGATACCACTTTAACTTTAGTCAATATGTTTACACACAGAATTTCCTTTATAATTAATATTTTATAACTTGCTTAAACCTTCAAAACAAAATATTTTTTAACTTTTTTCTAATGTAGGTAAAAATCCACATTTTTTTTTTTTTTTGAGACGGAGTTTCACTCTTGTTACCCAGGCTGGAGTGCTATGGCGCTTTCTCGGCTCACCGCAACCTCCGCCTCCTGGGTTCAGGCAATTCTCCTGCCTCAGCCTCCTGAGTAGCTGAGATTACAGGCACGCGCCACCATGCCCAGCTCATGTTTTGTATTTTTAGTAGAGACGGGGTTTCACCATGTTTACCGGGATGGTCTCGATCTCTTGACCTCATGATCCACCTGCCTCGGCCTCCCAAAGTGCTGGGATTACAGGCTTGAGCCACCGCACCCAGCAAAAATCCACATTCTTATGCCTCTTTATAATCCTTTTACCAAAAGAGTTTTTTACTTTCCTTACAAACCTTGCACATAAACTGTTTCTTTAATAGTTTTACATTCAGGAGACCTAATTACTTTTAAATCACACATTTCTTGCATAAATTCCCTTTTATAACATATTTCTTGACTTTCACAGATGATCTTCGACATGCCTCAACTTTCTGACTTGTTGTAAACATTCCTTTCTTTAAACACCAGTTAATTTATTTTAGGATAAGAATTTATCATATAGGATTCTTTTAACATAAATTCTCCCTCTTTTTTTTGTGAAAGGTTATAACTGTTCTTTTCCAAAGCAGACTTTCTTCATATCTGCAGACTAGACTGCCTAAGGCCACAAGATTAGAAGTTAGGATAACACATGTTATACTTTTAGCAAAGTTTACTTTTGTTGAAAACCTTGTAAATTTGGGATTTTAATTATTCTTTGCTATTAATAAGACCTCGTTTAGTCCAAATTTTTGTTTCCAAATGCATAAGCCACTTCAAAGGTGTACTTAGAATTGGTATACATAGAGACAGCAGCATCCGACTAATTCCAAAATTTTTTCTTTCTTTTTTTTTTTTTTGAGATGGCATTTCAGTCCTGTTGCCCAGGCTGGAGTGCAGTGGAGTGATCTCGGCTCACCGCAACCTCTGCCTCCCAAGTTCAAGCAATTCTACTGCCTCAGCCTCCCAAGTAGCTGGGATTACAGGCATGTGCCACCATGCCTGGCTAATTTTTTGTATTTTTAGTGGAGATGGGGTTTCTCCATGTTAGTCAGGCTGGTCTCGAACTCATGACCTCAGGTGATCCAGCAGCCTCGAGCCTTCCAAAATGCTTGGATTACAGCCGTGAGCCACCACACCTGGCAATCCTAAAATTTTCCAAGTTCTTGTTTAGTCTCCAGCAGAGGCATGAATATTGTTGCCCTCAATCCATTCAAGCTCAGTTTTTCATTTACCTTTGCTAATTAAATGATCTGTTCTAATATTTGACTAAATAAATTTGGAAACTTCGTAAACCCTTGGGGTAAGACTGTTCATTGGTATTTCTGTTTTTGACCAGACTGAGGGTCTTTTCACTCAAAGGCAAATAGGTCCCAGCTGTCCTCTGCCAATGGACAAACCCAGAAGGCATCTTTTAAACCTGTTACTGTAAACTACTGGTGACTGTAATAGTATAAGGGTTGGGAACAACAGGGTTTAAGAAGCCCATCACAGAGAAGACCTTCAATTATCAGTTATAGGTTTTAAATTTACTCTGGCTTTTAAAGGAATAGGGCATGCCAGTTTCTCTTTACTACTTTTATCTCTCCCTTTCTCTCGCTCTGTCTCTGACTCTTGGTCTCTCTATTTCCCTCTGTCTCTGTGTGATATCCTCTGTTGTCTCTGTCTTTCTCTCTTTAATATATATTTTTAGAAGCTCTTCTTTAAGCATACCTTTCTAGTTCTCTATCTTTTGTAATTTCTTGTTAATATTCGGCCAATTGTTAGTGACAAAATGAAGCTCTAACATGCCCTACCCAAGAGGATCCTTGAGACCTAGAACAGCATATTTTCTCATTTGTTCCTTTAATCTGTTTAAAAAATCTTATAGGTCCTTTCTTTTGCAGCATATCAAATGTTCTGGTAAGATTCTAGGTTCAGGGTACTGATTTTATTTTATTTTATTATTTTTTTTTAAAGATGGGTCTTCACCATGTTTATCAGGCTGGTCTTGAACTCCTGACCTCAGGTGATCCGCCTGCCTTGGCCTCCAAAGTGCTTGAATTACAGACGTGAGCCACCACACCCTGCAGAGTACTGAATTTTTAATCCCCTTTATTATTAATTCCCTAAGATTATGCATATTTTCTTGGTGGGCTGTGTTGATATTGTTCCATCAGGGGTCCTGGGCGGGAAATTTTTCATTCACGTTAGGAAGGTTTTGGCCAGGGTGGTGGTGGTGTGTGTTCATGTTCCTAGGCTCCCATAGCAGCTCTACGGATTATGCCTCTTTCGTTCCGTGAAGAGAGGGGAAAGGGAAGTTCTGAGTAGCTTTTTTACATTGCTCTATCTCGTGTTGAAGTCCATTCAGGGAAGGGTAGTCAGGCTGGTAGTGAGTGGGCTCTTGGGATGACTCCCAGGAGGCAGGGTTGTAAGGAGGGAAACAACAAGGATAGGAGAAGGGTCTGGGACAGCAGCTGCTTTTTCTTGTTTTTGGTCCTCTCATTATTTTTCTAGTATTTTAACGTTAGGCCTAGGGGATTATTAGGGAGGACATTATTGAGGCTAGCTTTATCCTTTTTATCCCTTACCTTACTTGAGGTATTTCCCATTTTTGGGGTAAGGCTCAATTTCCCTTAACAGAAATTACTCGCATTTTGGGGTGAGGCTCAATTTCCCTTACCAGAAATGTCTCGCCTCCCTTTTTATTTATTTATTTTTATAAAGATGGGGTTTCACCATGTTGGTCAGGCTGGTCTTGAACTCCCGACCTCAGGTGATCCTCCGGCCTTGGCCTCCAAACTGCTTGGACTACAGGAATGAGCCACCACGCCTGGCCTTGCCTCCCTTTTTTTTTTTTTTTTAACCCCCCAAGATTTCCCGACCAAGGAATACTTCACTGCCCCGACCACTGGTGGCTTCTCTCACTTTGGTATGTCCTGGCCAAGGAATCATGCCCCCTCTCCCCACCCTGTGGCACTTTTTACCTTGGTCCATCCTGACCACCAAGAAAATACTTTGCCGGCTCTTGGGCATTTCCTTCCTTTGTCTGTGCACAGATTTGCATGGCAGCTGCAGTATGTGAGGATCCTTTATCCCATGTTACTGGCCAGATTCTTTCAGCATTGCTGAGAGTCTGGGTTTATTCCTTGCACCAGGTGGGTCCTGACTTCTCATTCCCGGGGCCTCTGCAACAAAGCAGTGGAGGGGTACCTCCTTATGAGAGAGAACCAGAGACCACCCCAGAGGGGAATGGGTCCCCGTATAAGTCACTGATTGTTAAATGTAAATTTTTGGTGCCACAAAATAAGTAGCACTCGACTATAAATTTTCTCAGCAAGACAATTTACTTCTATAGAAGGGTGTGTATTACAGACGGAGCACTGGTGAGCACACACCTGGACAAGGGAAGGGAAAGGGTTCTTATTCCTGAGGCAGGTAACCCCTACTGCTGTTTTGTTCCCCTACTGGCTAGGGTTAGGACCACACAGCCTAAGCTAATTCCCCTCGGCTATTTTAAAGAGAGCAGGGGTACAAGTATGAGCGGCAGGGTGGGTAGTTTGGCGGGAAGGACAGCTAGGAACAGGTCAAAGCAGGTGACCAGGACAACAGATGTGAACTACTGGTTAGAACTGGTGGGAAAGTTGTTTACTGAAACTATCGGCAAGGGACACAGAGAACCAGGAAGTTAAACTTTAAAATGGAGAATTAAAGAATAAGAGAGCTGAATAAACTGACATATTGATTCTTTGCCTGACTGAGTGAGACTCTGTTGAAAGAAAGGAAGAAAGAAAGAAAGAAAAAGAAAGAAAGAGAGAGAGAGAGAAAGGAAGGAAGGAAGAAAGAAAAGAAAGAGGAAGGAGGTAAGGAAGGAAAGATGGAAGGAAGGAAGGGGAAGAAAGGAAGAAAGAAAGAAAGAAAAAGAAAGAAAGAGAGAGAGAGAGAAAGGAAGGAAGGAAGAAAGAAAAGAAAGAGGAAGGAGGTAAGGAAGGAAAGATGGAAGGAAGGAAGGGGAAGAAAGGAAGAAAGAAAGAGAGGGAAGGAGGGAGGGAAAGGAAAGAAGAAAGGGAGAGAAAGAAAGGAGAGAAAAGGAAGAAAGGAAGGAAAGGAAACAAGGAAGGGAAGAAGAGAGAAAGAAAAAATCTTTTGAATAAAATGGTCTGTTTAGATAGAGATAAATCTATGAACTATTAGAAAATAGTTAGCTGCCGCAGGGCACGGTGGCTCACGCCTGTAATCCCAGCACTTTGGGAGTACTAGGCATGCAGATCAGGAGGTCAGGAGTTCAAGACCAGCCTTGCCAACATGGTAAAACCCCATCTCTATTAAAAATACAAAAATTAAGCCGGGCGCGGTGGCTCACACCTGTAATCCCAGCACTTTGGGAGGCCGAGGCGGGTGGATCACGAGGTCAAGAGATCGAGACCATCCTGGTCAACATGGTGAAACCCCGTCTCTACTAAAAATACAAAAAATTAGCTGGGCATGGTGGTGTGTGCCTGTAATCCCAGCTACTCAGGAGGCTGAGGCAGGAGAATTGCCTGAACCCAGGAGGCAGAGGTTGCGGTGAGCCGAGATCGCGCCATTGCACTCCAGCCTGGGTATCAAGAGCGAAACTCCGTCTCAAAAAAAAAAAAAAAAAAAAAAAAAATTAGCTGGGCATAGTGGCACGTGCCTGTAATCCCAGCTCTTCGGGAGGCTGAGGAGGGAGAATTGCTTGACCCAGGACCGGGAGGCGGAGGTTGTAGTGAGCCAAAGTTGCGCCACTGCACTCTAGCCTAGGCTACAGAACCAGACTCCGTCTCAAAAAAAAAGAAAATATTTACCATACACTAAGTGGTTTCAACAACAGAAATGTATGGTCTCTTCTTTGGGGAGGCCAGAAGTCCAAGTACAGAAGTGGCAGTTTTCCTGCTGATGAGGCTCTGAGCTGCGGTCCGGCCTGGGCCTCTCTCCTTGGCTTGTGGAGGCTGTTGTCTTGTCCCTGTGTGTGCCTCCGCCTCCAGATGTCCCCTTTAAGGACACCAGTCATATGGGATTAGGGCCCACCCTAACAACCTCTCTCCAAATAAAACTTAGGGGGAACCAACTCTGAGGTGCGGGGGAGAGGGGGGGTTAAAACTTCAACATATGAATTTAGAGGGAGTTAACTCAAACCCTAACCCACAGACACCAACTGGTGCTGGGAGGGGGGCAGGGACAGGGGTCTTTTCACTCCACGGAACCCTGAATCGTTTTGATGTTGGGGTGTGGATGGGGGTGGGACTGGGGCGGGGAACTAGCTGCCAAGCAGGGCCTGGCTGCGCCTATGGGAATCCAGGAAAAACCTCTGCAAGCGGCGTAGGGTTACTAAGGGGCCTGGGGCAGGGTCGCAGCCCCCTCATCTCCTGCCAGTTGGCATCTGTCCGTTCAGGGCCCTGGCCAGCAGCCGCAAGGGCAGCTAAGGGCACGATCAGACCTCCCTAGTCTGCTGGAGGGGCGGCCTCCTTCTCGCTGCCCCTCTGTGGCCAAGTGGGTTCCTCAGACAGGGGCGGGGCGGGTCCATGGCACCCACCCACCTCTCCATGCAGGGGAAGCCACTGTCCCCCAGCTCCCCAGGAGGTGGGGGTCCCTCCGAGGGCCGCGTGGAGGTGCCACTAGAGCCAGGGACAGGGGCAGCAAGGGCAGCAGGGGCGTCCATCCACAAGGGGAGCCCTGGGGTGGGTTGCCCGCCGGCCAGGACAGCCCGCAGGGGACTTGGAGGCGCCTCAGGGATCCCGGGGCACTGCGGACGTGGGTGCAGGGGGAACTCCTTCTCGGCTCCGCCCCCACCCCCAGCTCGGGCCTTGGAAGCAGCAGCACTGCTGGGCCGAGCCCTGGGGGCTCACATCTTAGTGCTGCTGGGAGGGCAGGATGGCCACGCCCAGGGCGAACGGCTTCACACCAATGCGGTTACACAGAACCGGGTTACCCTGGGCGCTGGATCCCAGGACACGGGGTGCGGTTACACCCGGCGCGAGGCTACAGGGGGTACAGGGGTCCAGGGCATGCGGTTAGTCAGAACGCGGCGAGCATTGCCACTGTGGCTGGAGGGATTGCTCCCCGTCGCCCTTTGGATGGTGGACGCTGGCGGCCTTGCCCAGTGTCCAGAGCTCCACGCAGGGGGTGGCCCAGGCACCACAGGTTCCCCGAAGCCCCAAAGCCCAGGCCGCCGGGGCAGGAGAGTTGCGTGCGGGCAACACTGGTGCACTCGGCTGCTGGTGAGGCTCCTGGGTGAGCCTGCAGGGGTCCTGGCTCCACGGGTCCTGCAGGCAGGTGGTCTTGGCTGTCTCTGGAACCCGCTGGCCACAGGAGGGTTAAGGATCAGTAGCAGGGCAGTGCCTAGCCCCCGAGGAAGCCCGAAGAACTGACTGCAGGGTGGGGCCAGCCTTGAGGGGTCATCTGGAGGAGCCGAGGTCAGAGCAAAGCAGAGGAAATTGGTGACCGGAGACAATTGTTACTCTTGGGACAGGGCTGCCATTGCACCGAGTGGGCTGCTACCCCCTCCCAATCCCCCCCACCACTGCCCACCACCTGAAAGAAGAGATTACAATGAAATTCAGATTCCAGATGGATTGTAGATCTAAATGTAAAAGGTAAAACTACGCTTTTGGAAGAGCTCATAGAGAAATGGTTGTATGAAGGCAAAGCTTCCTTAGGCAGAACACAAAAAGGCTAGTCATGAAGAACACGAAGGATGCATTAGGCTACACACTAGCCAGCCGCTCTTCATCAGACCACGAAGGATGCATTAGGCTACACCCTAACCAGCTCTTCATCAGACCAGGAAGGATGCATTAGACTACACCCTAACCAGCTCTTCATCAGACCACACCGCCAAGACAGTCAGAAGACAAGCTGCAGGGTGGGAGGAGATGCTTGGCATGCACATATCTCACAAAGAATTCACAGCCAGACGTGTAGTCTATCAGTCCGCAAGAAAAGGCAGAAATTCCCCAAGAAAAATCAGCAAATGATTGATCAGGCACCTCACACATGAGGTTAGCCAAATGGCAAGAAGCCTGTGAACCTGGGAGGGGTGGTGCCCGCAGTCCCAGCTACCTCGAGGCTCAGGCTGGAGGGTCTCTTGAGACCAGGAGTTCCAGACCCCAGCAAGCTATCAGCCACTTACTAGTCAGCAGGAAAAGAAACCATCTGGCATTGCTTCACACCTGTCAGGATGGCTAAAAGGAAAAAGACGGCAAGGATGTGGAGCAGAGGCAACTCTCATACACTGAGGATGGGAGTGAATATTTATACACTGGCTTTGGAAAATAGGTGGTATCCTCTAAAGCTGAAGAAATGTTTACAAGCCAGCAGTTTCACTCTTAGGTATGTATACATACATTCACCAAAAAACATCCTTATTCCACAACTTAGTTCTTTAACTACATAGATTTTTGAAATCTATCCATATTGATATATGGAAATCCATATTACTCCTTTTTTTTTTTTTTTTTTTTTTTTTTGAGACAGGGTCTTACTCTGTCGCCCAGGCTGGAGTGCAGTGGTGCAATCACAGCTTACTGCAACTTTGACCTCCCTGCCCAAGCAATCCTTCTGCCTCAGCCTCCAAAGTAGCTGGGACTGCAGGTATGTACCAGCTGGCTAATTAAAAAAATTTTTTTTAGAGGTATGGTCTCTAACTGCTGGATTCAAGCAGTTCTCCTACCTTGGCCTTCCAAAGTGCTAGGATTATTGTCTGGCCATATTATTCCTTTTAACAGGTGGATATGTTATTCATTCATAAAAATATTTCACAATTGGCCACATGTGGTGGCTCACACCTATAATCCCAGCTCTTTGGGAGGCTGAGGCAAAGTGAGCTCAGGAGTTTGAGAGCAACTTGGATAACATAGTAAAATCCTGTCTCTACCAAAAATACAAAAACTAGCTGGGCGTAGTAGCATATATCTATGGTCTCAGCTACTCGGGGGGCTAAGGTGGGAGGATCACTGAGCCTGGGAAGCCAAGGCTGCAGTGAGCCATGATTGTGCCACTGCACTCTAGCCTGAGTGACAGAGGGAGACCCTG
>NW_016107421.1:4957075-4997553 GCF_001604975.1 Cebus imitator | reverse complement strand
CAGATATATATATATATATAATATACATATACATATACATACAAAAATTGGCTGGGCGCGGTGACTCATCCTTGTAAATCCCAGCACTTTGGGAGGCTGAAGTGGGTGGATCACAAGGTCAGGAGTTTGAGGCCAGCCTGGGCCTACATGGTGAAACCCCATCTCTACTAAAAGTACAAAAATTAGCTGGGCATGGTGGCATGCACCTGTATCCCAGCTACTTGGGAGGCTGAGACAGGAGAATTGCTTGAACCCAGGAGTTGGAGGTTGTAATCGTGCTACTACACTCCAGCCTGGGTGACAGAGTGAGACTATATATAAAAAAAAAAATATATAGATATATATATATATATACACACACATATATATATCAAATAAACTAATAAAAATAAATTTTTTAAAAAAGAATATTTCACAATTGTTTATCCAGTTTCCTGTCGCGGGACATTTTGTTGCTTCAATTATTTGTAATCACAAATAGCACACACATTACCTGGTGAAAGTAACCTGGAGTAAGGTCCAGAGGCAAAACTCCTTATCTGAGAAACTTAGAAGTAAATTAGACTTCCTTGTTATCTAAAGCCAGCCTCTGGTTCCAGGCTTCTTTCCCAAAAATATGTAAATAATTAGAATTTCTTTCTTTCTTTCTTTTTTTTTTTTTAATAAGATGGGGTTTCACCATGTTGGTCAGGCTGGTCTTGAACTCCCGACCTCAAGTGATCTGCTCGCCTTGGCCTCCAAAGTGCTTGGATTACAGGCGTGAGCCACCATGCCCGGACGTGTAATTAGAATTTCTATACATCTGCGGAATGCAAGTGTCAAAACTCATTGTGCAACCCTTGCTGGCATTAAGGGAGCAAAATGTCTGTAAATGTAATCATTTATCTGTCATGTCTTACGTGGTTAATATGGTCCAAACTACCCTCAAGCTCCCACTTTAAGGTCTATAAATAGCCCTAAGGAAAATCCACAGCAGTGTGCTGTCCTCTCTTTTTTTTTTGAGTTAGAATGTTGCTCTGTTCCCCTGGCTGGAGAGCAATGGCATGATCTCGGCTCACTGCAACCTACGCCTCTCCGGTTCAAGTGATTCCCCTGCGTCAGCCTCCTGAGCAGCTGGAACTACAGGCATGCGCCACCATGCCCGGCTCTTTTTTTTTTGTATTTTAGTAGAGACAGGGTTTCATCATGTTGGCCAGGATGGTCTTGATCTCCTGACCTCTTGTTCCGCCCGCCTCAGCCTTTCAAAGGGCTGGGATGACAGGTGTGAGCCACCGCGCCCGGCAGTGTGCTGTCCTGCTGAAGTGCCCACCGCACTCTTCTGCACCATACTTTCTAATAAAACTTTCCTTTTCAAACCTATACTGTTGTTGATAAATTATTCTTACTACCCAAGAGCCAATCACTTTCCGTTGCCAGGCCTCTGACACCTGGCCTGGTGTAAGGTAAGTAGTTTCTCTAAAGCCTGCCCCAAG
Organism: Cebus imitator; assembly: GCF_001604975.1. NCBI lineage: Eukaryota > Metazoa > Chordata > Mammalia > Primates > Cebidae > Cebus > Cebus imitator. Next base: position 4,996,081 of record NW_016107421.1, on the reverse strand, counting down.
AGGTGAAATAGCTGGATGATAGAGTGCACACATTTTCAGCTTCGCTGGAATCGCCACATTGGTTTTCAGAGTGGCCATACTACTTAACATGTCTACGGGCAGTATGTGAGAATCTGCATTTCCCCGTAGCCTCCTGGCATTGATGGGCTGATTTCTGCAATGTGATGGGGATGCAGCATCTCCCCGTGGCTTACCTTTGCATATCCCTCAATGGCAAGTGTCTGCATCTCTTCTCTCATCTGTTGGCCATTCACAGTTGTCCTTCTGTGAATCGCCTCTTCATATACTTTGCCCATTTTTCTGTTGAGTTCTCTTTTTCTTATTGATTTGTGTAAGTTCTTTATACATTCTGAAACAAATCCTGTGTCTAACACATAAGACATATTGTGCACAGTACAGAATCTTCTGTTCAGTGGCTTGTTCCTTAGCTTTGTTTTTTTCTTTTGTTTTGTTTTGAGACAGTTTTGCTCTATTGGCCAGGCTGGAATGTAGTGGTGCGATCTCGGCTTACTGCAACCTCTGCCTCCCGGGTTCAAATGATTCTCTTACCTCAGCCTCCCGAGTAGCTGGGATTACAAGTGCACACCACCACATCCAGCTAATTTTTGTATTTTTAGCAGAGACAAGGTTGGCCGGGTGAGTCTCAAACTCCTGACCTCATGATCTGCCTGTCTCAGCCTCCCAAAGTCCTGGGATTATAGGCAAGAGTCACTGCATCCGGCTTTACCTTTATGTAGAGGCTCCCTCTCTCCCTCTTTCTCCTTCCTTCCTTCCCTCTCTCTCTCTTTCTTTCTCTCTCTCTGTTTGTCCATCCATCCGTGCGTTGGTGTTTCTTTGTAGACAGGGTACCACTCTGTCACCCAGACTGGAGTGCAGTGGCGTGACTGCAACCTCTGCCTCCCAGGCTCAAGCAGTCTTCCTGCCTCAGCCTCCCCAGTGGCTGGGACCATAGGCACGCACCACCACTCCCAGCCAATTATTGTATTTTTGCAGAGATGAGATTTCGCTGTGTTGCCCATGCTGGCCTTGAACTCCTGGATGTTCAAGCAATCTGCCCACCTTGGCCTCCCAGTTTTGTTGTTGTTTTGCTGTAGTTATCTCACGAAGAAGGAGGGGAATGTGGAATTGAAGACAAAGACAAAAGGCTCTGTTAGAAAGAAGGGGTCAGGGGCTCTTTGCTTCTAGTGAACAAAGGCCCTGAGCTTTTACACTCTTTGTATTTATTAAGTAAAGTGAACAGGGAGGAGGCGGTGATTGTTGGTCCGTTACTTGATTTATTACAGATACAGCTTCCCTTGTTTAACAGGTTCCAGATATTCAGGTAGATAACCTCAAGGAGCACAGGAAACCTCAGGGAGCCTGGACCTGGGGCGTGGGTGTGACTGCGCTCAGCACTCCTCTGGCAGCAGATGCGGTCTGTCAGTTTGCCGACACCCTGCGTTCATAAGGATAGTTTGTTTACCTGCATAGCCCCCAGAGGTATATTGAGTTGCTCGCCCCCACGTTACTGGGGTCTCCAGCAGTTTTTTTTTTTTTTGGAGACTGAGGAAGGAGGCCCTTAATCCTCTTAAGGTTTTAAGAGCCCTTTCCTGGCCGGGCGCGGTGGCTCAAGCCTGTAATCCCAGCACTTTGGGAGGCCAAGGCGGGTGGATCACGAGGTCAAGAGATGGAGACCATCCTGGTCAACATGGTGAAACCCCGTCTCTCCAAAAAAAAATACAAAAAATTAGCTGGGCATGGTGGCACGTGCCTGTAATCCCAGCTACTCAGGAGGCTGAGGCAGGAGAATTGCCTGAACCCAGGAGGCGGAGGCTGCGGTGAGCCGAGATCGCGCCATTGCACTCCAGCCTGGGCAACAAGAGTGAAACTCCGTCTCAAAAAAAAAAAAAAAAAAAGAAGTTAGAAGTCAGCCAGAGGAGCGACCGGTTGGCACTGCTAGCCCGGCTAAGGATGAGACCCCTGCTGCTAACCACACTCGCATCTATAGATCACGGATATGGTATGCAGGGATCTTTCCTGAAGGCATTGTTTTGTGATACCCGGCTTTTTGCCAGCTAAAATGAACTCTCCTTTTCCCTGACTAAAAGCTGTTCAGGCTTTATGTTAGTTTCTTGAGCCGGACAGACTCCATCTTGGCTTCTTCATTTTAGTCACTTTCTCCCCATTACGTACGTAACTATAGTATAAAGCAAGGTCGGGCTGACACTGGGCACCCAGGAATGCCTTTGCTGAGAAGAGGCTGAGTGAAGTGGGATTGGCAGAGCCTGGAAATGCAGCTGCAGGGAGCGCCCAGAGCCCCCTTATCTACAAGTTGTGTGTCTTTCATGACAGCTGTACTCCTCACACCTGGCACTGTTTTATTTCTCATGTATCAGTTTTTCTTTTTAACTTTTTGTTTACTCTGCTTTTGTGAAAACTGTTTCAACTAGGCGCCCCCCTCCCTGTTAAAACTTGTGTATGAAAGACCACCTAAGTTTTTCTTTGGGGCGGAGAGAATTTTGGGCGTTAGCCACTCTCAGTCACCGGCTTAATAAAGAACTCATAATTCAATCTCAGAGTGTGGCGCATTCCTTGACTCGCTCGGGTACAACAGTTTTTAAACACGATCAGACCCCCACCTAAGTCACCTACTGTACCCCACGCCTACTTCATGGATCAAGACCCTTTCACATGTAATTTCTGGAGTTGAAAGCCTTTAAAGGGCAATGATTTTCTTTGTTAGGAGAGCTCAGCTGTTAGGTAACTATGCTGCAGTTGCTCCTGGCCTAATAAATCACCGCTTCCTTCCCAGTCTGGTGTTGGAGAGATTTGTTTTGAGGCCTTCCCTGCTACGAGATAGGTTTTGTTCTGTCCCCCAGGGTGGAGTGCAGTGGTGCAATCTCAGCTCACTACAGACTTCACCTCCTGGCCTCCAGTGATCCTCCCACCTCAGCCTCCCAGGTAGCTGGGATTACAGGCATTCTCCAAAATGCCCAGCTATTTTTTTGTATTTTTTGCAGAGAAGGGATTTCACCATGTTATCCAGGCTGGTCTCAAATTCCTGGACTGAAGCCATCCTCCTGCCTTGGCCTCCCAAAGTGTAAGAATGACAGCTGTAAGCCACTGCACCCAGCCTACGGTGTTTTGTTTTGGTTTGGTTTTTGTTTTTTGAGATGGAATCTCACTCTGTCAGCCAGGCGGGAGTGCAGTGGTGTGATCTTGGCTCACCGCAGTCCCTGCCTGCCAGGCTCAAGCGATCCTCCCACCTCAGCCTCCCAAGTAGCTGGGACCACAGACATACACTACCACACCCAGCTAAATTTTTGTATTTTTGGTAGAGATAGGGTTTCACCATGTTGCTCAGGCTGGTCTTGAACTCCTGAGCTCAAGTGATCTGCCCACTTCAGCCTCCCAAAGTGCTGGAATTACAGGGATGAGCCACCACGCCCAACCCAGCCTATATCTTTTTATTAGTTCATTCCCACATTGCCGTAAAGAACTACCCGAGGCTGGGTAATTTACAAAGGAAAGAAGTTTAATTGGCTCTGCCTCCCAGGCTGGAGTGCAGTGGCATGATCTTGGCTCATTACAGCCTTGACCTTCTGGGCTCAGGTTATCTTCCCACCTCAGCCCCCTGAGGTACACTTTTACTCTGAAGTGAGATGGGAAGTCACTGGAGGGCTCTGAGTGGAAAGTGACATGGACTAACTTAGGTTAGCTTCTGCATTGAGAATAAACTGAAGCAGGGCAAGGGTAGGGGAAAAGCCCAGCTAGGCGACGGCTGTAACAAACTTGATAAAAGATGATGGTGGCTAAGATTAGGGAGGTAGCAGCGGAGGTGGTTACAAGTGGTCAGATTCTGCAGAGCCATACCACCATGCCTGGCTAATTTTTGTATTTTTTTGGTAGAGACAGGGTTTTGCCATGTTTCTCAGGCTGGTCTTGAACCCCTGACCTCAAGTGATCCACCCGCCTCAGCCCCCCAAAGTGTTGGGATTACAGGTAAGAGCCACTGTGTTCAGCCTTTTGTTTGTTTTTTGAAGTCAATCTCTGGTAAATAAACAGTCACATTTTCTTTGGAAAAAAGTCTTCTAATCCAGGACAGATCCAGTTTTGCGGGGTTTCCGTCTTGATACACAGATGAAGAGTCCTCTTTAAGAAAGAACATAGTTATATAAAGTTACTATACAAAGTGCTATATACTTGGCCAGGCGCTGTAGCTCACGCCTGTAATCCCAGCACTTTGGAAGGCCAAGGCAGGAAGATCATTTGAGGTCACGAGTTTGAGACCAGCCTGGCCTACATACTGAAACCTCATCTCTACCAAAAAATACAAAAATCAGCTGGGTGTGGTAGCATGTGCCTGTAGTCCTAGATACTTGGGAGGCGGAGGCAGGAGAATCACTTGAACGCAGGAGGTGGAGGTTGCGTGAGCCGAAGCTGTGCAACTGCACTCCAGCCTGGGCGATGGAGTGAGACCCTGTCTCAAAAACCGAACCAAAACCAAACCAAACAAAAATGAAGTGCTGCATGTTCAAAGAATGCAAAGTCAGGGATAAAAGTCAATATTTATTTAGAGTAAGAAAATAAATCATAAATAGCATAAAATGGCAAAATGCAGAAAAATATAATCATATGATGTAATATTATTTACAAAATGATAATTATATTGTGTTAGTCCATTCTCATGCTGTTAATAAAGACATACCCGAGACTGGGTAATTTATAAAGGGAAGAGGTTTAATTACTCACAGCTCAGCATGGCTGGGAGGCCTCAGGAAACTTATAATTATGGAGGAAGGCATCTCTTCACAGGGCGGCAGTAGAGAGAATGAGAATCCAGTGAAGGGAGAAACCCCTTATAAAAACATCAGATCTCGGCTGGCCGCGGTGGCTCACGCCTGTAATCCCAGCACTTTGGGAGGCCGAGGCGAGTGGATCATGAGGTCAAGAGATCGAGACCATCCTGGTCAACATGGTGAAACCCTGTCTCTACTAAAACTACAAAAAATTAGCTGGGCATGGTGGCGCGTGCCTGTAATCCCAGCGACTCAGGAGGCTGAGGCAGGAGAATTGCCTGAACCCAGGAGGTGGAGGTTGCGGTGAGCCGAGATCATGCCATTGCACTCCAGCCTGGGTTACAACAGCGAAACTCCGTCTCAAAAAAAATCAGATCTCATGCGAACCCACTCGCTATCACGAGAACAGTATGGGAACTGTCCCCATGATTCACTTATCTCCACCTGGCCCCACTGCTGACCCATATGGGGAGTATTACGATTCAGTGAGATTTGGGGGAAGGACGCAGAGCCAAACCATATCATACGCATAATATGTGACATAGATAATATTTTCCTATTTTTTTTGAAGTTTGTCATATTTGTTTTGTTTTGTCTATTTTGAGACAGTCTCGCTCTGCTGCCCAGGCTGGAGTACAGTGGGGTGATCTTGGCTCACTGCAACCTCTGCCTCCTGGGTTCAAGCAATTCTCCTGCCTCAGCCTCCCAAGTAGCTGGGACTACAGGTGTGTGCCACCATGCTTTGCTAATTTTTGCATTTTAGTAGAGATGGGGTTTTACAATGTTGGCCAGGCTGGTCTTGAACTCCTAACCTCAAGATTGCCCACCTCAGTCTCCCAAAGTGCTGGGATTATAGGCATGAGCCACCACCTTCTACCAGTTTGTGGTATTTGTGATTTGCTTTCTCACCATCAATAATATTTACTTTCATTCTTAATTTGTAGTCAAAATTGAATATACTTTTTCTTAAAGGAACCCCCCCACCTTAAAACTGTATAACAAACCTGTCCATAAGTTTCTACGGCCACTGGCTGTTGTTGTGGGCAGAATAATGCCCTCCTCCCAAATGTCCACATCCTAATCCCTGGAACCCGTGAATAGGTTACCTCACAGGGCAAAGGAGCCTTTGCAGATGTAATTAACTTAAACACCTTGAGATGGGAGATTATCTTGTATGATCTGCGTGTGCCCAGTGTCATCACAAGGTTCCTCATAAGAGTGAGGCAAGTGTGAGGGCATCTTTTTTCTCTGCTCCTCTTAAGTTTTCCAGCTGTGGTTGTGGATTAGACTTACAAAAGACAGGCTAACAAGAGAAAACAAACAGCTTGTTAGCAAGTGCAGCACACATCACTTGGGAGAAAACTTAGTGATGAATAACTAACTCAAAGGGACAGTTAGAACAGGGTTTATGTGGCCGGGCATGATGGGTCACGTCTGTAATCCCAGCACTTTGGGTTCAGGGTGGGTGGATAACTTGAGGTCAGGAGTTCAAGACCAGCTTGGCCAACACGGTGAAGCCCCATCTCTACTAAAAATACAAAGATTAGCTGGGTGTGGTAGCATGAGCCTATAATCCCAGATACTTGGGAGACCGAGGCAGGAGAATCACTTGAACCCAGGAGGTGGAGGTTGCAGTGAGACGAGATCACGCCACTGCACTCTAGTCTGGGCAAAAAAAGAGAACTGGGCTTATGTAGCATTTTAGCAAAGGAACTACACATTTTTAGAGAAGCAAGGAGACAAAGGAAAGGGTTTTAGGCTTCCAAGGGTGACAACAGACTGAGAAATGACCAGATGGGGGAAGCTAATGGAAGAGCAGGGCTACCTGGGCAGGTCCATCTGGATGCTGACTTTCTATCTTCTTCATGGCCATAAAGCTTCCTTGGGAGAGGGGATTTATAGCAGTCCTTATTCCCCAGAAATGTTTACTTTTTTGTCAGGTAAGAGAAGCTCCAAGATGTTTTTCTGCATCTACTGATTCTCATTTGCCTCTAGCTCAAATTAATCATTATGCCAACATAGCATATTTTGGGACAGCACATTCCTATGCACTACACAGGAGGTCAGAGTCAGAAAGAAAGAGATGTGAGGCCACAGCGCTCCTGTTCAGCCGGTGGAGGCGGTACAGCTTCTTCCTTCTGCTCCCCGTGCGTCCAGCCGTCACAGTCAGGTGGGGCCCAGGCCTACCTACGGCCGTGGGGCTGTGGGCAGAAATTATATGACTGGCTCTGATTTCTGTGAAAGAGGGAATCACAAGTCCAGTTTCATCATCCAGGCCTAAGAGTCACACTCAGGCACCCTGTCCCCAGGGGGCAGCTCATGGGGAGACACTTGGCAGAGAGGACAGTGGCAGACAATGCTGGTTGCCATGCCAACACCTACCCTTCCCTTTTTCCTCTGTAACAAAGCCTGGCTTGAAGCTGGGCACACCACTTGGTCTCCCTCGATGCTGAGTGTGGCCTTGTGTCTCGGTTCTGGGTGGGAGGGCTGCTCAAATGGGGATGACTCACGTAGCGGGGGCTGCTCTGCCTCCTGCACTCCCTGGGCTCTCCAAAGTGATTTTGAGAAGCAGGCACTTGAGAGCCCAGAAGATTCTCTTCATCCACCTCTTGGCTTAATCGAGGTAGTGGGAGGCCACAAAGGCTGCCTAGCCCCTGGCAACCACGGGCACGACTTTGTTTCCACCTTCTTTCATCCATGTGGTTCTAGTTGAGAGTCTTTGGTAGCAGCAGACAGAGGCCCATGCAAGCTTTCCTTTCACTAGAAACAGGGGGGCCAGCCAGCCAACTTCGGGATTCCAGAAACCTTCAGAAATGGAAACTTCTCTCTTCCTTGAGAGAGGGCTGCATGGCTCCACGGCCCTGCCTCTGTCTGCTGCTGTCTCACTCTCCGTTGTCTCTGAAGCTGCCCCAGGATCCTTAGGGTGTTGCTTTTGCAGGTGGAAACCTCTGTGGCTAGTGGCGCCTGTGCCCGAGTTTTTACGTGGGCCTGCTTGGGTCATTCTGCCCACTCGGCCTGGCAGGCTGTGCTCAGCTTGGGCCGCATCTCACACCTGCCGAGGATGAGCCAGGTGCAGGGCGGAGTGCGCATGGGGTCTGGCCACTGTGCACAGCGGGCATGCTGGCTGCTGCTGTGGGACATGCAGCTCCAGGGGCTGGCACAGACGCCGGCTCCAGGCAAGGCTGCAGCTGGATCCAGCATCCGGCAAGCAGCTTCTGTGGGCATCTGCGTCTGGATGAGGGGAACATGGTGGTGCGGGAAGCTTGGAGATGCCAGGATCTACAGAGCCAGGAACCAAAGAAGGTCTCCCAGCCCTGGCTCAGGGAGCCCCTAGGTCTGGGCTTCCCGAAGGGCCACAGCTCTTCTCTCCTTCTCATCACCCACAGCACGGCGAGCGGGGCGGGCATGTTTCAGCACTGTTTGTGTTACAGCTCTTTCAGTCACACCATGTGGTGGGTCCCGAGTTCTTTTCGATGTTCAGGAAGAATGAGGTATGTGGACAACTAAAGAATGAGCAGGATGAAGGGGAGTTTTATTAACTGACAGAGGAGCTCTCCGGAGACCCAAAGTGCGTAGTTCCTTTCCACAGGGAGGTAGTCCTGATGAATGCAGCCCTCAGCAGAGAGGAGATCTGCAGTGGGAGGCTCCTTTCTGCAGGCAGGGCATGCTGATGTGTGTCCAGCTCTCCATGGAGAGGAGCGCCAGGGTGGGTAGGTCCTGTCCACAGGTAGGTTGTCCTGAGGAGTTGAGGAGACCTGAAGCGGGTAGTCCCTTCCTGTAGCTAGTAGTCCTGATGTCTGTGGGAGCCTGGGGTTTTTATGGGCTTAGAAGGGAGGAAGTATGTGCTGACTGGTCCATGGGCAGTATGGGTGGGCCTGGAGAAAGCACTGTAAATTTTCACTGCAGGCTGTGGACTCTACCTGTGGCCGACAACCCAGCCCCCAGACAGGCTGCAGTCTGTCCCTGGTTGAATGTGTGGCTTCACTGAGGACCCACCTCTTCTCACTCAGGAGCCTGTCTGCCTCCTGCTGCCATCAACATGCCATCCACAGTGCCAAAGCTCTTCCTGTTGAGGGGTGCCTACAGGAACAGCTTGGGCACTGAGCTGCCCTCAGCACCCCTTCGGCCTCCCTCTCATGCCAGTCGACACCCAAAGTCCAAAGGGGGCTGAGGTGCCAGGGAGCTGGCATGTCAGCACCATCCCAAATGCAGGCACACCCAGCTAGGTCATGACGGCACCCAGCCTTGGCCACAACTTTGCTGTACCCTGGAGCAGGCACTGGGAGCAGGGAGAGGCCAGGCAGCAGGAGCAGACACTTTCAAGCGTGCAGGGGAAAGGGGCTTCCTGGTTCCCCAATTGTGCAGGGATGCGTGGGTCTGGAGCTGAGGCTGAGTGGCTGCAGCTGTGTGTGGGAGCATGGGGCTCCTCTCCTGCCCACCTCACCCTGTTCTGTGGAGCACGCAGCCCTGGCTGCACCTTCCCCACTGCAGCTGGCATCTTCACAGTGGCTGCTCCAGATGGGCCACTGCTGTCATCAAGCCAGTGATGTCTACTTGCTCCCTGTTCACATGACTGGTGTCCGCCGTGTCTCTAGAAAAAGTGTCAGCCAAGAGGAGGCTTAATACCCTATGCTGGGTCCTGTGCTAGGACTGGCCACTGTGTTTATTTAAAAAGACAAGTTATTTAAAAAGACAGGCTTTGTGGCAGTTAACTTACTCTATTCACCTCCCTAGCTCCCCAGCAAAACAGGAAATGTGAATAAAGGCATGGGACAGGGAGTTTATGTGCTTAACAGGAGCTGGGCAGGGCAGATGAAAATCAAAGAGGGGAACCTATATTCAGAGCAACTTGACGATGTGTCTCCTGGGTTGCAGTCCTCAAATCTTGCCCAAATAAACTCTCTAACTATACTTAAGAAAGAGAGAAGCAATGGAAATCATAACAAACAGTCTCTCAGACCACAGTGCAATCAAGTCAGAACTCAGAATTCAGAAACTAACTCAGAACCACACAGCTTCATGGAAACTGAACAACCGGCTCTTGAATGTTGACTGGATAAACAATGAAATGAAGGCAGAAATAAAGATGTTCTTCGAAACCAATGAGAACGAAGACACAACATACCAGAATCTCTGGGACACATTTAAAGCAGTGTCTAGAGGAAAATATATAGCAATAAATGCCCATATGAGAAGCAAGGAGAGATCTAAAATTGACACCCTATCATCAAAATTGAAAGAGTTAGAGAAGCAAGACCAAAAAAACCCAAAACCTAGCAGAAGACAAGAAATAACTAAGATCAGAGCAGAACTGAAGGAGATAGAGACACAAAAAAACTTTCAAAAAATCAATAAATCCAGGAGCTGGTTTTTTGAAAAGATCAACAAAATAGACAGACCACTAGCCAGATTAATAAAAAAGAAAAGAGAAAATAATCAAATAGATGCAATAAAAAACGATAAAGGGGATATCACCACCAATTCACAGAAATACAAATCATCATCAGAGATTATTACAAACAACTCTATGCTCATAAACTAGTAAACCTGGAAGAAATGGATAAATTCCTGGACACTTGCATCCTTCCAAGCCTAAGCCAGGAAGAAGTCAAAACCCTGAAGAGACTAATAACAAGGTCTGAAGTTGAGGCAGCAATTATGAGCTTACCACCCAAAAAAAGCCGAGGTCCAGATGGGTTCACAGCCGAATTCTACCAGACATACAAAGAGGAGCTGGTACCATTCCTTCTGAAACTATTCCAAACAATCCAAAAAGAGGGAATCCTTCCCAAATCATTTTATGAGACCAACATCATCCTGATACCAAAACCTGGCAGAGACCCAACAAGAAAAGAAAACTTCAGGCCAATATCCATGATGAACATAGATGCAAAAATCTTCAATAAAATACTGGCAAACCAATTGCAACAGCACATCAAAAAGCTTATCCACCATGATCAAGTAGGCTTCATCCCAGGGATGCAAGGCTGGTTCAACATATGCAAGTCTATAAACATAATTCACCACATAAACAGAACCAAAGACAAAAACCACATAATTATCTCAATTGATGCAGAGAAGGCCTTTGACAAAATTCAACAGCCCTTTATGCTAAAATCCTCAATAAACTAGCTATTGACAGAACATATCTCAAAATAATAAAAGCTATTTATGACAAACCAACAGCCAATATCATACTGAATGGGCAAAAACTGGAAGCATTCCCTTTGAAATCTGGCACTAGACAAGGATGCCCTCTCTCACCATTCCTATTCAATATAGTACTGGAAGTTCTAGCCAGAGCAATCAGGCAAGAAAAAGAAATAAAGGGTATTCAAAGACTAAAGGAGGAAGTCAAATTGTCTCTATTTGCAGATGACATGATTGTATATCTAGAAGACCCCATCGTCTCAGCCCAAAATCTCCTGAAACTGATAAGCAACTTCAGCAAAGTCTCAGGATATAAAATCAATGTGCAAAAATCACAAGCATTCCAATCTACACCAATAACAGACTTAAAGAGAGCCAAATCAAGAATGAGCTGCCATTCACAATTGCCACAAAGAGAACAAAATACCTAGGAATACAGCTAACAAGGAATGTAAAGGACCTCTTCAAGGAGAACTACAAACCACTGCTCAACAAAATAAGAGAGGACACAAACAGATGGAGAAACATTCCATGTTCATGGTTAGGAAGAATCAATATCGTGAAAATGGCCATACTGCCCAAAGTAATTTACAGATTCAATGCTATCCCCATCAAGCTACCAATGACCTTCACAGAACTGGAAAAAACCACCTTAAACTTCATATGGAACCAAAAGAGAGCCCGCCTAGCCAAGTCAATTCTAAGCAAAAAGAACAAAGTGGGAGGCATCACACTACCGGACTTCAAAATATACTACAAGGCTACAGTAATCAAAACAGCATGGTACTGGTACCAAAACAGAGATATAGACCAATAGAACAGAACAGAGGCCTCAGAAGCAACATAACACATCTACAACCATCCGGTCTTTGACAAACCTGACAAAAACAAGCAATGGGGAAAGGAGTCCCTGTTCAATAAATGGTGTTGGGAAAACTGGCTAGCCATGTGCAGAAAGCAGAAACTGGACCCCTTCCTGACACCTTACACTAAAATGAACTTCAGATGGATTAAAGACTTAAACAGAAGACCTAACACCATAAAAACCCTAGAAGAAAATCTAGGCAAAACCATTCAGGACATAGGCATAGGCAATGACTTCATGACCAAAACACCGAAAGCATTGGCAACACAAGCCAAAATAGGCAAATGGGACCTAATCAAACTTCGCAGCTTCTTCACAGCAAAAGAAACAGTCATTAGAGTGAATCGGCAACCAACAGAATGGGAAAAAATTTTTGCAGTCTACCCATCTGACAAAGGGCTGATATCTAGAATTTACAAAGAACTAAAACAGATTTACAAGAAAAAAACAAACAAGCCCATTCAAACGTGGGTGAAGGATATGAACAGACACTTTACAAAAGAAGATATACATGAGGCCAACAAACATATGAAAAATGCTCATCATCCTGGTCATTAGAGAAATGCAAATCAAAACCACATTGAGATACCATCTCACACCAGTTAGAATGGCGATCATTAAAAAATCTGGAGACAACAGATGCTGGAGAGGATGTGGAGAAATAGGAACACTTTTACACTGTTGGTGGGAGTGTCAATTAGTGCAACCATTGTGGAAGATAGTGTGGAGATTCCTCAAGGACCTAGAAATAGAAATTCCATTTGACCCAGAAATCCCATTACTGGGTATATATCCAAAGGATTATAAATCATTCTACTATAAGGACACATGCACACGAATGTTCCTTGCAGCACTGTTTACAATAGCAAATACTTGGAACCAACCCAAATGCCCATCGATGATAGACTGGGCAGGGAAAATGTGGCACATATACACCATGGAATATTATGCAGCCATCAAAAATGATGAGTTCATGTCCTTTGTAGGGACATGGATGAACCTGGAAACCATCATTCTCAGCAAACTGACACAAGAACAGAAAATCAAACACCGCATGTTCTCACTCATAGGTGGGTGTTGAACAATGAGAGCACATGGACACAGGGAGGGGAGCATCACACACTGGGGTCTGTAGGGGGCTGGGGAGCTAGGGGAGGGACAGTGGAAGGTGGGGAGTTGTTGGGGAGAGATAGCATGGGGAGAAATGCCAGATATAGGTGATGGGGAGGAAGACAGCAAATCACACTCCCATGTGTGTACCTATGCAACAATCTTGCATGTTCTTCACGTGTACCTCAAAACCTAAAATGCAATAAATAATTTAAAAAAAAATAAAAAAGATAGAGAGAAGCCTGGGCATGGTGGCTCACACCTGTAATCCCAGCACTTTGGGAGGCCTAGGTGGATCACCTGAGGTCGGGAGTTTGAGACCAACCTGACCAACATGGAGAAACCCTGTCTCTAGTAAAAATACAAAATTAGCTATGCATGGTGGTGCATGCCTGTAATCCCAGCTACTCGGGAGGCTGAGACGGGAGAATTGCTTGAGCCTGGGAGGTGGAGGTTGTGGTGAGCCGAGATTGCACCATTGCACTCTGGCCTGGGTAACAAGAGCAAAACTCTGTCTAACAAAAATAAATAAATAAATAAAATAAAAATAAAAGAGAGAGAGAAGAAAAGAAAATCACAGAAGGCAAAAATGGGCTGCATACAAACTTCTTGGTTCAGAGGCTTCATTACCCACCATTGCACAATTAGATAGGAAACCAAAGCCAGCTGAAAATCACCTCTGAAGAACAATGTACTTATTAGCCAGGTGTGGTGGCTCATCCTGCAGTGCCAGTACTTTGGGAGGCCGAGGCAGTAGGATAGTTTGAGCCCAGGAGTTTAAGACCTGCCCGGGCAATATAGTGAGACCCCTGTTTCTAATATAATACAAGGAAAAAAATTAATATGGCAAGTGATGTCAGTGAAAATACAATAAGGAACCCTGAAATTCTTGTGCATTCTAAAAAGCAAGAAAAAATTGGCCCCAACTGCTAGAGTTACTTTTTGGAACTGTGGAAATTAAATAAAGACTTGTAAGAAGTCAGGAAGCACTTGACAAGAGGAACAGCTGCAGGAAGGGTGGGAGTCTCCCTGGGAGCAGCAGGCTTTGTGGCAGTTAACTTACTCTCCCTGGCTCTCCAGCAAAGCAGGAAACTTGAAAACGAGAGGCCAGCTTAGGCGCAGTGGCTCATGCCTGTAATCCCAGCACTTTGGAAGGCCGACGTGGATGGATCACCTGAGGTCAGGAGTTTGAGACCAGCCTGGCCAACAAGGTGAAATCCCATCTCTACTAAAAATACAAAAGTTAGCCAGGCATGGTGGCATGTGCCTGTAATCCCAGCTACTCAGGAGGCTGAGGCACAAGAATTGCTTGAACCTGGGAGGTGGAGGTTGCAGTGAGCTGAGATCATGCCACTGCACTCTAGCCTGGGCGACAGAGTGAGACTCCATCTCAAAAAAAGAGGGACCAAATATACAGACAATGGCCAGGTCATACATACAAACAGAACTCCCACCGCAGCCGGTATCAACAAGCCCAGGAAGGAAGCCAAACCCTTATCTACACACAACAACGCAGGAAGCCAGCATGCTACAAGTCAGGCTTGTCGGAGGTCCCATTGCTCTCTAGTAGCCATCCACAAAGCATAAACAGTTACTTCTGTGACAACTGGCCCCAAGTAGCCAGTGGACCGATTAATAACTAGACACTTTCCTCATTTTTGTCCCCACGTCCAGCTTAGGACCAACCAGAGAAAGTCCATTTGCTCCCCTCAGCAATCATACAGGAGTCCCATTTCTAGTGAGCCCTCCAGCTTCCCCAGGTCAACAGCCTCCTATCCGCACACACCTGAACCTTCCGTTTTCCCACCGTGAAGCTTCCCCGCTCCCCTGCCTGCTTTTGAGTCTCTGTCGAAGCACAGGTGGTGGTGGCTTCCTCTCTCGTTCCGGCAAGCTCTGGGTACAAAGCCCTTTCTTTTCTCTTTATTTCCATACAGGTAACAGCACATATCCCAAGCACGAGAGCAGAACAGACCTCATTCTCCAAGAATTGTCATTATTTGACCTGTCTTCCCTGGAAGATCAGCTCAAAAGCCTTGTATGTTTTTTGACCCAGAACTTTCCCAGCGTTGCAGCCTTTTGCAGGGAGTGTTTGTTGAAAACGTTTACGGGCAAAGGCTTTCGTTGTTGCTGCCTGAGACAATAGATAACAGTTGAGAAAAACAATAATTAATCAAAATCGTTCCTTTAATTGGAAATGGTGTTCAAAACCAACACCTGTGTGCTCACTAAGGTGGGGTGTGTATGTGCGTGTGTGTCTGTTTTTTTTTTGTGTGTGTGTGTGTCTGTGTTTTGAGATGGGGACTTTTTATGTTGCCCAGGCTGGTCTTGAACTCCTGGACTCAAGTGATCCTCCAACCCCAGCCTCTCCCGTAGCTAGGATTACAGACTCATGCACCAGTCCCAGCTCAGGGTGTTGGTTTTTTAAGGCCCTTTCAGCTGGTAGGGCAAAAAATAGAGTCATGCACCACATGACGATGTTTTAGTCAATGAAGGATGATATATATGACCGTGGTCCCATAAGATTATAGACCACAGAGCCTAAAGCAACCCCATCTTGGATTCGAATCCATACTGGTGACTTCTCATTAACCCCCGTCCAGGGAGGCCTCTAAGATATCTATTTTATCTACCGTTACTATAAACCCTGCCCTTGGGTCAAAATGACCCTGACCATAAATCCTGCCTTAGGCAGATTCTCATCTCCTTCTTGCCTTTCCCTAGGGCATCAGCTCTCCTGTCCTATACCTTCCTTCCCTGTGGTAGGAATGGTGTGGGGATCCACCATCTTTTGGCCACCTGAGACATGACTTCTGTTCACAAGTCTTCATTAAATGCTTCTTTCTGCAGAGCTGGATTTGTCGACTCTTCTTTAGCCCTCAGCTTCCTTGGACTTTGGGGGTAGGTTTGCATAGACCTGCCTGCTGTGGAACAAGGCCCCTGTTTTTACTGTGCTTTTCTGTGTGAAGATATGTTTAGATACACAGAATGGCTGTGTTATACTGGCCTGCACCATTCAGTCCAGCCATCTGCAGCACAGACTTGCAGCCTAGGCACGATAGGCGATACCATGCGGCCTACGTGTGTGGTAGGCTGTATCATCTACGTTTGTGTAAGTGCCCACTATGATGTGTGCACAGTGACAAAATCACCTGACACATTTATCAAATGCTATTCCTGACATTGGGAGAGGAGAAAGATACAGATCAGACAGGCAGTTAGGGTGGGTCCTTGGTTGAATTCTTTCAAACAAAAGAACAGCCTGCAGGCACAGATAAGGGAACTTGCATAGGGGACTTGCCTAAGACATGCCCACAGCTGCGCAGATAAGAGAGGCTGCACAGGTGATTTGCCGAGACAAACTCGCAAAGGAAAATGCCATTCCCCTGACACATGCGCAGTAAGGGTTACAAAGCAATGTGGGGGTTACTCAAGCTAAGGGCACACATGTGCGTTAGGAGGATGGGTAGAGCCACCAGAAGTTTTCCCCGTAAGCAAATGAAACACCCAGCTCTCACTGGTTTCTTATGAAAGGCTTTGCATTCAGCTGTAAAAATGGGAGCCCTCTTCCAGGTCCCCTCTCCGCAGCAGAGAGCTTTGTTCTTTCACTTGTTAAACTTCTGCTCCAACATCATCCTTCAGGTCTGCACTCCTTAATTCTCTTGGTTGTGAGACAAACAACTCTGTGTTCTTTGCCTCACAATGAAAGACTGCTCCATTGTGGTGCATTGGCGAGACTGTTACACCATTCACACACAACTGTATGTGTTCATACTAACTCACGTCACATGTGTAACCAGCAGCATGTATCTACAACTATTTTTTTTTTTGAGACAGACTTTCACTCTTGTTGCTCAGGCTGGAGTGCAATGGTGCGATCCTGGCTCACAGTAGCCTCTGCCTCCCGGGTTCAAGCGATTCTCCTGCATCAGCCTCCCAAGTAGCTGAGATTACAGGCATGTACCACCATACCTGGCTAATTTTGTGTTTTTAGTAGAAACGGGGTTTCTCCATGTTGGACAGGCTGGTCTCCAACTCCTGATCTCAGGTGATCCACCTGCCTTGGCATCCCAAAGTGCTGGGATTACAGGTGTGAGCCACTGCACCCAGACTTTTTTGTTTTAAGTACATTTTTAAAAACACTATTTCTATATATAGCTGTCTACATCTATAGTAAGCTTAGCATGAATTCATACTGATGTTTAATCCAGCACCACGTGGATCATTCTAGCTTCCTCCCCTTGCTTTTGTGTAAACACATTGAGAAATGTAGCTTCTACCATCTGCCACTGTTTATATAATTGCTCTATTCTAGTATGTATGTATAGCAGGATCTGAGTTACTAGCTCATACCCCCATGGCAAAAACTTTATTAACTAAAGTACAGTGCCTATGTGCAATTCCGTCTTTAGTCTTAGAGGTGCCATTTATTTCCAAGTTACTTAAATCCGCACCTTCCCACCCCCTCCGCCCCTCAGCCCCCCACCCCCTCTGCCCCTCAGCCCCCACCCCCTCCAGCAAAATTGTTGCATACATTTGTTTCTAATCCCTCCCCACCAACTGACTAAATAGACCCCTCCTGTCTACCAAGGGGTCCAAAGAAACCTGAAAAACTACTTCATGTCATGACAGGAAAGAGCGGTTAGACATGCCTCATTATATCCTCCTCCCTTTGGAGTTCAGGCATAACTGACCAGCATTAACATTAAAACAGAAGCCTTAAGATTGACAAAACAGACTCTTTGTAGTAATAATATACCAAATTCCAACCTGACTCTAGAATGACATTACTTGACAGATAGTGTGTCCTGAAAGAAATCAAAATATTTATCCCCAGATATATATATATATATATATATATATATATATATATACACACACACACATACATACATACATATGGTTCACTCCGCTGCCCAGGCTGGAGTGCAGTGGCACAATCTGAACTCACTACAGCCTCTGCCTCCCAGGTTCAAGTGATTCTTCTGCCTCAGCCTCCTGAGTAGCTGGGATTACAGGTATCTGCCAATATGCCTGACTAATTTTTGTATTTTTAGTAGAAATGGGGTTTCACCATGTTGGCCAGGCTGGTCTGGAACTCCTGACCCCAGGTGATCTACCTGCCTCAGCTTCCCAGAGTGCTGGGATTACAGGTGTGAGCCACCGCTCCTGGCCTGCTTCTTTGGTATATTTTGAAATGGCCCTGCCAAGCTGCCTCCGTTGGGGAAATTTCTATTCTGTAGAGCATCCCTTTCCCTTTGTATTACCTAATAGATCTCTTTCTGATCCTGAAGAGATTAGGTGAGAGTCTAGCACCTTTTAAAGGTATAAATAGAAAACATTTGCCATCTATTGTCTCTCAGGGCAGACACCTGTAACAAGAACTTTGATCTCCACAGCTCTTTATCTTAATAGACATTCCTTTTGGTTGATTGCAGGTCTTTAGATAACTTTTCCAGCCAAGTGTTAATCAGAAAATCTTTGAATTCACCTACAACCTGTAAGCCCCTACCACACCCTCCTTCAACGTGTTCCACCTTTCCAGACCAAACCAATGTATACCTCACATGTATTCACTGATGTCTTCTGTCTCCCTAAAATGTATAAAACCAGCTGTAAACCAACAAGTTGGGGCACATGTTCTCAAGACCTGGGTGTAGTTCCTCATGCCTGTAATCCCAGCACTTTGGGACGCCAAGGCAGGAGGATTGCTTGAGCCCAGGAGTCTGAAACTAGCCTGGGCAACATAGCAAGACCCAGTCTTTGTTAAAAAAATAAAAATAAAAAGAAACAAACCTCTGGAAACTATGTCTTAGGTCACGGTCACTCACATTTGGCTTAGAACAAACCTCTTTCAACATTTTAAAGAGTTTGATTTCTTATTTCTTTATTTTTGAGATGGAGTCTCACTTCTTTGCCTCGGCTGGAGTTGCAGCTCATTGCAAACTCTGCCTCCCAGGTTCAAAACCCTGCAAAACCCTGACTCTACAAAGAATACAAAAATAGGTGGGCACAGTAACTCACACCTATAATCTTAGGACTTTGGGAGGCCGAGGCTGGTGGCTCACATGATGTCAGGAGTTCGAGACCAGCCTGGCCAACGTGGCAAAAACCTATCTCTACCAAAAAAACAAAAATTAGCTGGGCATGGTGACATGTGCCTGTAATCCCAACTAATCAGGAGGCTGAGGCAGGAGAATGGCTTGAACCCAGGAGGCAGAGGTTGCAGTGAGCCTAGATTGCACCACTGCACTCCAGCCTGGGCAACATAGTGAGACTGTGCTTCCAAATAATAGTAATGATACAAAAATACAGGTGTGCACCAGTAGTCCTTGCTACTTGGGAGGCTGAGGTTGGAGGATTGCTTGAGCTTGGGAAGTGGAAGTTGCAGAGAGCCATGATTGCACCACTGCACTCCAGCCTGGGCAACAGAGTGAGACTATCTCCAAAAAAAAAAAAAAAAAAAAAAAAAAGTCTGTCTAGATGTGGTGACATTCCTTTTTCCCTGTGATATGAGTTTAATGTTGGCTGGTTAATGAAATTTCAGAAAGGGGATTGACAGCAATTGTGTTTCTTCTGGAGAAGCTTCACATTAGGACGCCTCAGAGAGGGAAGTTCACCCTGCATTTACGGGGAGGAAGAGGAGAAGGTCAGGAAGTCTTTTATCCTTTGGCCACTTCTAAGGCCTTTTAATTTTTTCTTTTTTCTTTTTTTTTTTTTGAATGGCTCTTTTCAGTTTATTGCATGAAGCACTTATACTAGTCCAAGTTAAAAGTGGACCCCAAATGGTTACATTATACAAGCCATGAGGGTTTTAAACTTGTGACAAGGAACAGAAGGGAAATTCGACTCATTGCAAGGAAATCCTCACTTAAGCTTCAGGGAGCCATAAGCACTTAGAACCCACGAACCTTCGGCGGATCATCCCTAGCCAGTCCAGTTGTAATACTGGGGTTCAGGGTGCCCTCAGCTCCCCTGAGAGGACATTTCTCCAGGTTCCTGGTCTGCTGCCCTCTCAAGAATGAGAGAGGGCACCACGGCGCAGTGCGCAGTAAATGCCGGAATCAAAAGTGTTTGTAGAAAGTGATTCATTTAGAGAGGGAGAGAGAGAAACCAGAGAAGGAGAGAGAAATAGCTAACTCTCACACTGAGTGAGAGAATCCAGATAGATGGAATCCAGGAGAGGAAAGCAGCTTCCACACTGAGTGGAAGGGAAAGGAGAGAGATGGAGTTTAGGAGGGAAGACAGGCTTCCACGAGACTGAGGAAGGGGACCCCAGAGGGGAGATCCAGGAGAGAGAAAGATGGCTTCCACGAAGGGAGTGTTCGTGGAAGGGGACCCAAACGTGGTGTCCAAAGGGATGTGGAAGAAGGGGACTTTTAACCTGGGAGGAACCCCCACCTTCTCTAAGAGCCCAGGCCAATGAAAGGAGGTCCTTAGAACTTCCGCTGGAGTGACTGACTCTTAGTTTCTTCCCGCGTCCTGGAAATTCAAACAAAAACTATTATATCTCCCAAATGGAGAGAGCTGGGAGGGGGACATGGCGCTAGGAAGTTCTTGCCCTTAAAACTACACCCCCTTGTGGACCCAGAAAGAGAACACTTTCCTCACAGTCTCTAGGAGGAACTGGCATAATTTTTGCTCTGGTCACCCTGTAGCTGAATTACTTTTTCCATATCCTGGGTGCTCAATTACAGTACCATTGCAGGCAAATTTCTTCTTAAATGCCTTCTCTAGTTTCTTTTTATCATAATCATCAGCGGTCCCTGGGACAGTAGTGAGGGTCTTCCTGATGTTTCTATGTTGAATTCTTATATGGACATAATCGTCAGTGCCAGCAGGAAGCAGGTCATCACCCTTACCTGCATGCACAAAGGCTTAAAGAGTGGCGGTTCGGGCCGGGCGCGGTGGCTCAAGCCTGTAATCCCAGCACTTTGGGAGGCCGAGGCGGGTGGATCATGAGGTCAAGAGATCGAGACCATCCTGGTCAACATGGTGAAACCCCGTCTCTACTAAAACTACAAAAAATTAGCTGGGCATGGTGGTGCGTGCCTGTAATCCCAGCTACTCAGGAGGCTGAGGCAGGAGAATTGCCCGAACTCAAGAGGCAGAGGTTGCGGTGAGCCGAGATCGCGCCATTGCACTCCAGCCTGGGTATCAAGAGCGAAACTCCGCCTAAAAAAAAAAAAAAAAAAAAAAGAGTGGCGGCTCTGGGTAGTGGAGCGAGGATACGATTCCTTTTTCTCGGTGGAAACAGCTTTCGGGAGGCGGCTAGGAAGCGGGGCATGGGGAAGGGAGCATGGGGAAGGGAGGAAGCTCAAGGGGGACACTGCTAGGTCCTTGACGGTGGCTTGGTGACTGGGGCCGGCCTTTTAATTTTCTTTAGTTCAAAGTTCTCAATATGCCAAAGAGTCTTCCTCTGGGATATCATTTTCTGAGCCCCAGTGAAGGCCTATTCAGGCTGTTTCTCCTTTTGTGATTTTGTTTGTTTGTATCTTTCAAGGAATTGATCCATTTCACGTAAACTATCAAATTTGTGGGCAGGAAGTTGTTCATAATACCTATTATTTTCCTTTTGATACCCACAGGATCAGTAGTAATGATGCCTATTACATTTCCAACATTGGTAATTTGTGTCTTTCTTCTTTTCTTGGTTAGCTTGGCTAGAGATTTACCAATATTACCTATTTTTTTTTTTAAAGAGGCAGCTTATGGTTTTGTTGATTACTGTATTTCTGTTTTCAACTTAATTGACTTCTGCTCTAATTTTTATTCTTTCTTTTACATACTCTAGGCTTAAATTCTTCTTTCTCTACTTTCTCTAGTGGAAGATCAGATTATTTATTTTATATTTTTCTTCTTTTCCGATACAGTCTCCATAGCTTAATGATGGGGATACGTTCTGAGTAATTCATCATTAAGTGATTTCATCATTGTACAAACATCATACAGTGTGTAGTACTTACGCCAACCTAGACGATACAGCCTACCACAAACCTAGGCTAGGCTACAAAGCTGTACAGCACAGCATGTTGCTGTACAGAATTCTATAGGCCATTGTAACACACTGTAAGTATTTGTGTGTATAAATATATCTAAACATAGAAAAGGCACAACAAAATTATGATGTAAAAGATAAGGACAGCTGGGCACCATGGCTTACACCTGTAATCCCAGCACTTCGAGAAGCCAAGGAAGGAAGATCACTCGAGGCCAGAAGTTTGAGACCGGCCTAGGCAACATAGTGAGACCTTGTCTCTACAAAAAATAAAAAAATTAGCTGGTCACGGCGGTGTGCACCTGTGGTCCCAGCTACTCAGCAGGCTGAGGTGGAAGATTGCTTGAGCCCAGGAGTTCTACATTAGTCCAGGCAACAAAGCAAGACCCCATCTCTAAAAAGAAAAGAAAAAAAGGGCCGGATGTGGTGGCTCACGCCTATAATCCCAGCACTTTGGGAGGTCGAGGTGGGCAGATCAGGAGGTCAAGAGATGGAGACCATCCTGGCCAACATGGTGAAACCCGTCTCTACTAAAAATACAAAAATCAGCTGGGCGTGGTGGCACACGCCTGTGGTCCCAGCTACTCAGGAGGCTGAGGCGGAAGAATCCCTTGAACCCAGGAGGCGGAGGTTGCTGTGAGCCGAGATTGCACCACTGCAAGACTCCGTCTCAAAAAAAGAAAAAACATAATGGACACCTGTATAGAGAACTTACTTATGTGTGTGTTACTTAGAGTTTCCAATTATTTCAGGATTTTCTAGCTGTCTTTTTGTTCTTGACGTCTAGCTTAACTCCATCGTGGTCTGTAAGTATATTAGTCAGCTTGCACTAACAAAAAATCCATAGAGTGAGTGGCTTAAACAACCGAAACTTACTTTCTCATGGTTCTGGAGGCTGGCAGTTTGAGGTCAGGTGCTGGCATGGTCAGGCCCTGGGGAGGGGTCTCTTCCTGGCTTGTACCCTCACATGGAAGAGGGAAACGGCAGGCAGGCGGGAGGGAGAGAGATGGCAGCATGCCCTGCCATTACAGGGCCCCACCCCTATAACCTCATCTGCACCTAAATACCTTCCAGGGCCTCATCAAACACCATCGCGGAGGGGCTGAGGTCTGTCAACCTAAAAGGAAGAGGCTGAGACAAAATCGATATAATTAGAGAGTTTATTTGGGCCAGGCTTGAGGATTGCAACCTGGAAGCATGATTTCAAATTGTCCTGAATAGCAGCCTTTACAAGTGATTTTTTTTGTTTTTTTGAGACCGAGTCTTGTTCTGCTGTCCAGGCTGGAGTGCAATGGTGTGATCTTGGCTCACTGCAACCTCCGTCTCCCTGGTTCAAGTGATTCCCCTGCCTCAGCCTCCTGAGTAACTGAGATTATGGGTACCCACCTCCACGGCCAACTAATTTTTGTATTTTTAGTAGAGACAGGGTTTCTCCACATTGGCCAGGCTGGTCTCGAACTCCTGACCTCAAGTGATCTGCCCGCCTCCACCTCCCAAAGTGCTGACATTACAGGTATGAGCCACCATGCTTGGCCTACAAGTGGATTTTTAAAGGCAAATAAAGAGAACAGGGCATGGGTTGAATTAAAGTTGTTTGTCAGGAATTCTCATTGGTTTACAGCGCCAATATTGATGGTGATTGGCTATACATTGTTAGGCTGTTGGTTGTGGGTCAAAGTATCCAGGTTAATTTGTAGATATTTGTTATTGGCTGGGGGAACAAACTGGCTTTCTCTGGTTGGTGTGGAGACAAAAATGAGGAAAGTGGTTCTGGCTGGAGAATGCTCTGGACAAATTTCAAAACAGCTCCTTTCCCCTTCCCCTACCAAACAGGCGGCAGGGCTGCTGTTGGCTCTTCACTGTGAGAACCTGCTGGGGCTCCTGAAGGTAAAACTGCTAAAAGTCTGGGCCTCCTAGGACTGCAGCCCCAGAGGCCTCACTCACCCGCTAGTTTACACTCCACCTCCAGGAATCCTTGCACACCTTTTCAGCACTCAGCCTTTCCATCGATTTTCTTCTTGTTTTTGAACAGATAAATGTCAATGTCTTTCTTTTCTTTCTTTCTTTTTTTTTTTTTTTTTTTGAGACAGAGTCTCACTCTGTCACCAGGTGCCAGGCTGGAATGCAATGGCACGATCTCTGCTCACTGCAACCTCTGCCTCCCGGGTTCAAGCAATTCTCCTGCCTCAGCCTCCCAAGTAGCTGGGACTACAGGCGCACGCCACCATGCCCAGCTAATTTTTGTATTTTCAGTAGAGAGGGGTTTCACCATGTTGGCCAGGATGGTCTCTGTCTCTTGACCTCATGATCCGCCTGCGAGTGTAGCTGTCACCCAGGCTGGGGTGCGATGGTGCGATCTCGGCTCACTGCAACCTCTGCCTCTTGGTTCAAGTGATTCTCCCACCTCAACCTCCCAAGTAGCTGGAATTACAGGTGTGTGCCACCATGCCTGGCTAATTTTTGGATTTTTAGTAGAGACAGCGTTTCACCATATTGGCCAGGCTGATCTCACACTCCTGACCTCAAGTGATCCGCCTGCCTCAGCCTCCCGAAGTGCCACAATCATAGACATGAGACACCGTATCACTCACTCATGTCTCTCTATTTGCAAGCTTTGCTTTCAATAATTCAAATCTGCTAAAACCCTCAAAACAAAATTATACACATCTAATACTCTTCACAAAGAACAGGAGAGCCATCTCATTAACTAAGTTTTACAACTTTAATATTACTCCCAAGAAAGTTTTAGTTTTGGCAAATTGCCAGTAACAGAAAAAGAAAAAAACTACAAAAATAAAAAGGCAGGAACTGTTTTGATGATTTTTACCTCCAGAACATTGACTCAGCTTTGAACAGGGGAAGTGAATTTGTAAGAGAATTCCTTAAGATTCACAATGGTTAAAAATGGAAAATCAGTTTCTCTTTTTGTGCCACCTAAATTCTGACAAATTTAGAGAATATTGATTTGAAGGGATGTCAAAGAATTAACATATACCTCCACTGCCAATGGGTCCCAGAATGACTCAGATTCCAGGGGTGTCAAGCACAGGGGTGTCAGATTCCAAGGGGGCCCTGGGCTCCCTGCCCCTACTTCCCCACTTGTTTGCCGTCTTTGTTTATTTTATTTGTTTGTTTTGAGATGGAGTCTGGCTCCGTCACCCAGGCTGGAGTGCAGTGGCGTGATCTTGGCTCACCACAACCTCCGCCTCCTGGGTTCAAGCAATTCCCCTGCCTTAGCCTCCCAAGTATCTGGGATTACAGGTGTGTGCCACCACACCCAGCTAATTTTTGTATTTTTAAAATTAGAGACAGGGTTTCACCATGTTGGTCAGGCTGGTCTGGAACCCCAGACCTCATGATCCACCCGCCTCAGCCTCCCAAAGTGCTGGGATTACAGGCGTGAGCCACTGCACCTGGCTGAGACAGGGTTTTACCATATTGGCCAGGCTGTTCTCGAACTCCTGACCTCAAGTGATCTATTCGCCTTGGCCTCCCAAAGTGCTGGGATTGCAGGCGTGAGCCACGTGTTCGGTCTGTGTTTGCTGTCTTGATTGTAATGGTTGCATCATTAACGGGAAGATGCAGTCAAACAAAGGGCATGCCCTTCTTGCAATTTTATAATCATATAAAAGTAGTAGACAGACTTATGTTAAAGAAAAAATTAACCCAAGAATACTTATTAAAGCTCAATAAGGAAGACTTTTATTCAGGACCATTGGGATCAGTGTCTGGACCACTGGCAGCGGGGAGGGAGACTGGGCTCAACTCTGCCTGCAGCACCGGCAAGTAAGGACTTGTAGCCAAGTGGGCGGGATCAGCAGATGGAAAATTACTAAGAGGAAATATCACAGGTGACAGGGATTCTGGCTCAAGTGACTTCACAGGATGCTTGCTGAAGACAGGCCAGGGCAATCAGACATCCCCTGGGGGACGGTAGATGAGGAACCTGTTCAGATATGGGGGGTAGGGAGTTCTGGCTGAACTGATTTAGGGTTCTTTTGCTAAAACTGTATTTTCTGAGGAAGTGTACAGAGGGGCCTAGGGGAAGGAAGGTTTAGAAGCCTAACCAAAGTTTGGTCAAGCAGAGAATTATTATGACTTTAAACTGAGTTTTATCCCCCTGCCCACAATTTTTTAACACTGCTGAGTTTTTGGGTCCCTAACTAAAGCATTTGTTTAATTGTTGCTGTAAATAAGCAACATTAGGCTACACGTGTATGTAAAAGGACGTCTCTATGTCTCAGAATTCATAACAGGAAAAACAAAAGCACTAAACAAGCGGAAAATAACGTCAGCTTGTAATTTGCAAATAAACACTCCCTCTTTCCTTTCCCTGCTTGGAGACAGGTAGTGGCATTCAACTCTGTAGCCGGTTTTGTTGTATAAATATGTTCTTCTTATGGAAAGCTTCTCTTTTTTAACTTTTTTTTTTTTTTTTGAGGCTGCTTCTCACTCTGTCCATCAGGCTAGAATGCAGTGGCGTGACCTTGGCTCACTGCAACCTCTGCCTCCTGGGCTCAAGCGATCCTCCCACCTCAGCATCCTGAGCACCTGGGACTACAGGCATGCACCAACACACCTGGCTAATTTTTGTAGCTTTTTTGCAGAAATGGGAGGGGTCTTTCTACATTGCCCAAGCTGGTCTCGAACTCCTGAACTCAAGCGATCCTCCCACCTTGGCCTCCCAAAGTGCTGGGATTACAAGTATAAGCCACTCTGCCTGGCCCTATTTTAAATGATTGATTATGTTTAAAAAAATTGTGACATATTTTCTCCAAAAAAGGAAGGAAGAAAATATTTTCTAAAAGTAAAGTTCATAATGATGTTACATTTATTCATTCATTCAAAACTTATTTTTTAAATGTGACAGGGTCTTAATATGCTGCCAGGCTGGAATGCAGTGGCACAACCGCGGTTCACTGTAGCCTCAACCTCCCAGGTTCAGGCAATCCTCCCATCTCAGCCTCTTGAATAGCTGGGGCTGCAGGCATGTGCCACCACTCTCCGCTAATTATTTTATTTTTGGTAGAGACAAGGTTTCGCCGTGTTGCCCTGACTGGTCCAAACTCTGGGACTCAAGAGATTCATCTCCCTAAGCCTCCCAAAGTGCTAGGATTACAGGCATGGGCCACCGTGTGGGGCTCAAAATATATTTATTGAACACATTCAACATCCAGTGTCTGCATAAGGCCATGGGAGCTCTGAGCAGAAAACAGGCCACATTGCTCCTTCGTGGGATTGCAGTGGAGGAGGCCAGTCAGCAGTGAGCGAGCACTCAGAGGAGGTCTGGTGGGGAAGGAAGTAGGCCGAGAGGGCCACAGAGAGGGCTGGGACTAGATGGCCAGGGAGGGCTGCACACTGGGCACAGATGTGAGGATGGTGATGGGTGGAAGGAGCCATTCCAGACAGAGAACCGCCGGTGCAAAGGCCCTGGGGCTGTGCTTGGCTCACTTGAGGACCATGAGGTGGTCAGCAGGCCGCAGTGGTGTGTGGGGGCAGACAGTGGATAGAATGAGGTCACAGTGGACACACAAGCTGGACCATCTAGAACCTTGCAGGCCACTGCATGGACGGGAGGGGATGGGAAGCCATTGGTGGGATCTGAGCAGAGGAGACACAGTGTACCTGCTCTCTTAAAATGATGACTCTCAGGGCTCTAACAGAGTATAAGGAAGAAGGCGAGAAGCAGGGAGAGTGAAAGCAGGGTCACGGCAGCTATTTTGGCAACTTGGAATTGGCTCTTGGTGGTGTAGGCGAGGAGAAGGGATCAGATTCTGGGCTGACGGCGAAGGCAGAGTGGACAGGATGGACTGATGGGGTGGAAGGGGTAGAAGGGGAAGACACCAGCTGGGTTGGACTCTAAGTTCTATGATCTGGGCAATTTGGAGGATGATGGTGCCGCTATTGAGGCAGGGGAGAGACAAGAGGAGCATGAGAAGCATCAAAAGTGGGCTTTGGGCCTGGTACAGTGGCTCATGCCTGTAATCCCAGCACTTTGGGAGGCCTAGGTGGGTGGATCACCTGAGGTCAGGAGTTCGAGACCAGCCTGGCCAACATGGTGAAACCCTGTCTTTCCTAAAAATACAAAAATTAGCCAGATGTGGTAGCAGGCGCCTGTAATCCCAGCTACTTGGGAGGCTGAGGCAGAAGAATTGCTTGAACCCGGGAGTCGGAGGTTGCAATGAGCCGAGATCATGCCACTGTACTCCAGCCTGGGTGACAAAAAAAAAAAAAAAAAAAGGAGGGGGGCTTTGGATGCATGGTCTGAGATGCCTCTTTGTTCTTTTTTTAGTTTCTTCAGGTGGTCTTTTCCAAACACAGGCATTTATTCTACATTTACAATACGGGTTATCCACTCCCCTATTCCTGCTTTCTGGGCATCCCGTGAAGTTAGGTGTGTTGTATTTTCATTTTTATTCAGTTCACAATATTTTCTAATTTTATTTTTGATTGACTCATGAATTATTTAGAAGTGTGATATCCAGTTTCAAATACTTGGGGATTTTCTAGGGATCTTTCTGATTCTAGTTTATCATTTGATTCCATTGTGGTCAGAAAACATGCTTACTATGGCTTGCATGCTTCAGAAAAATTTTTGAAACTTGGTTTATGACCTGCATTCTAGGACACAGGAGTGTCTAGTCTTTTGGCTTCCTTGGGCCACTTTGGAAGAAGAAGAATTGTCTTGTGCCACACATAAAATATACTATCAATAACAATAGCTGATGAGATTAAAAAAATGCAAAAAACATATTATTATTATTTTGAGACAGAGTCTTACTCTGTCACCCAAGCCGTTGCCCAGGCTGGAGTGCAGTGGCATGATCTCAGCTCACTGCAACCTCCACCTCCAGGGTTCAAGTGATTCTTGTGCCTCAGCCTCCTGAGTAGCAAGGACTGCAGGCGTGCACTGCCATGCCCAGTTAATTTTTGTGTTTTTAGTAGAGACAGGGTTTCGCCATGTTGGCCAGGCTGGTCTTGAACTCCTGGCCTCAAGTGATCCACCCACACTGGCCTTCCAAAGTGTCTCATAATGTTTTAAGAGAATTTATAAATTTGTGTTGAGTCACATTCAAAGCTATCTTGGGCCTGTGGTAGAATATCTATGTCTATAAAAGAGTCCAGATACAAGTTCAGCGATTGCTGTTCTGAAATTCTGCACCTTCTACATTTGTTTGTTTGTTTATTTATGTTTTTGAGATGGAGTCTTGCACTGTTGCCCAGGCTGGAGTGCATTGGTGTCATCTTGGCTAACTACAACCTCCGCCTCCCGGGTTCAAGCAATTCGCCTGCCTCAGCCTCCCGAGTAGCTGGGACTACAAGCATGTTCCACTACACCCAGCTAAATTTTGTATTTTTAGTAGAGACGGGGTTTCACCATGTTGGCAAGGCTGATCTTGAACTCCTGACCTCAGGCAGTCTGCCCTCCTCAGCCAGGCGCGGTGGCTCACGCCTGTAATCCCAGCACTGTGGGAGGCTGAGGCGGGTGGATCACGAGGTCAAGAGATCGAGACCATCCTGGTCAACATGGTGAAACCCCGTCTCTACTAAAACTACAAAAAATTAGCTGGGCATGGTGGCACGTGCCTGTAATCCCAGCTACTCAGGAGGCTGAGGCAGGAGAATTGCCTGAACCCAGGAGGCGGAGGTTGCGGTGAGCCGAGATCGCGCCATTGCACTCCAGCCTGGGTAACAAGAGCGAAACTCCGTCTCAAAAAAAAAAAAAAAAAAAAAAAAAAAAAAAAAAAAAAAAAAAAAAAAAAAAAAAAAAAAAAAAAAAAAAAAAAAAAGAAAGAAAAACAGCCTTGAGCTGTGCCAAGGACGCCAGGGATGAATTGAACGGTTTGGAGTGTGTACCTAACCTGTAACTGTGGCCCTGCAGCTGCAATGCATTATGGGGGGTGGGCTACCTCCACTTATATGACAACTGTGACAATCGTTACTTTGGAAGAACCAGGATTGTCATTTGAGACTCCAGCTGGTTTTGATGTTTCGTTTCTAGAGACCCACCCAGCAGTGTAAGAAAATAAACAAACTCTGAGAAGCTGTGAGTTTTGAATTGCATAGGGTGAAACCAGAGCCAAAAGTTCCAGAGAAAATATTTCAAGCTTGGGTGTGTTTGAGGAACTGAGAAGTCACAGAATAGCTGGAAAAGAGGGTGTAGTGTGAAGTAAACTCAGCTGCACAGACATATGGTCTGTTGGTGGAACTGGAGTCTGACCAGATAATGATCGTCAGCGAGGTGGTGCTCTGAAGAAGCCTCTCATCCACAGGTGGGAGTCAGGGCTGCTGTGAACAGTTGTGCAGGTGTGCACTGCACAACCCAGGGCCACCGTTAACATCACACACAATGGCACATGGCACAAGCTCTGGCTAGCTACAGCCTTGTGGCTTTACCACGTGAAATGCCTTTTGTCTTTCTGGGCCAGCCACTGTGAATCTGAGAGCCTGTGAGGGCATAAACCCTGCACGGTTCCTCTGCTCCTGGCAGTGTGGCATCCCATAATTCCTCCCCAGGGCCCAGCCAGTGCCAGCTCAAAAGTCTCCCTGTGGGAGGATGTGGCAGACAGACCCTAGGGGAGCGCCAGGTTCAGGCCCCGTATAATCCCTTTTCTGTGAGTATGAATGGGACCTGTGACTTGCTTATAACCAGTAGAATATAGCTCAGGTGACAGAATGTCGCTCTCATGACTGAGTTACGATAGATGCCTAGACAAGCCTCTGTCTTACCAGCACACATTGTAAGTTCTCCTTCCCGGTTTGATGAAATGAGGACCATGTTGTGAAAGTTCACCTAACAAAGAACCACTAATAAGGACCTGAGGGGGGCCTCGAGTTGGCAGCAGCAAAAGGCAGGGCCCCGTGGTCACATGCCCCATCCATTCAGCCCACAGCCCACCGTGTTATAAATCCTACCTGTGTTCAGCAGTTCCTGAGCTCTTGTCTCATGATCAGGAAGAATGAGGCTACCCTGACAGATTGAAGGGTGAGGAGGGCAGATAATAACTTTATTAAGTGGTGGAAAAGTTCTCAGTTGAGAGAGGAGGCGAGGGTTGTCCTCCACTCTAAGCTGGCTGCCTGGGCATTTGTCTGCCTCCTGCCTCTT
The DNA here is from genome assembly GCF_001604975.1 of Cebus imitator. Classification (NCBI taxonomy): domain Eukaryota; kingdom Metazoa; phylum Chordata; class Mammalia; order Primates; family Cebidae; genus Cebus; species Cebus imitator. The sequence continues at coordinate 4,965,077 of NW_016107421.1, read as the reverse complement.
TCAAGAGGAGGACGTGACCCAACGGACACCTGGTGACTGCCTCATGAGACCCTGCAGTCTCAGAGGACATAGCTGGGCCACACCGGGACTTCTCACCAGCCAGGAAATATGTTACCCATCAATAGAAACAAATGTAGAGGGTCTTGGGAACACAGTCCAGTTGGTAGCAAAAAACAGGGGACTCATCTCCAAATGGTGAACAAGCCACTTTTACTTCAATTATGTGTTTATCTGGGGTGGCTTGCGGGTGCTGGTGAAAATTACAGTAGGCAAAGTCCCTGCAGGCCACCCCAGGACCCAGCAGCTAGCACAGCAATCTGAAGGAGTGGGAGGCAGGGCTGGGCCCTGGCTTGGGGAAGAGGATATTTGCTTGGAACATTCCAGTACAATCGATTGGAATGAAAGGGTTGTCATTTTAACTTCCTGACACAGTTTGGTTAGGTTGGATTTTAAAAATCATAACGTGGCCAGGCACGATGGTTCATGGCTATAATCCCAACACTTTTGGGAAGCCAAGGTAGGTGGGTTACTTGAGGCCAGGAGCTCGAGACCAGACTGGCCAATATGGCAAAACTGTCTTTACTAAAAAATACAAAACTTAGGTGGGCGTGATGGTGTGCACCTATAATCCCAGCTACTCGAGAGGCTGAGGCACAAGAATCACTTGAACCCAGGAGGCAGAGGTTGCAGTGAGCTGAGATTATGTCAGGGTACTCCAGCCTGGGCGACAAAATGAGACTATCTCAAAAAAAGAAAAGAAAAGAGGCCAGGTGCAGTGGCTCATGCCTGTAATCCCAGCACTTTGGGAGGCCGAGGCGGCAGGGGGGGATCACGAGGTCAGGAGATCGAGACCACCTGAGTCAACATGGTGAAACGCAGTCTCTACTAAAAATACAAAAAAATTAGCTGGGCGTGGTGGCACATGCCTGTAACCCCAGCTACTTGGGAGGCGGAGGCAAGAGAATCGCTTGAACCCAGGAGGCAGAGATTGCAGTGAGCCACTGCGCTACAGTTCAGGACCCCATCTCAAAAAAGAAAAGAAAAGAAAAACTATAATGTAATGCATGTAGTGTTACATGATACACAAAGTAAAACTTCAGTACTTAAGAGGGTACACAAATTTCCTTCCTAACCAGTACCCCAGTAACTTTCCTCTGAGTCAACCAATGTTGTTTCTTTTTTTTTTTTTTTTTTTGACACACAGTTTCACTCTTGTTACCCAGGCTGGAGTGCAATGGCGCGATCTCGGCTCACCGCAACCTCCGCCTCCTGGGTTCAGGCAATTCTCCTGCCTCAGCCTCCTGAGTAGCTGGGATTACAGGCACGCGCCACCATGCCCAGCTAATTTTTTGTATTTTTAGTAGAGACGGGGTTTCACCATGTTGACCAGGATGGTCTCGATCTCTTGACCTCGTGATCCACCTGCCTTGGCCTCCCACAGTGCTGGGATTACAGGCTTGAGCCACCGCGCCCGGCCTTACCAATGTTGTTTCTGATTTGACCTGCTGGAAAATTTCAGTGGACAAATGGGATTATTTTTACATTCTTTTTTTCTAACAGAATTTTGTGGGGTTAATTCCACATCAGTGTTTGCAGATCTGCACTGTTCGTGTTAGCGGCTACGTGACTGTCCTTTAAACTGGTGGATGCGTGTTTCCCTGCCTCACCTGCCCCAGCAAAATACTCAAATAATCTTCCAGAACAAGCCTCAGTTCAAGGTCAAGATGGTCTCAATTAATGCACAGCTGAAGCTGTCGACCCTCACTTTCTGTGGTGACTAAGCCAAGTCCCCGCCAATCACACCCCCGAAGCTGGAAGGCGCCTGCTGAAACCCACCCATTTGTCCCATAGAACTGATGTATGTAGGCCAGGCGCGATGGCTCTTACCTGTAATCCCAGCGCTTTGGTGGAATTGAGGCCTGTAATCCCGTAATCCCAGGCTGAGGCGGAATTGAGGCCAGAAGTTTGAGATGAGCTGGGCCAACATGGCGAAACCCTGTCTCTACTAAAAATACAAAAAATAATTAGCCAGCTGTGGTGGCATGTCCCTGTAATCCCAGCTACTTGGGAGGCTGAGGCGTGAGAATCACTTGAACCCACGTTGCAGTAAGCCAAGATGGTGCCACTGCACCTCAGCCTGGACAACAGAGTGAAACTCTGTCTCAACACAAAGCAAAACAAAACAAGACTGATGTCTATAGTTTCTTTTGAGTAAACATAGAAATTGCCCCTCCCAGTCTTGAAATTTGAAAAAGTTATATATTAGTCTTTTCTGAGCTCCTTTCTCAGGAGACCAACAGTTGGCCTCCTAGATAGTTTCAAGAATCTGAAACTCACCAGTGACTGCATATGGTCAATGAGAAGCCAAATCCCTGACCTCTCATGACTGCCTAACTGGTCACCTGCTGCTGGTAACTGACTCCTCTTCCTTACCCCTTCCTAATTCCTGCTTTCCTGCATGTAGTTACATTTCTGCTATATACACCCCTAATTTTAGTCAGTCAGGGAGATGGATTTGAGGCATATCCCCCATCTCCTTGGCTGCAGCACCCATTTAAAGCCCTCTTCCTTGGCAATAATTGTGGTTTCAGTGATTGGCAGGAACCAGGACTGAGACCAAATTCCTGGTGTTTCTTAGTAATACTACCATCCATGCCAAAGTCCCAGTTTGCCTAAGAAGACTTGTAGGAGCAGCTTTGAGGGTTTGTAACCCTCAGAGTGGATCTCCCAAAGTACAGAAAGAGGCAGCCCCAGAGGTAGTTCTCTGCTCCTTGGAGATCCATTGCTACTTGCAAAAGATGGACTGCCCTGCCTTACCTGCCTACCTCCGCTAACCCTCATCCAGCCCCTTTCCTGCTGCAGCAGCTGGTGAGATCAGGTGTGTGGTGCACACCTGTAACCATGGAGTACCCCGGGGAGAGCCAGAGGTATCAATGGCTTTGCTCTTCATGCCATGGATTTCTACCTAGAGCCTGCTGCCATCTTTTAGCTCTGGGGCTTTGGGACCCTGGTGTTCCTCCCAGTCCCTCCTAGGAAGAGCACAGGGTGGCTTAAGGTGACCCAGGGCTGCCAGGCTTTCATAGAGCGAGCTCTGGTGTGACTCCAAGGGTCAGGACCCATCATCTTCCTGGTGACACCTCCCCATTCTAGAACAAAGAATCCATCAAGTATTGATCATGGTTTCAGCAGCCAGGAGGCTGGACAGCTCCATGTGAGCACCCACCCAGCCTGTTTGACCTTCTCAAGAAAGAAGGTCATTTTTGCAAAAGTACTTGATCAGTTTTCTCCAGTGCTTCTCTGGAACCTTTGATATTCAAATCACTGTCTTTTGAACCACCTCCACAATCATCTGTGCTGCATTTGAATTGCAGTGTTGGGTATTTACATTCTACAACCTACAGGGACACTGACTCACCAAACTGACGGAACATGGACAGCCACTGTTTCTATCTTTTTAAAATAATGTTCTATTTTAGAACAGTTGCAAATAATAGAGTACAGGGAGCTGCCATATACGCTGCACTGTTAACCTGATCACTAACATTTTATGTGAATACGGTACATTTGTTACAATTAATAAACGAATATTCAAATACGGTATTGTTAACTAAAGCTTATACTTTATTCCTATTTCTTAGTTTTTTGCCTAATACCCTTTTCTATTCAGGAGCCCACCCAGGATACCACATGACATTCAGTAGTCATGCTTCCTTGGCTTCCCCTTGGCTGCGACAGTTTTTCAGACTTCTTTCGTTTTTGATAGCCTTGACAGTTTTGGGGAGTGCTGGCATATATATACTGTTATTATACATTATACATACATATACAACATATATATATATATATATATATATATATATATTTTTTTTTTTTAATTTATTTTTGAGACAGGGTCTCCCTCTGTCACCCAGACTGGAGTGCAGTGGAGTAATCTTGGCTCACTGCAACCTCTGCCTCCAGGGCTCAGGTGATCCTCCCACCTCAGCCTCCCGAGTAGCTGAGACTATAGGCACAGGTCACCATGCCCAGTTAATTTTTGTATGTTTTGTAGACATGGGTTTCACCATATTGGCCAGGCTGGTCTCAAACTCCTGGGCTCAAGCAATCTGCCCACCTCGGCCTCCCAAAAGTTGGGATTACAGGAACGAGCCACCGCACTTGGCCTTTTACTTTTTCTTTCCCTCTCGACAGCTACTCAGAAATAATCTCTTTTTTTTTTTTTTGAGATGGAGTTTCGCTCTTGTTACCCAGGCTGGAGTGCAATGGCGCGATTTCGGCTCACCGCAACCTCTGTCTCCTGGGTTCAGGCAATTCTCCTGCCTCAGCCTCCTGAGTAGCTGGGATTACAGGCACGCACCACCATGCCCAGCTAATGTTTTGTATTTTTAGTAGAGACGGGGTTTCACCATGTTGACCAGGATGGTCTCGATCTCTTGACCTTGTGATCCACCCGCCTCGGCCTCCCAAAGTGCTGGGATTACAGGCTTGAGCCACCGCGCCCGGCCCCAGAAATAATCTCTTAATGGGGTCCTTTGATGCAAAAAGTTTTAAGTTTTGATGAAGTCCAATTTATCTATTTGTTCCTTTTGTTGCTTATGCTTTTGGTTTCATACTTAAGAAACCACTGTGTGATCCAAGGTCATGAAGATTTACACCTATGTTTCTTTCTAAGAGTTTTTAATTCACATGTAGGCCTTTGATCCATTTCCAGTTAATTTTCACATATGGTGTGAGGTAGGATATACATTCTTGGCCAGGCTGAGTGGCTCACACTTGTAATCCCAGCACTTTGGGAGGCTGAGGCAGGCAGATCACCTAAGGTCAGCCATTCCAGATCAGCCTGGCCAACATGGTGAAACCCTGTCTCTACTAAACAATGTATAGGTTCTCTTTGTTTTTCAGTGCCCTGGAATGATTTCATTATTGAAAATATTTGTTTTTTAAACAATTTCCCTGTGAAAACCACTTAAGCCTGGTATTTTTTTCTCCCTCCTTCTATTTCTTTAGTGATAATTGATGTTTAACTTTTCCTCTATCTTCTCAGGTTAGTTTCAGCATATTATATTTTACAATAAAATATTAAGATGGGCTGATTATCTGGGAAAAGGTAGATTACCAAATTGACCAAGGAAACTTAGAAAACCTGAATATAGGTCCAGGCATGGTTGAGCACTTTGGGAGGACGAGGCAGGAGGATCACTTGAGGTCAACAGTTTGAGGCCACCCTGGGCACACAGTGAGACTGTCTCTACAAAAAAAAAAAAAAAAAAAGGTAGCCAAGCATGGTGGCATGCATCTGTAGTCCCAGCTATTCAGGAGGCTGAGGCATATTCAGGAGGCTGAGGCAGGAGGATCATTTAAGCCTAGGAGTTCAAAGTTATAGTGAGCTATGATGGCATCACAATCCAGCCTGGTTGACAGAGTGAGACTCCTTCTCCTAAAAAAAAAGAAAGAGAAAACTTGAATATATCAACAGCCACAGAAGAGATTGAAAAGGAAATCCATTTGAAACAGGCACTGTGTAAATAGACAGTTTCATGAATATGTTGTCTCAAGCTCTGAGCATTATATAATTTTATTCTATTATTCAAACTTTTGATAAAAATAAAATATTCTCATTAGAAAATCTCCCATCAGTCCTGAAGCGCATGGCTGGGGACAGCCTATGGTCCAGCAATTTGGGAGGCTGAGGCAGGAGAATTGCTTGAGGCAAGGAGTTTGAAATAAGCCTGGGCAACACAGCAAGACCCCATCTCTATAATTTTTTTTTTTCTTTTTTGAGACAGGATCTTGCTCTGTCTGTCACCCAGGCTGGAGTTAAGTAGCATGAGCTTGGCTCACTGCAACCTCCGCCTCCCTGGCTCAAGCGATTCTCATGCCTCAGACTTCCAAGTAGCTGGGATTACAAACGTGTACCCCCACGCCCAGCTCATTTTTTGTATTTTTAGTAGAGATGGGGTTTCACTAAGTTGGTCAGTCTGCTCTCTGACTCTTGACCTCCGGTGATTTACCCATCTCGGTCTCCCAAAGTGCTGGGATTACTGGCATGTGTCATCGCGCCTGGCCTCAGTGAGAATCTTAAGATGATTGTCATAATGGGTTTCTTTTTTGAGATGGAGTTTTGCTCTTGTTGCCCAGGCCGGAGTGCAATGGCGCGATCTCGGCTCACTGCAACTTCCGACTCCCTGGTTCGAGCAATTCTCCTGCCTCAGCCTCCCAAGTAGCTGGGATTACAGGCATGCACCACCATGCCCAGCTAATTTTTGTATTTTTAGTAGAGACAGGGTTTCCCCATGTTGGTCAGGCTGGTCTTGAACTCCCAACCTCAGGTGGTCTGCCCGTCTCGGCCTCCCAAAGTTCTGGGATAACAGGAGTGAGCCACCACACCTGGCTATAATGGATTTTATCACTCTCTCTCTCTTTTTTTCTTCTTCTTTTTTTTTTTTTGTATATACATAAAGACAGGGTTTCACCATGTTGGTCAGGCTGGTCTTGAACTCCCGAACTCAGGTGATCTGCTTGCCTTGGCCTCCAAAGTGCTTGATTACAGGCGTGAGCCACCACGCCCAGCCTATCACTCTCTTTTTAATTTTATTTTGAGACAGGGTTTCACTGTGTTGCTCAGGGTGAAGTGCAGTGGCAGGATCTCAGTTTACTGCAACCTCTGTCTCCCAGGCTCAGATGAACCTCCCACCTCAACATCTGGCATAGCTGGGACTATAGGCAAGTGCCACCACACCCAGCTATCTTTTTTAGAGATGGGGTTTTGCCATGTTGCCCAGGCCGGTCTTGTTGTCCAGGATGGTCTTGAACTCCTGACTTCAAGCGATCTACCTGTCTTGGCCTCCCAAAGTGCTGGGATTATGGGTGTGAGTTACTGGCTGGATTTATCACCCCTTTTTTTTTTTTTTTTGAGATGGAGATTCGCTTTTGTTGCCCAGGCTGGAATGCAATGGTGGGATCTCAACTCACTGCAACCTCCACCTCCTGGGTTCAAGTGGTTCTCCTGACTCAGCCTCCTGAGTCACTGGGATTACAGGCATGTACCACAACGCCTGGCTAATTTTTGGTATTTTTAGTAGAGATGGGGTTTCTCCATGTTGGTCAGGCTGGTCTTGAACTCCAGACCTCAGGTGATCTGCCTGCCTCAGCCCCCCAAATTGCTGGGATTATAGGCGTGAGCCACCGTGCCCAGCAATTTATCACTCTTTTAACATTTTGCTAACATTATATACAAAGAATCGTATCTCATTTCAATTTGCATTTTTCTGATCATATTTTCATATATTTATCAAGCATTTCTGTTTTCCTTCTCTGCATTTCTCATGCTCTGTAAACCATTCTGGGGCATAAAATAAGATGGATGTTTTCCACTTCATTTTATAGAATAACACAAACCTAATAGCTCACAAAATCCTGATAAAAAGAGACTCCTTCCCCACAAAATAACTATAGACTGGCTTATGAATATACATGCAAAAGCATTCAAGCAAACAGAGGCCTATGTGCCTACGTTCCCGAACTTTTGGGGGCAGAGTGCTGTTGTGAAGAGTGTTGTAACTTACAGTGGGCAACAGGCCTGTGAAATAATTCACCGAAGAAGACTTTCTATGCCCCGCACCCATGGGGAAGCAGTAGCCTTGCTGTAATCAGCCGTGTGTCATGAGAACTGCAGTTGAGAGCACCTTTTCCTGATCCCGCTGTTAAAGAGAATACCCAGTTCTGGCCAAAGTGTGAGTCAGTAGAAACTTGATTCAATGCTGGCATGTCAGGGAGACGCAAACATGCGTGAGGAATCTGGCAACAGCTACACAGAGCTTAGGGATCTCCTTGGCCCAAATAGTCTATTTCTAAACATTTGTATTAAGGAAGTGCACATTAGAGCGTTATTTATAAAAAGCAATAAACAAAATAAGCCAGGCTCGGCGGCTCACGCCTATAATCCCAGCACTTTGAGAGGCCAAGGTGGGCGGATCACTTGAGGTCAGGAGTTGGAGACCAG